>NC_133537.1:25893152-26493152 GCF_048544455.1 Silene latifolia | reverse complement strand
GTTTCTCAATGAGAGATGATGAGTATTTATAGACTTTCACCTTTTGTCACGTAGTGGCCAAGTGGCGTAAGGGTGGAAAGACTGTCTTACCCTCGGCCGAGGAACCCATGACAAGCCTAAGAGCCAAAGTTGACTCCATGCCGAGGGGACTGGATGTGAGTACACGGATATGCCTCTCGGCCGCTAGTTCTTGCCGAGACCCAAGTGACAGGCCGACAGACCTTGTCGGTTAGGCTGTTTTTCTCTTGACTTGTTGTCTTTTAGCTTTGACCTTGGTCAATATGTTGACTTGGTCAGCGGGTGCAAAATATGCCCCATCAATGTCATTCCGAATATTACGAGCAAAATTCTAAGCATAAAAAGCTAACTTTCTACATCATTCGTAGTTCCACTCAAGGTTAATCCCAATGAAGATAACGAAGATAACATTGGCAAGGCTAATGATTAGGTGAAATACACCAATTTCTAGCAAAGGGGAGGGAAAAATATGCTAGATTCCAGATTCCGTGACCTTGTACAACTCCCATGCGATCCAACGATCCAACCTGAAATCATGAGAATGTGGTACATAACAACATAGTACCTGTCTATCTGATATGCAACAATCCAGCTAAGAAGAGAACTTGACTCACTAATTCACCACCAACTCTATTTTTATCCCTAATTCTCAACCGACGAGTACAGAAGTTTACATTCGCTGGCTCCCACCTCTACACAATTGGATTTTACTAAATACAGATGGTGCGTCAAAGGGTAATCTGGTTCCGACAGGAGGAGGAGGAATTTTTCGCGATGAGACGAGTAATTTTATTTCTGCTTTCTATTTTTCGTGTAGTAGCTGCTCCTCCATGAAAGGTGAGTTTCTCGCTCTTCTTGTGGGTTTAGAGAAGGCGAAATCAATGCGAGTAACTAGGCTCTTAATTAATATAGATAATCGTCCATGTGTTAATATTATTAACGAGAAACAACTCGTTAGTAATAGCCTTAAATTCATCACCAAGCGCTGTCAAGATTTGATGCAAGAGGACGGTTGGGTAGTCAAGCTTGAGCACACGTATAGAGAAGCGAACAAGGCTGCAGATTACTTGGCCAATCAAAGAGTTTATTCCAGTACTATTATTAATTATTTAGATACTCCGAGTCTTGGGCTCCGACCCATCCTTCGGGAGGATATTTTTGGGGTCGCTATTCCCCGTGTAATAGCTAATAATTAGTATTTTCGGGGCTTCGCCCCTCATTCGTACCAAAAAAAAAAACTCTATCTTAAAGAGAACTTTATTCATGTCATTTATGTTCCTAATAGCCTAACCCATAATATGTGATGCCAATAGATGTAGTCGCTATGATATTAATAACTACGGATGCTATTTACTTAACCTGGTCTCTTTTTCTCATGTAAAAATCCTCCTTTTCCTTCTCCTCTCTCCCCTAGCTAGCTACATTCTTAATTTTAGCCTTGTCCCAAACATTCGTCACCACTGTACTATCTTAGTCTAAAAAGTACGATGGTGGCGAATGTAGCATTTATGGAGTAGCAAACTCTCGCTTAGTTTAGAAAAACACGAGAACATATATCCACGGGATTCCATAATAAGAGCATTCATGAAGTGCACGTGTCCAAAGTGCACGTGTCCGACACAAAAGCAATGATTTAGCATGAAATCGTTAAGCAAACATTTTATACTCAGTGAAATTACATAACAGTGCCCTCCTTTGATCATTAAGAGTTGTTCTAAGCTCCTTCGTGTTGAGACATAAAACTGAGTTACCAAACACACAATTGTCAATGTAACCATCCATAAGATTTCACTTTTCATTAATAAGTATCACGCTCTCTAGGTCTTTTTAACATAGTATAACTGATAGGAAAGGCAAGATAAGATGTTTCAGATTAATCATTGGCCATGAAAAATACATGCATTAGGGGTAGGGGCATCACCTAGTTTTGTAATGTTGGAACATCTAAAAAAGGTTGTGCTTAACAAATTAGCTACAATACCCTCTCACATAGACTTTAATCTAAGTAAGAATAAAAACAATTCTAGCATAAAACGTGTGAGGGGCCATTAAGAAGTATACAAACACATACCCTGCAATCAGATTGTCCTCTTTCTTTTTGGGGTAGCTCAATTACTCTAATAAACATCAAATTCACAACCCATATTAAGAAAATCTACATGAAGACATAAAATACACTAATCTGTTGCTTAAAGTGACCAAAAACAAAAATAATAAATATTGTAAGGGAAGGAAAAAAAATTCATATCAACGATGGTAGAACCTCCAACTTCTCCTCCAACTACCTCAAACCAAACCACCTTATCCTCAACCTCCTCCACCTACTCATCTAACGTCCTCCTCCTCCTCCTCTTCCTCAACCTTGCAACCACAACCACAACCCCCTCCTACATCCTCCTTCAACAACACTCAGTTCAGTAAGCTAGTTCAGTAAGCCAGCCGGTAAGCTAAAACATAAGACTCTGAGAAATTGGCACGTAGACAAAAATACAACTCAGGCAGAAATCAAAGCCGTCACTTATTTACTCAGAAGATTGCAACTCCGTGAAAATTGTAATACCCCGTATTTTATATAATAAATTAAATGGATATTATATAATAAATTAAACGGATATCATTATATATTAATTATTATCAATTTTATATTGCCAAGTAAGCCGGGTAAATTATTGAGTCGATAATTTCATTAAGTTATTTTATTTAACTCACGTCGTATCGAGCTAAGTTAATTGAGTCGGTTTTATATAGAATTCGAATTGTGAGCTGACCCATTGAGCTGGCCCATTATCTGTCCAGCCCATCTAACCCTAACCCTAACCCTAAACCTAATAGTACCCCTAATCCCTCAACAAGCAACCCGCCTCCCTCCTACACTCCCTCAAACCGCCTCCCTCTTTTCTTCGAGATCCC
The DNA here is from genome assembly GCF_048544455.1 of Silene latifolia. NCBI lineage: Eukaryota > Viridiplantae > Streptophyta > Magnoliopsida > Caryophyllales > Caryophyllaceae > Silene > Silene latifolia. Next base: position 26,490,224 of record NC_133537.1, on the reverse strand, counting down.
ATCTCGCTTTCACACAAAACGAGAGAGAGAGAGAGAGTGCCTGGGTTGTTGACGGCGCAGGGAAGGGGTAGGGGCTTTGTCGACGTCCGAGGGTGGCCGTGGTGGCTGTTGTGGTGGCGGAAAGGTAAGCACGTCACATTTCTTTTCTGTTTTCATTGTTATGTCGTGGGTTTTGGGTGTTGTTCGTGTCTTAGGGTGGGGATGCTGGTGGTTGGTGTCTGGGTATAGGTAATGGGTGGTAAGGGGCGAGTGTTTTGGTGGTGTTTAGGGTGGTTGTTGGTGGTGATAATGGCGGAAAAAGGCAGCAGCGACATGGGTGGTAGAAACGGGTTATTACACGGGTTTTCAGGGGAGTTTAGACAGGTGGGTTTTGGGTGGCACCACCGTGGACTAGGGGGAGGTCGAAACGGTGGTGCTAAGTGGTCGGTGTTCGTGGGTTGACGGCGAGTAGGGCGGTGGTTGTTTGCGAGTCTAGGTAATAGGTGCGGTGGTTGCGGGAGGAGAAACACGGCGTTTGGTGAGGTTTGGCGGTGAACCCGTGGCCAAATGACGGCCGTGGTTCACCTCGGCGGGAGTCGACCCTCGTGGGGGTGGTCCCGGTGGTTGGGTCGGTGTGGGGGATCGGGCCGGTGGTACATCACGCCTGTGGTGGCGCGTGGTGGCTGGTGAGTGCGTGGGAAGGGGGTGATGTTGTTAACGGGTTGTTTTAGTGTTTAAAAACGGGTTTTCATAATTTAATCGTTATATTTCGTAATGGGTCGTGTTCTTAATTAATTAATATAATTCCCGTGTCATTAAATAATTGAGTTAAGTTAATTCCCGAGTTATTTAATATAATTTGAGTCGGGATTGTTCGAGTTGTTCAAGTGTTGATTCGTTTCATCACATAATTCGTTTAAACCTCTAATTATCGTTTTGGTTTGAGTTCCGAGTTATTTAAAATAAAATAATAAGTAATAATGACTAATTAATTAAAGACGGGTCTTTGAGTCGGGTTTGTTAAAAGAGAAAAGTTACTATATCGGGAAAGTTTCCACTTTGGGAGATTTCTATATTTAGTAGTTAATAATTATAAATATTATAATTGTTTTAGGTGACGGATTCGTGAAGGATCGATAATCAAATTCATTGCTTTATTTCTGGACTGCTTAACTGCTTAATTGGATTTGCTGGCACTTGAGGTAGGGAAATACACTTGTCCTATTATCGTTGTTGTTGAATTGTGTTGACTTGATTCGTGATTGTTGATTTACGTTATGATTCATATACGGGAAGGTGATTGACTGTGTTGATCGTGTTGAGTTTGTTATCACAACATTCGGTAGCTGGCATGATTTCATTCATTAATATACATATTGTGTTGCATTATTACTGTTGAGCATTTCATATGCATTGGAGTTGGAGGATGGTGTAGGAGTGGCGATGTTGAGATACGATGTGGATTGTGATAAGGCCCAGACGGGTTCTGCAGACTTGCCCTGGTGTCCTCAACAAGCGAGTGGCGAGATCGGCTACTCGATATATAAAGTCTACCGGGGATCGGTATGGTCAAGGTTGTCCGGTTATGAGAAATGAGATATGAGATATGAGTTGAGATGGAGATGGAGGTGACGGAGGATCATGCATATCATATTTTGTTGTTTAATTGTTTTCCCTACTCGCCTTGGGTGACCGACCTGTGTATTCGTGTACGCCTGTGATGATCCAATTATTGGGGAGCGATTGACAGTATTTCGAGACCGATGGGAGCTGGCGGGAAGAGAGCTTGGATGACGGACTTAGTGCCTAGCCCACCTTAGTCTTATTAGTAGTTTTATCAGACTTTATCTTTTGGTCATATTTTTGGAGGCTTGTTTTAATTCCAGTTGTAATCTCACTATAAACATTTTAATAAAGTACTGTGTTTCTTTCCTTTGTATCTACTGCCTCGGGTTTCCGAGATGGTAACACCGTCATTTATCTGAGGAGTCCTAGTTCAGGCCCTTAAATAAATGGGGGTGTTACAAAGTGGTATCAGAGCGAACGATCCTCAGGCCTAAACCAATGAACCCAATGAACATAGGAAGAGTCTAAATAAAATGAACCCCGGGATAGAACTGTTAGGAGCACACTAAGGTAAGGTATGAGTTAGGGGCCCCCTCACACCGAACCAGTGCCCTCTCAGTTTGACCCGGAACCCTGAGTGTATATGAGAGAAAGGGTAGCAAAGTTGCTTGAGGTTGAACATGAAATTCCAATATCGTTGCCTAAGTGTTAACTGATTGATACATTGATTATTGCATAACCGAGTGATGTATACCTTGCGACCCATATATTCTAACCATTCTGCAGGACAACGCTACGGTAAGTATTTTGTATGAATGATGACGTGAGCATATGATGTTGTAGAAATGAGAAATAAAATTTTCGAGTTCAGGTTAATAATCAATGAAGTGTTGTGGTAGCCGTGAGTATGAAAATAATTGCGAGTCAATGATAGTTACCTAGTTGGATGTTGAATGATGTGTTGATTGTACTATTATGCCTAGTAATATGCGATTATGTGATCCCGAAGCCATGCTAGTATAGTATTGTGATAGTAATTAGAAACACTGTTGAATTGCATGTTTTAGTCATAGCAATCGTGATTTAGATGTAAGGAGTGGATCGAGATGCGAAGGGATTCTACGGGATAGATGTTTGCAAAAGTACAGTGTGAGATTTAAGTTAGGATGAGTTAGTATCGCTAGTATGGTTGTAAGAGTTTGAAACGTAGAAAATGAATGACCTAGTGCTGAAACACGTTGTATGATTTTACTCTCAACTTGATCTTACTGCCATTTCTTTTCTGTTTATTGCCTAGGGATGAAAATTTTATGAGAGATTGCCTCGTGAGTTAGTGTTCATTTGGCGTTGGTTTCATGCTTATATGATACACGGATTAGGAGTTATAAATATTTTAGTGGGCTGTGGTCAGGAAGTTCCTGCGCAGTGATGTTTTGACCAACGATTTTGTAAAAATCCTCATTTAAATTGTGTTAATAATTTTTGCATAATTCCAACTCCATCGATCAGAAGTTTCGCATATGTTTTCAAATTAACAAACCACGAAAATTCTTGATGTCTTTATATTAAACGGTAGGTTTTGCAAACTGACCCAAGTCTTGGACCAATTGCTGTCACATGTTTGTTTGGACCAACTGAGTTGTAAAATTCCTTAAAAATGAAATTTTTGTGTTTTGTACCTACTTCTTTTTCCCCTGTGTTTTAACTCTCCGTGTTTTATAAAAGTAATATGAATCAAGTTTTAATCGAGCAGTTATTTATTCGTGATTTTTGGAAGTTACAACGTAAACCAAAACATTTAAAATGTGCGTTCTATGTTAGGTTTTCATACAGTTGTTTGATTAATCCACGAGCCTTAGTAATGTAAATTTATAATGTTTTATATGACAATAGTAGCACGCATGTTCAGTAGTTAGGTATCTTAATCAGTGATAAAATTAAAGTTTAGTCGATAACATTATTGGCATGATAATATGAGTAAAATTGAATAAGCTTATTTAAATTGATTTCTAATCAAGGGTGAAATATGTTATACGAGTCCAGTTGTTTGCATATTTTATATACATTTGGCATGTTGTAATATTTTATATCATATTTGCATAGTGGTCGGATATATATGAATAATAAAACTATATCGTCGTACCTAAGTAAAATTGATGGCGTTAAAAGCTAAGGTGATTGTCCTAATATACTCGCATGAATGATTATAATAATTATGTTTAAATGTTTACACATGGATGGTAGTAATGATCGTGTCTAAATGTCCACCCATATAGGATGTCATCTGAGTTTAAAGACTTTCATGTGAGTCGGTGTGCCTATAGTATATTTATTACTTACATTGCATTAAATTATTTCAGATAAACCTAAAACCTATAACATGAAAATAAACAGTGTTGTTAATTCTTAGTGGATATGTTCATCATTATATCGTCATAAAATACTAAAGGGATTCTTGCAATTGTAGGAGCATGATATAAAGGAAATTGTTTGATATAATACGACGATTGGTATAACTAGATTCTCGAGTCATCACTATCAATTATATTTTAATAAAGATTGTTTATGATAAATATATTAGCAATTATAATGGGATAACCCTTCTATGATTCACATGATATGCGTTGGTTTAAATGATAGTCATTATAGTTACGTTTAGTTGAGCCGTGAATATAACTGAGTAAAGAAGTGCAATTAAAATCCTGATGATTGAGGTAATAGTCGTGCATTAATAAAGATAGGACTGAAGTGAATAAGATGAACCTGTAAATTACGATATATGAGTCGACACCTAAGCTGGTTTTGTTTAAAGGAATTAAATTAAGTCTATCGACTTTGAGTTCGTAGTAAGTCAAATGGATTCTATGGACGACTCATTATAAGATCTATAATTAGGAAAGTTATTCACCGTCCAAAGATGAAAGTAAAGGTTTTGAAAATGAAGTTAAATGTTGTCGTTGTCATAGATCATATGTTGTTACTTTTATCGGGAAACATGTTTTCGTGAGGTGATATCGTGCAAACAATTTTGATAATTTAAAATATGAATTATGAGTATATTGGTGATTGCTTAAATTCATCGGCCTAATTCGTGACCTAAACCAGTGAGTGAGTAAAATGGTTGTACGGACATGTCAATGAGATCCTGTGATTGGGAGGGATAGCGGTGGTAGATCTGTTTACGTGATATGTTTACAAATGTGAGAAGTTTTAAATTGTTTTGTTGATTACTCGCTCTCGCTCGTTCAAAGTCTATAATTGATCATCAAATTCGTTTAGTTGTGAAACCGTGTAAACCTTGGTCCCTTTCTTGTTGTTCTTTTAGTCTGATGTTGTGTTTTAAGTTAAGCATGAGCTAAGTAATAAATGTTACTTGTTGACAATCAGTTAATTCCATAATAAAACCTTGTTTCGACTTTAATGTTAATGCGCAATATCTTATCGTGTGTTCTTTCCTGTTACATGTGGTTGATAGTGATTTTGTTGCATATGTATATGAAAGTGAAAAGAGGTTACGAGGACGTAACCATATTTCTAGTCGGGTAGGATTGTAAAATCTTAATGCTTAATTTGCACTTGTTTGTAGGTTATAGTTGACCAAGTTGATGTTAGTTGTGGGGTACCTATGCAAATGAGTTTTATACGTTTTATTCCTACCTCTGTTAGTTGGTTGATGTGTAAAAGGAGAGTGTGATTAAACTACCGGTAATGTGTTATGAGTTAGCCTATGAGCTGAGTTATGGTTACGGAGATACGTTGCGGTCCGGTCGACCATGGTTAATGAGTTTATGTTGAGTTTGAGATCGGAAATTGAGATGGAAAGAAGATGGTGTTCTCAGATGATTATATAGTGTTATACATTTGTGTTCGCAGGTAATTATTAGTTGTAGTTAATTGGATTAAGAAATGATGAGTTAAACTTCGGGACGAAGTTTATTTTTTAGGAGGGCAGAATGTAACATTCCGTATTTGTTACGTTTAATTGATGAGTCAAAGTGTGTTAACCGTGTTAGAATTGCGTGACGTCCGTAAGTACGATATACAATACCATTTTGAGGTTTGGGTATGGGAGCGAACTTCGGGACGAAGTTCATTTTAAGGGGGGAAGACTGTAATACCCCGTATTTTATATAATAAATTAAGTGGATATTATATAATAAATTAAACGGATATCATTATATATTAATTATTATCAATTTTATATTGCCAAGTAAGCCGGGTAAATTATTGAGTCGATAATTTCATTAAGTTATTTTATTTAACTCGCGTCGTATCGAGCTAAGTTAATTGAGTCGGTTTTATATAGAATTCGAATTGTGAGCTGACCCATTGAGCTGGCCCATTATCTGTCCAGCCCATCTAACCCTAACCCTAACCCTAAACCTAATAGTACCCCTAATCCCTCAACAGTCAACCCGCCTCCCTCCTACACTCCCTCAAACCGCCTCCCTCTTTTCTTCGATCCCATCTCGCTTTCACACAAAACGAGAGAGAGAGAGTGCCTGGTTGTTGACGGCGCAGAGGAAGGGGTAGGGGCTTTTGTCGACGTCTGAGGGTGGCCGTGGTGGCTGTTGTGGTGGCGGAAAGGTAAGCACGTCACATTTCTTTTCTGTTTTCATTGTTATGTCGTGGGTTTTGGGTGTTGTTCGTGTCTTAGGGTGGGGATGCTGGTGGTTGGTGTCTGGGTATAGGTAATGGGTGGTAAGGGGCGAGTGTTTTGGTGGTGTTTAGGGTGGTTGTTGGTGGTGATAATGGCGGAAAAAGGCAAAGGCGATACATGGGTGGTAGAAACGGGTTATTACACGGGTTTTCAGGGGAGTTTAGACAGGTGGGTTTTGGGTGGCACCACCGTGGACTAGGGGGAGGTCGAAACGGTGGTGCTAAGTGGTCGGTGTTCGTGGGTTGACGGCGAGTAGGGCGGTGGTTGTTTGGCAGAGTCTAGGTAATAGTTGCGGTGGTTGCAGGAGGAGAAACACGGGCGTTTGGTGAGGTTTGGCGGTGAACCAGGCCAAATGACGGCCGTGGTTCACCTCGCCGGCGGAGTCGACCCTCGTGGGGGTGGTCCCGGTGGTTGGGTCAGTGTGGGGGATCGGGCTGGTGGCTGTCACGGCCCTGTGGTGGCGCGTGGTGGCTGGTGAGTGCGTGGGAAGGGGGTGATGTTGTTAACGGGTTGTTTTAGTGTTTAAAAACGGGTTTTCATAATTTAATCGTTATATTTCGTAATGGGTCGTGTTCTTAATTAATTAATATAATTCCCGTGTCATTAAATAATTGAGTTAAGTTAATTCCCGAGTTATTTAATATAATTTGAGTCGGGATTGTTCGAGTTGTTCAAGTGTTGATTCGTTTCATCACATAATTCGTTTAAACCTCTAATTATCGTTTTGGTTTGAGTTCCGAGTTATTTAAAATAAAATAATAAGTAATAATGACTAATTAATTAAAGACGGGTCTTTGAGTCGGGTTTGTTAAAAGAGAAAAGTTACTATATCGGGAAAGTTTCCACTTTGGGAGATTTCTATATTTAGTAGTTAATAATTATAAATATTATAATTGTTTTAGGTGACGGATTCGTGAAGGATCGATAATCAAATTCATTGCTTTATTTCTGGACTGCTTAACTGCTTAATTGGATTTGCTGGCACTTGAGGTAGGGAAATACACTTGTCCTATTATCGTTGTTGTTGAATTGTGTTGACTTGATTCGTGATTGTTGATTTACGTTATGATTCATATACGGGAAGGTGATTGACTGTGTTGATCGTGTTGAGTTTGTTATCACAACATTCGGTAGCTGGCATGATTTCATTCATTGATATACATATTGTGTTGCATTATTACTGTTGAGCATTTCATATGCATTGGAGTTGGAGGATGGTGTAGGAGTGGCGATGTTGAGATACGATGTGGATTGTGATAAGGCCCAGGCGGGTTCTGCAGGACTTGCCCTGGTGTCCTCAACAAGCGAGCCGCGGATCGGCTACGGTCGATATATAAAGTCTACCGGGGATCGGTATGGTTTGGGTTGTCCGGTTATGAGATATGAGAAATGAGATATGAGATATGAGTTGAGATGGAGATGGAGGTGACGGAGGATCATGCATATCATATTTTGTTGTTTAATTGTTTTCCCTACTCGGCCTTCGCGGGGTGACCTGTGTATTCGTGTACGCCGTGATGATCCAATTATTGGGAGCGGTTGACAGTATTTCGAGATGGGGAGCTGGCCGGGAAGAGAGCTTGGATGACGGACTTAGTGCCTAGCCCACCTTAGTCTTATTAGTAGTTTTATCAGACTTTATCTTTTGGTCATATTTTTGGAGGCTTGTTTTAATTCCAGTTGTAATCTCACTATAAACATTTTAATAAAGTACTGTGTTTCTTTCCTTTGTATCTACTGCCTCGGGTTTCCGAGATGATAACACCGTCATTTATCTGAGGAGTCCTAGTTCAGGCCCTTAAATAAATGGGGGTGTTACAAAAATAGTTTACAAAAGAGTTTCAAAGTCAGCTAGAAGGTAAACACCAATCGGTTTAAGGGTGCAGTTACAGCAGTATTGAAAATTCATAAAGATTGAATCTTTTTCTTATACAAAGTATATGTTTTAAGTGTTGCTTCATTCCTGATTATTGTTGTTATTCTCAACCCGTTAAAATTTCATATTTTTTTATTATTCAAGAATTTTACTAAATTGAGAAGCCATAAAATATCCGTAAGCAAAGCTTAAAAACCCATTCCTTCCCCCCCCCCCCCCAATAATGACTCACGAATCACGATACTCAGAAAACAAAACATAGGATCGCAAATAGCGAGTATTTGACAGGCATAAGATTAAAAAGATCCATTAAAAATAAAATTGGGTCGAGTAAGCTCACCTTAGCAGCTACACCCTAAAGTGCTTGCCTAATGATCAGTCAAATTCCCCAAGTTGTCCCAAGTTGTTTGTAAAAGGTGGTAATAAACTTAAATAAGGAAGGCAAGTGAGCCATATCGATATCACAACATTGCCACACCCCTAACACTCTTAAGTTTGAAATAGAAAAGAGATTCTGATTACTCTTTTCTTCAAAGAGCCTACTCATTTAACACTACATCATCCATATTATTCCGTAGTTCACAGTTATGGCAGACAGCTAATTTGTTTTCCTTAAATGTTTTCTTCCAAGTCTTCACATATTTCAACTACCTCACTGTAGTCATGATAAGTGAACTAAAAATATCATGTGTAAGGACCCTTCAAGCACCTCCTACTAAAGTAAGAAATAAATAGAAAACAACACACCTCTTACAACAACAAAACTTTCTTCCCAAAATAATTTGGATCCTATATATATATATATACACACACACACATACAAATAAACGATTGCTTACATCTGAATATATGCCCATGAACATCTTTGAACTGAACGCGTATTTATGCTTTTCTGGAATTCAATGCTTTTCCAGCCTTTCGTACAAAAGGAAGACATGTGATGTATAAGTATATAACAGATAAAGTTTAAATCGAGAATAACAATAGATCAGCCTATAAGACATGGACTCATCCAAATTAATTGACATGCTACATATGGCATATGAAGAAATCATTGTTACAGGAAGACACTACAAATAGTACATCAGCAAAGGAGGAATTATTGATGGAATCGTTGATATGGATTTAAAACTGATTAGCAAACTTTGTTACACTAACTTTTTCTCAAATCTCTATTACTTTATTTACTTTGTACTTCTAAATTATCCTTATTGATGAAATCTCGCTCTTTCCCGAAAAGAGCATTATTAGAATGCTTAGAAAAAAATTGAGCAGACCTCTGTACGAGGAAGGTGTTTGGGGACAGACAACCCTCTAGAGATAGCATAATGTTATGCATGTAACAACTTTGGTTGCCTAGCGAGTTCCACCAACAAAAAAAGTCGGTCATAATGGAAAAGGAAAATCCTTCAAGTTCTCAAAAATCAAAACCTGACCATGTACAAGATATACCCATTTAAGATTATTATACATATAGATACAAGAAGCCAACATAAATGTGTGCATAGATAAGTACCTTCATGGTCTGTTAATCTTTGGCCCGTCTTCTTCTGACAAAGCTATACCCGGAATATCACATCACATGGACCAACCTATAACATGCATAATGACACTTAATGATTCACCAATAGGTAAAGCTACAGCAAGAAAACCGTGGTTATATATTCTTGTGGGATTCATTTTTCTTTTGACCGCTCTCATGGTAAAGCTATTATCGACATTTTACAGATTAATATATTGCCTATAGCTTCCATGTTTAGTCACTAATACAGTCAGTCAATAATAGAGTCCGATGTAATAAAGCAAATACTTCAACCAGGATAGCTAACGTACTTCAAGGGTTCGATCCCCATTGCAGGTCCAATCGTGTTCGTTATTCCTGCACTCCAATAATTCCACCAAGGAGCACCTCCCTTACCCCCTCTAGACTGAAGATCAATCACTACAGGTATCCGACAAAACGAAATAACATTAAACCGATGCCAAATGACTCCGCTTGACTCTTGTTAGACATAAAAGGATAAAAAAAAACCTTACTAATTAGGGACCGGATCATAAGTACAAATCACCTTTTTGGCCAAATTTAGCAATGGTAAATGCTCAATTCTCTTCTCTTCTTGTCTGGTCTGAATCTCTTCGTCAACCTGCCCACATATTTACACAACATAAACTCAACAATAACACAACTTCTTGTGCTCTCCATCCCATATTCAATGTCGAGCTCATCTAACCGCCACACCACCACTCTATAATACCAATCTTTTGGTTAAATTTATCTATTGTTCCTTTATAAATTACTCTTACCATACATTTTTTTCCAATTTACTTTTACCCCCTCCACCACCACAGCACACCTTACTAACTTCGAATTCAGACTCCTTCACTAATCCGAAATTCATTTGCATCACCTTTCTGAACAAAATTTCCAGCTCGCAACAAATCCATACAAGACTAAACCCTAATCAACAACTCAATACACAATAAACCCAGTAAAATAAAACTCAAACTTTCATAAATCCTATTTAAACAACAAATTAGAAATCACAAGTCATGATCTAAGACAACTGAGAGAGATATATGGCATTTCATACCATCATCAACAATCGAAGTTTTTACCTTCCCTTTAGATGGTGACGAATAAGATGGGCTACATTCTGTCCGGAAGATTGATCCCCGTACTTATCCAAAAGCCAACTTGGTTCATGGGTCATTATGATTACAGTGTCACTTTCTCTAACCTACATTGAGTTGAAAAAAAAGGAAATTGATTCCGCAACTCTCAGACATAAAAGTTCAATAAAGGAAGGCATATGTATACTACTGAGTACTGCCTATATCCCGTTTATATTATCCTAAATTGACTTTGACCAATATTTCTGACAAAATACCAGTGTTTCAATATGATGCTATGTAATTACAACCTCCTTTCACATCAAAGTTCCCTATAAATTAAGATCCAATACACAAAAGAACTATCGGTTTGAAATGGTGAATCGTCTTTAACCCCACCCACCCCTTTCCTGAGATGTTTTTTTTTTTTGGATGGGGGACTATGAAGGTGGGATTCAGTTAAGACTAAGTAAATACAGGTAGCCACTCTATGCATATAGTTAAGAGTTAAGACTATGTAAATATAGAAAATTTATGATTGTTCCAAAAAGCATTTAGCATGTTACTTTTGACAGAAGATAATTCCTAAGAGAGGAGACAAATGCATTTAACATGTTTAGACGAAGTAAATACGTTCATTCAGCATGTTATGAGAGTCTACCTACTACAAGGGAATTTGATTCCAATATATACAATACACATAAACCTGTAACGAATCACCATTTAAAAACGGCGCGATACGGTGAAGTGAAGCAAAAGGTAAAGAAACCGCAACAAAAGACGATGGTGGTAACGTACATTATTTTCAGCTGATTTATTTCTCTCCCTGCGCTTTCAAATGAAACCCAACTCCAATAGACTATAAATTTGCCACACTATAATAAAATACAAAAAAAAAACCAGAGTTTAGGTTAGGCTAATAAGATTACTACATTAAGTAATTTAGGAAAAAGTGAGAGGAAATAAGAGGGATTGAATTAGAATGTGGGCAGAGGGAGTTTACCTGGTGTGAAGAACTGGGGCGGAGGAGATTAAAGAATTGTAATGTCCTGCACTGATGAATCAATCAGTGTAAGCCCAAAATGATAAATCAATGAAAAAATGTATCATGCGTTATGGGTAAAGAAAATAAAGAACCAATTGAACGAAAGAATGAAAAGAACAGCAAGAACAATCTGGCAATTTATGAGAATCTTCCAGTAACACTTGACTAATTGAGTGCTACAAGAGTCCAACTATTAAGAAAGAGTTCATCAAATTGAACTTTATCTTACCAAGTCTGTTCCCGAAGTTGAATGATACATCCGACATCTCACGGTACTCCATATAGTATGAGGGTATAAAGGGAGCTCCCCTTTATAAATCAAATACTGGGGTTTGGGGTGGTTGCATAATTATTGTAGTAATGGTGTTAAGGGGGTCTCAGAGCAACTTTTAATGCTTATTGCTCCCGAACCATGTCAAAAGTACCACCTCGAATGACTGTATTATCAGCTAGCTTAGTTGACATATGCACATAATAAAATTGGTAATCGAATCACTAAGAGTATTGGACTCAAATATCAGAAGCATCATGAAATCAAAATTAGAGGCTCACAAACATATATCTTTATCGCCAATTCGATTCGAAACCAAAACAAGTATAAGAATCAACCGGAGAAATAAAGTGAAATTGACCTGTGTTTTGAAGATCGTCATCTTACTTGCGTTGCCGCCAGCGTAACCCTCCTGCCTCCTTTGGAAGACACCTCGTCATAGATAACATCCCAGAAAAAGGTTGGACTGAAGTGAAGTGTGAGAGATGAATAGATCAAATTAGGGTTTGATTTTTTTAGATTATTTGATGGAGATGGAGGGTCGATGAGTTGAGTGAGAAGCGAAGGTGTGATGAGAATGAGTGGATCAGAACGATGAAGTTGAATTTTTTTTTTTGTTTTTTTTTGTTACACGTGAAGTTGAAGTTGTGGTCGTGGGTGTGAGAGAAAGGGAAACACTAAAACAGTGAAGGGATGAGTGAAAGGCCCAAAAATGAGTAGTGGACTGAACACGCCCAACGCAAAAATCCGTCGATCTAATACAAACCCGAATGCACATGCCAAGCTTAACCCGCCCAAAAATGAATAAAAAATAATAGAATCTCAATTATTCATAATACTATTCATTAGGAATAGTAACTCCCCTTACCCTCTTTTATATAAGGGGAGTTACTATTAGAATGTGGGCAGAGGGAGTTTACCTGATGTGAAGAACTGGGGCAGAGGAGATTAAAGAATTGTAATGTCTTGCACTGATGAATCAATCAGTGTAAGCCCAAAATGATAAATCAATGAAAAAATGTATCCTGCGTTATGGGTAAAGAAAACAAAGAACCAATTAAACGGAAGAATGAAAAGAACAGCAAGAACAATCTAGTAATTTATGAGAATCTTCCAGTAACACTTGACTACTTGAGTGCTACAAGAGTCCAACTATTAAGAAAGAGTTCATCAAATTGAACTTTATCTTACCAAGTCTGTTCCCGAAGTTGAATGATACATCCGACATCTCACGGTACCCCGTATAGTATGAGGGTATAAAGGGAGCTCCCCTTTATAAATCAAATACTGGGGTTTGGGGTGGTTGCATAATTATTGTAGTAATGGTGTTAAGGGGGTCTCAGAGCAACTTTTAATGCTTATTGCTCCCGAACCATGTCAAAAGTACCACCTCGAATGACTGTATTATCAGCTAGCTTAGTTGACATATGCACATAATAAAATTGGTAATCGAATCACTAAGAGTATTGGACTCAAATATCAGAAGCATCATGAAATCAAAATTAGAGGCTCACAAACATATATCTTTATCGCCAATTCGATTCGAAACCAAAACAAGTATAAGAATCATCCGGAGAAATAAAGTGAAATTGACCTGGGTTTTGAAGATCGTCATCTTACTTGCGTCGCCGCCAGCGTAACCCTCCTGCCTCCTTTGGAAGACACCTCGTCATAGATAACATCCCAGAAAAAGGTTGGACTGAAGTGAAGTGTGAGAGATGAATAGATCAAATTAGGGTTTGATTTTTTTAGATTATTTGATGGACATGGAGGGTCGATGAGTTAAGTGAGAAGCGAAGGTGTGATGAGAATGAGTGGATCAGAACGATGAAGTTGAATTTTTTTTTTTTTGTTTTTTTTTTGTTACGCGTGAAGTTGAAGTTGTGGTCGTGGGTGTGAGAGAAAGGGAAATACTAAAACAGTGAAGGGATGAGTGAAAGGCCCAAAAATGAGTAGTGGACTGAATACGCCCAACGCAAAAATCCGTCGATCTAATACAAACCCGAATGCACATGCCAAGCTTAACCCACCCAAAAATGAATAAAAAACAATAGAATCTCAATTATTCATAATACTATTCATTAGGAATAGTAACTCCCCTTACCCTCTTTTATATAAGGGGAGTTACTATTAGAATGTGGGCAGAGGGAGTTTACCTGATGTGAAGAACTGGGGCGGAGGAGATTAAAGAATTGTAATGTCTTGCACTGATGAATCAATCAGTGTAAGCCCAAAATGATAAATCAATGAAAAAATGTATCCTGTGTTATGGGTAAAGAAAACAAAGAACCAATTAAACGGAAGAATGAAAAGAACAGCAAGAACAATCTAGTAATTTATGAGAATCTTCCAGTAACACTTGACTACTTGAGTGCTACAAGAGTCCAACTATTAAGAAAGAGTTCATCAAATTGGACTTTATCTTACCAAGTCTGTTCCCGAAGTTGAATGATACATCCGACATCTCACGGTACCCCGTATAGTATGAGGGTATAAAGGGAGCTCCCCTTTATAAATCAAATACTGGGGTTGGGGTGGTTGCATAATTATTGTAGTAATGGTGTTAAGGGGGTCTCAGAGCAACTTTTAATGCTTATTGCTCCCGAACCATGTCAAAAGTACCACCTCGAATGATCGTATTATCGCTAGCTTAGTTGACATATGCACATAATAAAATTGGTAATCGAATCACTAAGAGTATTGGACTCAAATATCAGAAGCATCATGAAATCAAAATTAGAGGCTCACAAACATATATCTTTATCGCCAATTCGATTCGAAACCAAAACAAGTATAAGAATCAACCGGAGAAATAAAGTGAAATTGACCTGGGTTTTGAAGATCGTCATCTTACTTGCGTCGCCGCCAGCGTAACCCTCCTGCCTCCTTTGGAAGACACCTCGTCATAGATAACATCACTGAAGTGAAGTGTGAGAGATGAATAGATCAAATTAGGGTTTGATTTTTTTAGATTATTTGATGGAGATGGAGGGTCGATGAGTTAAGTGAGAAGCGAAGGTGTGATGAGAATGAGTGGATCAGAACGATGAGGTTTAATTTTTTTTTTTGTTTTTTTTTTGTTACGCGTGAAGTTGAAGTTGTGGTCGTGGGTGTGAGAGAAAGGGAAACACTAAAACAGTGAAGGGATGAGTGAAAGGCCCAAAAATGAGTAGTGGACTGAACACGCCCAACGCAAAAATCCGTCGATCTAATACAAACCCGAATGCACATGCCAAGCTTAACCCGCCCAAAAATGAATAAAAAACAATAGAATCTCAATTATTCATAATACTATTCATTAGGAATAGTAACTCCCCTTACCCTCTTTTATATAAGGGGAGTTACTATTAGAATGTGGGCAGAGGGAGTTTACCTGATGTGAAGAACTGGGGCGGAGGAGATTAAAGAATTGTAATGTCTTGCACTGATGAATCAATCAGTGTAAGCCCAAAATGATAAATCAATGAAAAAATGTATCCTGCGTTATGGGTAAAGAAAACAAAGAACCAATTAAACGGAAGAATGAAAAGAACAGCAAGAACAATCTAGTAATTTATGAGAATCTTCCAGTAACACTTGACTACTTGAGTGCTACAAGAGTCCAACTATTAAGAAAGAGTTCATCAAATTGAACTTTATCTTACCAAGTCTGTTCCCGAAGTTGAATGATACATCCGACATCTCACGGTACCCCGTATAGTATGAGGGTATAAAGGGAGCTCCCCTTTATAAATCAAATACTGGGGTTTGGGGTGGTTGCATAATTATTGTAGTAATGGTGTTAAGGGGGTCTCAGAGCAACTTTTAATGCTTATTGCTCCCGAACCATGTCAAAAGTACTACCTCGAATGACTGTATTATCAGCTAGCTTAGTTGACATATGCACATAATAAAATTGGTAATCGAATCACTAAGAGTATTGGACTCAAATATCAGAAGCATCATGAAATCAAAATTAGAGGCTCACAAACATATATCTTTATCGCAAATTCGATTCGATTCGAAACCAAAACAAGTATAAGAATCAACCGTATATCAGAATCAACCGGAGAAATAAAGTGAAATTGACCTGAGTTTTGAAGATCGTCATCTTACTTGCGTCGCCGCCAACAAAACCCTTCTGCCTCCTTTGGAAGACACCTTGTCATAGATAACATCCCATAAAAAAGTTGGATTGAAGTGAAGTGTGAGAGATGAATAGATCAAATTAGGGTTTGATTTTGTAGATTATTTGATGGAGATGGAGGGTCGATGAGTTGAGTGAGAAGCGAAGGTGTGATGAGAATGAGTCGATCAGAACGATGAAGTTGATTTTTTTTTTGTTTTTTTTTTGGTTACACGTGAAGTTGAAGTTGTGGTTGTGGGTGTGAGAGAAAAGGAAACACTGAAACAGTAAAGGGATGAGTGAAAGGCCCAAAAATGATTAGTGGATTGAACACGCCCAACGCACAAATCCGTCGATCTAATACAAACCCGAATGCACATGCCCAGCTCAACCCGCCCAAAAATGAATAAAAAACAATAGAATCTCAACTATACATAATACTATTCATTAGGAATAGTAACTCCCCTTACCCTCTTTTATATAAGGGGAGGATACAGATATATTCATTTTAACTTTAAGACGGATCAGATATTAAATACAAGACAAAGATACGATGCATTACTCATTACCTACTAATTATACAATACAAGACAAAGATACGATGAATAGTGACTTCCCTTACCCTCTTTTATACATTACACAAAATTGACATTTGACAAAGTTAAAATGGATCCATATTATCCATGTGTGCCGTGAAAATGAAAGGGAAGGGGTTTATTGTGCCTTAATTATTTAATTAGTGGGAAACATCATCATTACCTACTAATTATAGGCTTTCATTCCTACACTCTTGTGAAGAGCAACTAGCAAAAAAAATATTGGGCACTCTTCCCATGTGTAAATTCCGGCCACCCCTAGTGAATTGGGAGAGTTTTTCTCTTCTAATTCACACAATTCATTTTATATAAGATGTAGACTTTGAGGTTAACTTATCTCTCTAGTTTTTAGTTGTGAACATACTAGAAAAATCTCACATATCTCTAATATTATTTCTGCATTACTAGAAGTAGTAATCTTATAATATTAGTAATAATTTAAGGAAACTTATACTAATTCTAGTAACAAATTAGTATTTGTATTAAGAGTGTCTCCTTGGTACAAATCTTTAAGGAGTAGATCTTGCAATTAGATCTAGAGTTTTTGGAGCATTTGGATTATTCTTTAAGAAGACTAATTTGGTAGGAGACCAAATTAGTATAAACCACTCGGCCCTCTTTGTAAGAATAATCGTTTTTCTTCTTACTTTGTATTTTTATTTTGCATGCATAAGTTCCTTTTAGTTTATGACTCAACTAATAAACACTTAGTTATTAGAGGTGTCTAATAAAAGACTAATGAATCTTTCAATTGGTATCAGAGCAAGAGTTGTTGCATGCATAATCGGTTTTGTTTTTCCGAGTTAATATGTTAACATATAAAACTAAAAATTTATGGTTTATGAAGATAAATGCCACGAAAATTTTGCATGTTAAACATTCTGGTCCTAAATGGATTTTAGGTCATTTTGATGATTTATGGTAATTTATTGCTCTTTAAAATGATTATTAGTATTTTTATTACATTTTATTGTATAAAATGACACTTAAAATGCTAAAATTAGTTAGACTATGATTCTGACCTTGAAATTTTTACACGACCTCACATGAATTTTTTATACATTGTATGTAAAATTTCGTATAAAATGGTTTTATATAGCATGATTTATGATTTTTACATGATAAAAATAAATAGAGGTATTTTGGTTAAAAATGGTTAGACTTCGTTTAAACCCATGAAATTTTAGTATATTGTCACATGCTATATTTACACACTGTATGTAAATTTTGAGATAAAATGGTTTCATTTTGCATGATTTATGATTTTTAGATGTAAAAATCGAATAAATAGTGACTATTTTAGCAAAAATAGCTAAAATGAATTTTATGGCATGAAATTTTTTTCCAATGTTGTATATGTGATATGAACATTAGATCTAAAGTTGTATGTCAAATTTCGTTTGATTTGAATGGTTATTAATTTTATGGGATATAAATTGATAAATAGCAACTTTAATAGTCATAAACATAAAATTCGACTTTTGGACATACGAATTTTTTATTTCCAGGTTCTAGAAACTTGTTTAGAATATTCAAAATTTTAATTTTGATTTATTGCATAATTTTATGTTTAATTTGGAATTAATAGGTTAAAATTATGTTTTATACAATTTATTTGTGAAATAAATTAATATAA
This sequence comes from Silene latifolia, assembly GCF_048544455.1. Taxonomy (NCBI): domain Eukaryota; kingdom Viridiplantae; phylum Streptophyta; class Magnoliopsida; order Caryophyllales; family Caryophyllaceae; genus Silene; species Silene latifolia. The sequence goes on along the minus strand of NC_133537.1, from coordinate 26,471,880 downwards.
TCTAAAGGCAAATTTTTATTAGAATTTTGGGATGTTGGGAATTTTCCAGAATATACAAAATTATGATTTTGATTTTTCCAATTTTTATGACCTTTTGGGAATTATTTCCGTATTATTAAGAATAATAGTGTTTAAAGAGCAATAATAAAATATCAAGTTGAATTATTGTCAAATGTTTAGTGAAGACTAAATTTTTGAGTCTTAAGAATGTTGGGGTAATTAACTTGGACATAGATTTGATTTATGTAATATTGTGTGATTTTAATAAGTTAATAGTCACAATTATCCATAAAACCGGACCGAATATATGATATTAGCTTAAATAGGGCGATTTGGCACTTCACATGGCATGTTTTATACATATATTAATGCTGTATTTATAGTATGATTGTCATATTTTATTTTATATAATTTTAAATTATGTAATTTGTACTTAGTATGGCCTTAGTTTTAATTGGTATTTCCCGAAATGAATGGGGATATCGATTTGGTTGTAATTAATGTGATCTCGTATCACTTTTATTTTTTTTGTTTTGTTTTTCTTTTATAATGTATAAAGTAGAAAAGCTATGTAATTTATTTATTTCGGAGTTCCTTGAAGACGGTGCAATTCGAGAAGGTGGCCCGACAAAGACGGTGTTACCTTGAAGTGCATGCCAAATGAAGTTCAAGGGACCAAAGGAGTTGGTTTCCGAATTTGTAATAGTTTATTTGATTTACTATTTTAAGAAGCCCATACTAGGATTTTATTGTTTTTGCTTTGCATTTGTTTTATATGTTTGCATGCATAGCCAAATCGCCATAACTACACATGCATTTTACTTTATCGAGTCATCGACCGTGTCAATTATAATTATCGTAGTTCACCGCTTTAGTTTACTTAAACCGAGATAGATAATAAATTGACAAGACCTCTCACTTATAAATAATTGAGAATGAGCCTTACCAAATAGTAGAACCATGAGTCCCAATTTCATAAGGAAGTAGGCTCGGCTCACCGGGGTGCTAATCTTATTACGTTGGGTAAGTGGGTAGTAATATGTTATTACATCGAAATTTGGATTGAGCTCAACGGAAGTATTTGTGACCATAGTCGCATGTGTTCCGGGCTAAAGATAAATATTAAAGTAATTTTATCGACCGAGAGTTCTAAAAGTAGAATCGATTAAAGAGTTAATCCACCGAGTTATATTGATGAGGAATGAATCGGCTCACCGTGCCTGAGTTAATATGAATTTGGATCTCGGGATCATTTATAATAGTTGGATAGAGGTCACTATATAAATGCTTAAAACTTGTTTAAATTGTTTACAAGTATTATTAAAACAATAGATGTTTACTAATTCCTTCACTTCTTGTTTTGTAGTCGAAATTGTTTTCTAAATTGCAATGGCAACTCCAATTTCATCCGCGACCACTAGCTCAAACACTCTCACCAATGTTTCATGGCTCCGATCCTTCATGGTCGTTGTAAATTAGAAAAGAATGGGTCCAATTTCGCCGATTGGGACACACAACTTCGCTTGGCTGTGGAGGGTGACGACAAGCTTCGTTACCTTACCGAGGCCTCTCCCGCCGCACCTACCGCTAGATCTACTCCCGCCGCTAGGCAAGCCTATGAGACTTACCAAAAGGAGTCGGCCGCGATCAAAAATGTGTTGATCTTCTCTATGGAGGCCGAACTCCAAAGGAGTGCTATAAAGATTAGCACCGCCTATGAGATCTATACAAAACTTGTGACCATGTTTTCACAAGCTCCGAGGATCATTCAATATGAAGCGGCATCCGCATTCTTTGATCTCAACATTAAGGAGGGCCAAAAAGTTAGCCCTCATGTGCTCAAGTTGATGGAGCATGTTGAGACCTTAAAATTGCAAAAGGTAGAGATTCCCGAAGAACTCATCATTGATCGAATTCTTTATTCCTTGAACAAGGTTAAGGCATATGTTCAATTCAGGGTGAATTTTAATATGCAAAACTTGAAAGTTTCCCTCGATGAATTGCACAAAATGCTTGTGCAAGCCGAGAGGGACATGGGGATAAGTGTTAGCACTACCAAGGATGTGCTCAACATTAATCAAAAGAGCAAAGGGAATTTCAAGAAAGGTGGTCATAAGGGAAAGAAGCAAACTCCCTACAAGAACAAAGGAAAAGCTTGTGAAGCTAGCTCCTCTAAGCCCAAGAAGGGTGCCCCGTCCGGGGACAAATTGTAACACCCGCGAATTTCTCATTTTGACATTTAAAATTTATTTAACCGTTTAATTACTTTATTTCATATTTTTTTTAAATCATTTAATTTAATTAATTCATTTTAAACATGATTTCTATAAAGGTAATATCTTAAAACTTAATTAATATAAAAGTACGCATTTTAGTTGGACAGTAATAATAATGATAATAATATAGTAATATTAATAATATTTAAGTTCCGTCTTAAATTATAGTAGGTTTAAGACGTATCTCCGTCTAACAAAAGACCGTCATATTTTCACATATGAGACTAATCTATTCTCGACCTATCCCGGGTCAACAACTCAATGCTCAAATTCATCATCCAACTAATATCCCATTATTTAATCCCCTCTCACTTCTTTTTTGTTATTGACCAAACACAACCCCCACTAAACCCGTTCCTTTATTTCCCATTTACCTGGTAAACAACCAAAAAGGAAGCAGCCAACATTTCTTTCGAAAATAAGAGCTTTGGTTTTTGTCTCAATCTCTTTGTGTTCTTGCTCCTTGTTGAAGATTTCGAAGACCCGGTGGAAGACTCAATCTTTGGGGACCGTTTATTCGAAGAATAAGAAGCGTTTAAGGTAACGGTGATAGGTTACTCGACAAAAATGTCGAAATTCAGTCTTATGTGTCGTTTTATATGCTCTGGCCTGATAAAGTTGGATCCTTATGCGTTTCTCATTTGTATGATAATTTCCGTCTCAATCTTGCCTATGATTCTCCCTTGATAGTTATCTATATTCTATTATTTTACTTTAGTGTTTACTTTTACATGCAGATTAGCTTTGTTTTGGTAAGATGGGTTTGAGATATGAAATTGTATGGAAAATAGATATGGCAGACTCGTGAGATCATTGGATAAGTGCAAGAGGCCATTAACCATGGATTATTAAGTTTGGGACTTTGGAATTTAGCTCTAGGTTTGTACGGGTAATGGACCAATTAGCTATAAACTTACATGGGGCTATGATTCGATTAAAGGTTGCACTATTCTCGCTTTGACGTTTGAGCCAATTAGTTAATTCCCGTCTCATGTGTATATCCATGTATGTAATAAGTTGGTTGTATGTAAGAAATGACATCCCTTTCATGCTTACAATTTTGTCTTAAGACGGCTTCACAAATTGTCTAGAAACCATGTGTATAGATTGTTGATGGGTGTATTTTGTGGACTGTTTTTGAGTTAGTTTCTTGGGTGATTTGAGCCAACTTGTTAATTTCCGTCTCATGTGTATATACATGTATGATTTGGGTAATTAGTATGGACGATTGCCGCCTTACTTGTACTTAGAAATCCGTCTCAAACTCACCCGTGTTGCCCTGGACGCCTGTCATACCTGACTGGGACGACCTCCAACACCACTGAAAATATGACAGATGGACCGGCGTCGAAAAATTAGGTGTTTTAGCCACTTGAATCACTCGATTCGGAGTCCGTATGAGTAAATGGCGCCCGTGTTACCGTTTCAAGTTCTATAAATATATTTATCCTTTGTGTATGATGGTTGTTTATGCTTTTTATTCGTATCATGACCAAAGTTTTCCCTTGTTGACTCGTATATGCTTATTGATGGTTCAGATTTTGGTTTGTTTACGTTTTGTCTCGTGTTTCGTATAACGTGGCTCATAAATATCGTTCTTTTACATATTAAGCTTTAATTGTTGGATTCAATCGGTTTTATTTATTGGGCTCCTATGGTCCAAATTGTTGGGCTCTTTTGGTCCTAAATGTTTGACTCACTTTGTAACTTGTATTAGATTTGTTTGTATTCCGTAAATTTTCACATAACGTAAATTATTTATTACCACTTGTTATATTTTATTTATTTTATTTAACCGACATGTTAATTTATGAAGTGGAATATTTATTAATATAATACATGTATGAGATATTTATTATAAATAGTTACTTGTAGTGAGTCGTATTCGTGATAATGTTTAGTATTGTTCGGTTGTAAGAGTCTTGGTTCTACCAGATACTAGGGTTGAGCCATAGGCCCTCTAGTTGCGGTATGATCGTCGGGAGTGATGTTCCCATCCGTACTTATTGTGATGCAGGCCATAAATATGATTGTGACATTAATCATCCCGTCCCTGAGTCTTGGTTCTACCGGATACTAGGGGTGAGCCATTGTAACACCCCCATTTATTTAGGAGCCTTTAGCAAGACATTCCCAATAAATAGGACTGTTACCATCTCGGTTGCCCGAGGTAAATGATACAAATTAAAACAAACCAAAGTACTTTAATAACTTTAATTGAAATAATGGTTTTATTACATTGCCAACCGATTAAATTTAAACCTTAACATTACAATATACTACGCAGCGAAAATTACTTAAATAAAATTTCATAAGTCACTAAGTGATCTAGACAGTAACTATGGTCCAAGTCGAGCTCACATCCCAATGCTCCCAAGTCAGCTAATCTTTAGTACCTGTCAAATCTGCTCCCCATAAAACGGTTCACCGCAGGTGTTCACGAATACACTGTCAACCACGAGGTTGAGTAGGATAACAATCTCAAGACAGATAATATAAATAGTACAAAGATTCGAACACCAACGCCAAATCAACTTTTCTCCCAATACACCACCACGAAGGTATTAAACGGTGTCTGCCAGTAAGTTTATAATACATCACCCGAAGGCTCTTACCATGATGTGTACCTCAGCCAGTAAGTTTATATAACATCACCCGAAGGCTCTTACCATGATGTCTACCTCAGCCAGGCTAAACCTGATATCCAACTCATTATCAAACCAACTGTAGCAACAATAATGGCTAACTACCACACCGTCTCAAGAACATCCAATAAAACCGCTTCCAATCACAATATACAAGATATGTATAATCCAATTATCCAAACAGTTCAATTCAATTAACACAACATCCAATTAAATGAGAAGGTACACAATTAATAGGTCGAGTAGAATTGTTATCCTACCTCTTCAGCAAATACTCCCAAATAGCAATCCAATAAGATACTTAGGAAAATTCCACTTCAAAACCGTCACCTAAACAAATAATAATTATTCAATAATAATTATTTATACTTTATTTATAATTCATTATTAATTATCATATTTATTCATAGCTCATTATCATTAATTATTATGATATACGAAAATTCATTTATTAAAAATCAAGACCCGATTACTCATTAAACCCCGAGTTAACCCGCCTTAAAAAAAATAAATAAAAATAAATAAAAATAAAAATAAAACAAAACCCGTTCATCCCGTGAACACCACCTATAACTACATGTACTACCCGTGTCTAACACCTTCTCCAAACACCTATTTAAACTCACCCAACCACCGCCACCAAGACCGCCACCCTCGCTCAGCAGGTGCCTCCACTGCCAGCCACTAACCCATGCCGTAAACACCAGCTATAACCGACTCCAACCACCATAAACCCACGCCCTAGCAACCATGGCCACGAACTCCATTAAAACCGAAAACCCGACACCATCCTCTCACTCAACGTTTAAACAATTACCTACGACCACCACCAATCCCACCGCTGCTCTTTGATGGTTCCAGGGGTGGTCCTGTTGGAATATGTGTCCCCCGACAATAATGCGATCACAACTGTCGATCATAATGATCACATGTTTAAGTCTCATTTTAAAGAATACATTTGGGAAGTATTTTTACTGTCAACTGGTTCACACATATCGGTAATGATTGGCTGACTAGAGTTTGATATTACTGTCGTGCGACGGTGGTGATCAGTTGATCCCCTAGGTCATACCTAAAGGATAATACTCTTAATTGATCATTTAATTAATCGTACAATGATACGAGTTAATTACATTACTTGAAAATTGACGGACGATTTTGGAAGTAATATTTACGTATCTCATTATAATCTGATTAAATAAGATACGGTCTAAGTAATCGAATTGTTTTATTACTTAGATGAAATTATTGTTTAAGGAAATAATTGCATTTTGATGAATAAATTATTATAAATACAAGATGTTGTGATTTATAATTGGTAAAATATTTTGGTACAAGTAATTATGAATTACTAAGTCGAGTTTTGTATATGACGTATTTTTATTAATGCGTTGATTTTTAATATGTTAACAATACATAACAATTTTATGTGACATGTGACATGTGACATATGACAAATTGACAAATTGACAAAGATAAAATGGAATCCATTTTATCTCTATATGGACCGAAATATTGGGGTGGTATTAACAATATATTATGTAAATTGAGTTAGTGGAAAACATGATCATTTTTTCCTAAAGCTAGCCATGCAAACCTAGTGCCTCTTGTGAAGAGCACCAAGCTCATGCATTGGCCATTTCCCACCCCTCCTACCCGGTTTCCCTTGTAAAAGAGCCAAGGGTCTTTTGCTCTTTTTGGCTAATATTCACTATATGCAAAGTGTGTGAATTATTATTCATTCTAACATCATAAAAATATTTTTAGAGAGATAAAAATATTTCTTCCTTCTTCTTCCTCCTCTTGACCGAAATTCCAAGAGGACAAAAATATATTTTGGGTCATTTTTATTTGAATTAATATTGTTCTAGTATTAATAATATTAATTTTGTTAAGAGTACATCTTGGGTATTATTCCTTGGGAGGGATTCTATACTTGAATCCTTGTTCATTCAAATATTGGAAAGCTCAAGAACAAGTGAGTAGGAGAACTCACTTGTGCCCAAAATCCGAAATATCAATGTATGATGATGATTTCTTCTTTAAATCTTTTATAGTTTGCATGCATAAGATCATCTTTTAATTTTATGACTAAAATTAAATCAACACATATATAATATGTCAAGTAATGAGATATAGATTCCTAACAAGTGGTATCAGAGCCTTGGTTGTTTGCATGCAAATCGGTTATAGTTTTTCCGAGTTATACGATTAACATATAAAACTTGTAAATTTGTGTTATTATGATATATCACGAAATAATTTATGCATGTTAAAGTTTCTGATCCTAAAATGTGTTTAGTATATTTTGGTTAATTTATGGATTTTTATTGTTCATCTTATATAATAATGGCATTAAAAATGTGATTTTATGATTAAAATGTCATTTTCGGACTAAAAATAGCTAAACTTAGAATTTTACAATGGTTTTTGGATATGTTTTTACATATATTATTTTTAGATGACCTGTAATTTTTCATAATTTTTGGAGTTTTTATGCTCGAAATATGGATTTTTCATGATAAAAATCGAATTTAAAAGAAAAATAGGTTAATATGAGAAATATTTTGAATCTAGTCATATAAATTTAGTATGTTGTCACATGCAATTTTACAAGATGTGTGTAAAATAATAGGCTATATTGAAGTCTTTATGCATGATTTATGAATTTTTGATGAAAAATAGCATAAATAGTGACTTAATTAGTGAATAATTGCTAAAACATACTCCATGACTAAGGAAAAACGTCATATGTTGCATTTTATTACCCATTTCAGATCTAAAATTGAAAAGTTGATGAATAAAATTTTTCTCATGTTTTTATGATTATAATTGTTAAATCCGATAAACCGCAACATTGTTTTTCCCGATAAAAATTCGAAATTTTTAACCTAAGTTTTTGAACATTATGAGTGTCATGGTATTTTTTCCAGATTGTTCATGAGTTTTAAATTCCAAATTTTGAATTTATTTGAAATTTTTGTGATTTATTTGAAGTTTGTAGCATTTTATTGTAATTTTGAGTCCATTAATGAACAATTTTAAGATATATAAGTTAATTATAGTCAAATGGTTAGTGGAGACTAATTTTGAGTCCTAAGCTGGTTAGGGTAATTAACTTGTGCATAAATATGAATTTATGTAATTATTGTGATTATAAAATGTTAAATCACGCAAATCCGTAAAAACCGTTTAATATACGATATTGGATCCTTAAAGGCGATTTAGCATAAAATTGGGCATGTTCATACATATTATAATGCAGCATTTTATTTATGATTGTCATAATTTTATTTTATGTAATTTTTGAATTATGTAATTTTACTTAGTATGGCCTTAGTTTTTAATTGGTATTACCCGAAATGTATGGGAATATCGATTCGGTTGTAATTTATTGTGATCTCGTATCACCGTTTTGTAATTTAATAGATTTATTTTATTTTAATTACAAATGTATAATAGGAAATTATGTAATTTGTTATGTAATTTATTTTTACAGAGTTCCTTGAAGACGGTGTCACTCAAGAAGACGATTCATAAAGACGGTGTTACCTCGAGATGCGTGCCTCAACCGAAGTTCAAGGGACCAATGGAGTTGGTTTCCGAATATGTAATAGTTAATTAGATTTTCTATTTTAGGAAGGCCATACTAGGATTTATTTTATGCTTTGCATTTTATTTATATGTCGCATGCATCGCTAAATCGCCATAACTAAAACATGCATTATCATTTTAATCGAGTTTATCGACCGTGTCAATTACAATTATCGTAGTTCACCGTTTTAGTTCACTTAAAACGTGATAGATAATAAATTGACATGACCTCTCGCTAAAATAATCAATTGAAACTTAGCCTTACCAAAAAGTAGAAACCATGAAAACCTATTTCGTGAGGGAGTGCACTCGGCCACACCGGGGTACAAACCTTGTTACGTAGGGAAAGTGGGTGATAAATGTCTATCCACCAAATTCATGTTGATGAGGGTTTCATCGGCCACACCGTGCCCAAATTAATGTGGGTTTGGATCATGGACACATTTATTTGAAATTTGGATTGAACTCAACAAACGTTTTTGATAAGGGTTTCATCGGCCACACCGTGCCCTTGTCGAATGTGTTTTGGGCTAAAGATAAATGTTAATGTAATTTTATCGACCAAGAGTTCTAAAAGTAGAATCGATTAAAGCGTTAATCCACCGAGTTATATTGATAAGGGTTTCATCGGCCACACCGTGCCCAAGTTAATATGAATTTGGGTCTTGGAATCATTTATAATAGTTGGGTAGAGGTCACTATATAAATGCTCATATCTTGTTTATTTACAAGTATGATATTAAAAAGACAAATGTTAATATTTTCTTTTCCTCCATACTTGTAGTTCATTACAATGAATCCATCAAACGCTACCGCACCGATAACTATTGAGTCATACCACAATGTTTTTGACGACGTTTGCTCCAACAATGATTTCGACACTACTAGAGAACTTCATTTTGGGATAGGTTCGGATGGAAACCTTAACTTCATCACTTCTACTAGACCACCTACTACTACTAGATATCGTGTGAGCCCGTCTCAGGAAGACCGCCTCATACAATCTATAGGATCTTTGTCTCTGGAAGATAAAGATGCCAAAACTAGTGGGAGCTCAAGCAATCAAGTTCTTGCTTCAAAGGGCAAAAAGTTCAAGAAGAAGGGAAAGAAAGTGAAAAACTTCAAGCAAGTTAATGATGAGTGCCATTATTGCTATGGCATGGGACATTGGCTTAGGAATTGTCCCGTATATTTGCGAAATATAAGGGAAGGAATCATCGTTCCAAAAGGTAAAATTCCTAAGGAAATTTATGTTATTGATATAAATTATACTTCCACTACGACATGGGTACTGGATACCGGTTGTGGTTCTCACCTTTGTAATCATTTACAGGGTTTAAGAGACGTGAAGAGGCTTAGCAAAGGAGATGTGGATCTACGCCTTGGAAATGGAGCTCGAGTAGCGGCCGAATCCAAAGGAACTTATGTATTAGCTTTGCCTAATGGATTTGAGTTGTATTTACATAATTGTTTTTATGTGCCTACACTCTCTAAAAACATTATTTCTATCACTATGCTAGACATGGATGGATTTTGTTTTATCATTAAGAACAATCGTTGTACTATTTCAAGGAATGATTTGGCTATAGGCCAAGCTTCTTCCATCAATGGCATTTACATTTTAGAAACCTAAAATCCAATTAATGATATTTATAACATTCAATCAAAGAAACTCAAATCAAGTGACCCAAATGAATCGTTCATTTGGCATTGTCGATTAGGTCACATAAACGAGAATCGCACCAAAAGATTAATTTCGACTAATGTGATTACACCATTTGATTTTCAATCATATGGAACATGCGAATATTGCCTTCTTGGCAAAATGACTCGAAATCCTTTTAGCGGTAAAGGGACACGAGCAAGTGAACTATTGGGACTCATACATACCGATGTATGTGGACCAATGAGTATCACCGCTCGTGGAAATTATGACTACTTCATAACCTTCACCGATGACTTAAGTAGATATGGGTATATCTATTTAATGAAGCATAAAAGTGAGGCTTTTGAGAAATTCAAAGAATTTCAAAACGAAGTAGAGAACCAATTGAACAAAAGGATTAAGGCACTACGATCCGATCGTGGTGGAGAATACCTTAGCCTTGAATTCGATTCACACTTGAAAAGTCGTGGTATTATATCACAACTTACTCCACCCGGAACACCACAACTCAATGGTGTTGCCGAAAGGAGAAATCGAACCCTACTTGATATGGTTCGATCCACGATGAGTCAAACCGAGCTACCAAACTCGTTTTGGGGATTTGCGATTCAAACCGCAATTAGATCTTTGAATAATAGTCCCACAAAAACAACCGAAAAGACTTCATATGAGATGTGGACAGGAAGAGTTCCTAATATATCCTACATGAAAATTTGGGGATGTGATGCTTACGTCAAAACTAAGAACGACAACAAACTTGCCCCAAGATCCGAAAAATGCATCTTTATAGGTTACCCCTTAACCTCTCGAGGTTACTACTTCTACAAACCTCAAGAAAACAAAGTGTTTGTGTCTTGCGAGGCCGTCTTCTTAGAAAACCAGTTTATTTCTAAGAGACAGAGTGGGAGAAATTTTGAACTTGATGAAGTTCAAGAGCCACAAACCGAGGTAGAGACGCAAGAATATATTCCTTCGTCGTCTAGCACGGTTGTCCCTCCTCCTCTTAGAAGAACGGGCCGAGTTATTCGCCATCCCGATCGATATGTGGGACTTATCGAAGAAGATGGATCACTCGATGTGTTGCTTATAGAAAGTGACGAGGCCGCTACCTACAAGGCCGCAATCTCTAGTCCAAATTCCTCCTTATGGCTTGAAGCCCTGAAGTCCGAAATGGATTCTATGCATGAAAACCAAGTTTAGGACTTGGTATATTTGCCTAAAGGGACAAGACCTCTTCAATGCAAATGGATATTCAAAGTCAAGAATGGCATAGAAGGACATGATGATGTCTACAAAGCTAGGCTAGTGGCAAAAGGATTTAACCAAGTCCAAGGTCTCCATTATGATGAAACCTTCGCCCCCGTAGCCATGCTAAGATCCATACGGATTTTGTTAGCGATCGCCGCATTTCATGATTATGAAATCTGGCAAATGGATGTCAAAACCGCTTTTCTAAATGGGCATTTAGAAGAGGAGGTGTACATGATACAACCCGAAGGTTTTGTTGATTCTAAAAATCTTAACAAAGTGTACAAACTTAAGAGATCCATTTATGGTCTTAAGCAAGCATCTAGAAGTTGGAATCATCGATTCAATCACGTTATAAAGGAGAATGGTTTCACTCAAAGTGTTGAGGAACCTTGTTTATACATGAAATTTAGTGGGAGCAATGTTGTGTTCCTAATCTTGTATGTCGATGACATACTACTCATTGGAAATGATATTCCAATGTTGTCTTCTGTTAAGAAGTGGTTAGGTAACCACTTCCAAATGAAGGATTTAGGAGAGGCACAACGCATATTAGGTATCCGGATCCATAGAGATAGATCCAAAAGGATATTGGCACTGAGTCAAGAATCTTATGTTGATAAGATTCTTCGACGGTTCAGCATGGACAAATCAAAAAGGGGTTTGGTACCTATGGTAACTGGGACTATATTGAGCAAGACTCAATCTCCCTCCGAACCCCATGATGTTGAACGCATGAAGATGATCCCTTATGCTTCCGCTGTTGGATCAATCATGTATGCCATGATATGCACATGTCCTGATGTCTCGTATGCCTTGAGTATGACGAGTAGATATCAAGGAAATCCAGGTGAGAGTCACTGGATAGCCGTCAAGAACATCCATAAGTACTTGAGAAGAACTAAGGATTCTATCTTAGTGTTTGGAGGAGACACCGAGCTGCGTGTTAATGGATACACGGACTCGAGTTTTCAAACGGATAGAGATGACATGAAATCCTAAGCTGGTTTCATTTTCATGCTTAATGGTGGTGCCGTTAGCTGGAGAAGCTTCAAGGAAGATGTAACTGCGGATTCAACAACGGAGGCTGAGTACATTGTAGCATCAGAAGCTGCCAAGGAAGCTGTGTGGATCAGGCAATTCACGGAAGGTCTGAGAGTAGTACCTACCGCCAATGACCCCATCACTCACTATTGTGATAATAGTGGGACGATCTTCCAAGCTAAAGAGCCAAAATCTAGTAATAGATCTAGACATGTACTTAGAAAATATCATGTAATAAGAGATTTCATCGAAAGAAAGGAAATTACGATTTGTAAGGTTGGGACGGATGACAACATAGCCGATTCGCTCACCAAGCCTTTATCGCAGGCCAAGCATAATGGGCATGTTGCGTCCATGGGACTTAAACGTGTACCAAGTTTTTGTTAGATTTTGAAATGAAATAAAAAGTGTTGTTTTTTGTTCATGTTCATAATCACATTTGTCTTTTATCTTTTCTTTATACATTGTTACATCCAAACGGGTTGTAGTGACAATTGAACCCCGTTAAAGTGAACACGGATTAACATAGTATTTGCCCATAGTCACTTGTATGAGGTGACGTCTTGAAGTGACTAGAGTGTGATACGATTGACGGCAAGTTCAAGTGCCATAGAGTCATGTGAGATGACTAGTCGATCACATAGGCAGACTGTTAGGAACACTTTCTCGGGCCTTATGACCGCTTATAGAGTTCTGGCAAATTTATATAGCCTGGTCGTGGCGAGAGCTACTATAGTATTCTAATGAGTCGATTCTTTTGACTAAAGACTATTCGCCTAAGATGGCACAGTTTCAGATTAACTTTGATTTGTATTACTACGACCTTCGTAAATGGGGTCAAATGGGCATATTTTGGGTTATGATGGTTATGGCTAGTCGAAGGGAATGCGTGCGATAGGAATTGTCCATCCCTAGTCAGGGTTATAACAATATCTCAGGGCCACTCGAGGAGCAATGAACTGGAAATGCGTGGCCACGCTCAGAAGATATCTATGGTAGATAAATCCGGTCAATCAGTTATTCTCCAGATCGAGGAAACCACTCTCGATATGATCACTTGCAAGTACGACCTGAAAGACACCTTGCATTGAGTGGGAGATACTAATAGGACAAGAGAATTGGTGACGCATACTTCTCGAGGACAAGTGGGAGATTGTTGGAATATGTGTCCTCCGACAATAATGCGATCACAACTGTCGATCATAATGATCACATGTTTAAGTCTCATTTTAAAGAATACATTTGGGAAGTATTTTTACTGTCAACTGGTCCACACATATCGGTAATGATTGGCTGACTAGAGTTTGACATTACTGTCGTGCGACGGTGGTGATCAGTTGATCCCCTAGGTCATACCTAAAGGATAATACTCTTAATTGATCATTTAATTAATCGTATAACGATACGAGTTAATTAAATTACTTAAAAATTGACGGACGATTTTGGAAGTAATATTTACGTATCTCATTATAATCTGATTAAATAAGATACGGTCTAAGTAATCGAATTGTTTTATTACTTAGATGAAATTATTGTTTAAGGAAATAATTGCATTTGAATGAATAAATTATTATAAATACAAGATGTTGTGATTTATAATTGGTAAAATATTTTGGTACAAGTAATTATGAATTACTAAGTCGAGTTTTGTATATGACGTATTTTTATTAATGCGTTGATTTTTAATATGTTAAAAATACATAACAATTTTATGTGACATGTGACATATGACATATGACAAATTGACAAAGATAAAATGGAATCCATTTTATCTCTATATGGACCGAAATATTGGGGTGGTATTAACAATATATTATGTAAATTGAGTTAGTGGAAAACATGATCATTTTTCCTAAAGCTAGCCATGCAAACCTAGTGCCTCTTGTGAAGAGCACCAAGCTCATGCATTGGCCATTTCCCACCCCTCCTACCCGGTTTCCCTTGTAAAAGAGCCAAGGGTCTTTTGCTCTTTTTGGCTAATATTCACTATATGCAAAGTGTGTGAATTATTATTCATTCTAACATCATAAAAATATTTTTAGAGAGATAAAAATATTTCTTCCTTCTTCTTCCTCCTCTTGGCCGAAATTCCAAGAGGACAAAAATATATTTTGGGTCATTTTTATTTGAATTAATATTGTTCTAGTATTAATAATTTTAATTTTGTTAAGAGTACATCTTGGGTATTATTCCTTGGGAGGGATTCTATACTTGAATCCTTGTTCATCCAAAATTTGGAAAGCTCAAGAACAAGTGAGTAGGAGAACTCACTTGTGCCCAAAATCCGAAATATCAATGTATGATGATGATTTCTTCTTTAAATCTTTAATAGTTTGCATGCATAAGATCATCTTTTAATTTTATGACTAAAATTACATCAACACATATATGAATATGTCAAGTAATAAGATATAGATTCCTAACAGGTCCTCCCTTCACCTTGACCCAACGACACCTCCATAGCAACTCCCAAACCCGACAGCAACAACAACAAGCAATCACCCCTTGTTTTCGGGTTTTTCCGGCCAAACACCACACGAACCGCCACCTTGATCCACCACGACACCTCCCCCATGGTCGACCCAACTCCCAGGTCACAAAACCATCATGCCCAGATTACGTTGAGTCCAAATAAGGGTCGAATATGGGTCGAAGTCCCCTGTTTTAAACCCGCATAACCCTCCCCGTCTAGCTTCGAAAATCCGGCCCTAACCACCACCACGATGGTCAATAACGGTCAACGAAAGGTCATAGTCACTCCCTGGTGGTCCATGGTCACAACGATGGTCACGGCTTGTCCTACGGTGGGCTAGTTTACGAGTTATAGCATAGTAAAGAGTATACATGAGACGGTCTTACCTCGAGTTAATTAGCTATGTAGATTCCGTCTTAATTCCTTCTACGTCTCCTCTTCTTCTCTCAAATTTTTCAGTTTGCATATCCTAAACTAGGGCAAGGTATTTATCTCTATTTATAGGGTAGGTTTAGATCTATAAGAGAGCAATTAGGAAACTATGTAATTTGCCATACTATTAATATTAGACAATTACTTCTATTATTATTATTATTAAAATCATGAGTATACACGGCCCAAGTTGCAACCCAATCCAATTCTCGTCTTACTTTATTATTTTATTATTTAATTTAATTCCGTCCTCATTTGCAATTATTATAATAAATGCAATTAATTTAATTATTCGAATTACGTAACTTATTTATATAAACTCTACTAATTTACGAGGTATTACAGCCATAGGCCCTCTAGTTGCGGTATGATCGTCGGGAGTGATGTTCCCATCCGTACTTATGGTGATGCAGGCCATAAGTATGAATGTGACATTAATCATCCCGTCCCTGAGTCTTGGTCCTATCAGATACTAGGGGTGAGCCATAGGCCCTCTAGTTGCGATATGATCGTCGGGATTGATGTTCCCATCCGTACTTATGGTGAGATGCAAGCCATAAGTATGAATGTGACATTAATAATCCCGTCCTATGTGCTTGTTTATTGTATTTGGCCATGTTTTAAAGGCAACCGCTGAGCCAGATACTTGTTTGTTGTGCCTCAGACATGTTTTAAAGGTAAACTCTGAGTCGGGCACTTGTTTGTTATATTTGGTCATGTTTTAAAGGTAACCGCTGAGCCATGTACTTGTTTGTTGTGCCTCGGACATGTTTTAAAGGTAACCTCTGAGTCGGGCACTTGTTTGTTGTATTTGGCCATGTTTTAAAGGTAACCGCTGAGCCATATATTTGTTTGTTGTGCCTCAGACATGTTTTAAAGGTAACCGCTGAGCCGGGCACTTGTTTGTTGTATTTGGCCATGTTTTAAAGGTAACCGCTGAGCCAGATACTTGTTTTTTGTGCCTCAGACATGTTTTAAAGGTAACCTCTGAGTCGGGCACTTGTTTGTTGTATTTAGCCATGATTTAAAGGTAACCGCTCAGCCAGATACTTGTTTGTTGTACCTCGGACATGTTTTAAAGGTAACCTTTGAGTCGGGTACTTGTTTGCAGTATTTGGACATGTTTTAAAGGTAACCGCTGAGCCAAATACTTTATGTGTTGTGCCTCGGACATGTTTTAAAGGTAACCTCTGAGTCGGGCACTTATTTGTAGTATTTGGACATGTTTTAAAGGTAACCGCTGAGCCAGATATTTTAGAGGTCGTGCCTTGTACATGTTTTAAAGGTAACCGCTGAGCCAAGGTACTTAAAGACTTGTGTCTCAGACATGCTTTAAAGGTAGCCTCTGAGCCGGATCCTTTGCTTTATATGTGATGTTAGTAGCCCCTTTCCGTGTATTGTATGTTATTTGCCTTTCAAATTTCATGGCTAAGGTTTCCATTCACGTGTATTATGATGTTAATCTTATTTATCCGTGACATATGATATTCTATCGTGTTTATAGTTGAATTATCATTTATGACGTTGTGGTTGGATTGTCTCATATGTATGTATCATATGTCTTATCTATGATTGACTACGCATATTTTGAATGTTAGTCTCATGTTTCAATACTTGAATCAAATGGTTATATTCATGATGTTTTAATATGTTCTTGTCTATCTGTGTTTCGACATTTTGTGGCTGGGAGAACCTTGAGTTACTCCCCACTGACTGTGGCGTTCATGTTTACATGAATGACATGTTGTGAAGATGCTTACGTGGGGAAGACGTGTGGGCTAGCGAGAACTAAACCTTGGACTAGTAGTTGGTTTATTAGGATTGCTTAGACTCATCTTTTATCTTTTGTCATTCGAGGGATATATTTTCCCTACCTTTGACTATCGCGTTTGTATAATTTAATCTTTATTTCCGCATTCTTTATTTGTGTTTTAGATTTTAATGAACCCGCACTTTAAACTTTAAAAGTTTCAAAAATTTCCTAAAATTCCGCATTTTATAAGTTATATTTTCCGCGTTATTGTGGGGGTTCACATTTGGTATTAGAGCCTTTGTTGCTCCCGACGCACACACGTGTACCCCAAACTTAGTTTGAACTTGACCTTGAATAATGAATGAGAGATGGGTAGAACTAAGGACCTAAGTTGGTAGTCTCTTTGTGTATGCTATTTGTTAGGCGCTAACTTGATTGATTTATTTGGTGTCTTGAGAAAATGGTGCGACCAACCAAGGTGGAGAATACTATCATGGAAGCTCTCACTCAAATTCTCCGGAATCAACAAGATGCCAATGCTCAAGTCAATCATCGTCCTAACTCCCGTGGCAAGAGATCCTTCGTGCCCTCATCTTCGTCATCTGCTAAGAAGAAGAAGAAGAAGCCTTTTCCAAGAGGACAAGTACCAAGTGGACAAGTGCAAGGTGGAGAAGCTCCCTCGTCGGAAGACAACCCTGAGGAGACCCGCAAGTGCTTCAAGTGTAGGCAAGCTTATCACCCCGGGATTGGATGCTACGATATGCCGTTGAAGTGTTACCTTTGCAAGAAGCCTGGTCATTTCATCAAGGATTGCCCCGAGAAGAAGAAGATTGCTCCTCCTCCTCATGATCTGGAAGCTGAGCCAAGAAGCCGTTCGTGTCAAGAATCAAGTCGGAGCCGCCGTTCCTGCCGACACCGTTACGGGTGTGTTTTCTATCCTTGATCAACCTTATCTTACTTTTATTCCGTGACGTTTATCCTTCTTCTCAACTCCTTTTGATTTACCTTCGAAGTTTCTCTTATATCATTCTTTCCATCTTACCCTTGGAATTCTCGTTGTAAATCTTTCCTTTCGATGCACCTTTGTACCTTTCCTTTTTCCTTGACCATAAGCTTTATCATTCATGCATCTCCTATTTTTTTTGGTTGTGCTTTCCTTTTTGATTCTAATCTAGAGGCTTATAAAAAAAATTCTATCTTTGACATCTTTGTTGACCTTACATCGACTCTTACCCCTAGGAAGTTCATCATAGCTCTTTTGTTGGTTAAATTTAAATTCTTTTAGCGTGCTTTGTATTCATAATGTCTAAGTTACCTTTTCAACATGTACAATTTCTAAACCTTTCAAGCTACCATTTTTGGTTCTTTGTTAAACATTTATATTACTATTACAAAACTTTACCTATTTGTAAAGATGTGAAAAATGAAAATTTGATTGAATTCTCTTTTGTTCTTTGAGTATAACTTCTTTTTATTGATTTTTAATTGCTAAACCCGAGTTACTTTTAATTTTGCTCAATTTCTAACTAACTTTGATTTATTTATGATTCTTTGTCAAAGTTTAATGTTATAATTTCAATAACTTGACTTCTTTTTGAGTTTAAAAATGGAACTTTTATTTTTATTTTGACTTTTGCAAAAGAAAATTTGAGTGGATTACCTTTTTCGATTGTTTTTAAAGTTGATGGAATGTTAGGACTCGTTATTAAAGGCGTCTAATAACTTGTCCTGCGCTTATCGATAAATAATTTCTGTTTAAAACTTGTCTTTGTCTTGGAAAGTTAGCGTTCTTGTGTGCACGACAAGAGCAATTTCGTTCCATGAAGGACACTTAAACTTTTGAAAACTCTCCATAAATATTTTTGGAAGTATTTTGACTTTGAATTTCTGCAAATGATTTGATTTTTGACCTTATCTTCGATTTGGAGTGTGATGTTCTTCAATGCGCAACGAGAACACTTTCGTTCCTTTGACGAGAATCTGCTGGTACTGTTAGAAACTTTTACTTGAAAACTTTTGAAGGAAATTTTTATTTTTAACTTTTTAATATTTTAGTTACCAATTTCAAAAAGTCCGCTTTATCTTTATAACCTTTCATTTTCTATTTTCAAGTTTCGAGGACGAAACTTTTTAAAAGATGGGGTGATTGTAACACCCGCGAATTTCTCATTTTGACATTTAAAATTTATTTAACCGTTTAATTACTTTATTTCATATTTTTTTTAAATCATTTAATTTAATTAATTTATTTTAAACATGATTTATATAAAGGTAATATCTTAAAACTTAATTAATATAAAAGTACGTATTTTAGTTGGACAGTAATAATAATGATAATAATATAGTAATATTAATAATATTTAAGTTCCGTCTTAAATTATAGTAGGTTTAAGACGTATCTCCGTCTAACAAAAAACCGTCATATTTTCACATATGAGACTAATCTATTCTCGACCTATCCCGGGTCGACAACTCAATGCTCAAATTCATCATCCAACTAATATCCCATTATTTAATCCCCTCTCACTTCTTTTTCGTTGTTGACCAAACACAACCCCCACTAAACCTGTTCCTTTATTTCCCATTTACCTGGTAAACAACCAAAAAGGAAGCAGCCAGCATTTCTTTCGAAAATAAGACAAACAAGCGAGTTTACCAAAAAACGCCATTTTCGTCTACACAAAAACTTAGATTTCAACTTCGTTCCTTCACCATTCCTCTTAATTTTTGTACCATTCTTCTCCTTATTTCCTCCTTCATCTTTCAAGGTAATAAAGTCTCATTTTTGTGATGATTTTGGTTTTCGCCGTCTTATAAAAGCTTTGGTTTTTGCCTTAATCTCTTCGTGTTCTTGCTCCTTGTTGAAGATTTTGAAGACCCGGTGGAAGACTCAAGCTTTGGGGACCGTTTATTCGAAGAATAAGAAGCGTTTAAGGTAACGGTGATTGGTTACTCAACAAAAATGTCAAATTGATCTTATGTGTCGTTTTATATGCTCTGGCCTCATAACGTTTGATCTTTTATGCGTTTCTCATTTGTATGATAATTTCCGTCTCAATCTTGCCTATGACTCTCCCTTGCTAGTTATCTATATTCTATTATTTTACTTTAGTGTTTACTTTTACATACAGATTAACATTGTTTGGTAAGATGGGTTTGAGATATGAAATTGTATGGGAAATAGATATGGCAGACTCGTGAGATCATTGGATAAGTGCAAGAGGCCATTAACCATCGATTATTAAGTTTGGGACTTTGGAATTTAGCTCTAGGTTTGTACGGGTAATGGATCAATTAGCTATAAACTTACATGGGGCTATGATTCGATTAAAGGTTGCACTATTCTCGCTTTGAGGTTTCAGAACAATTAGTTAATTCCCGTCTCATGTGTATATCCATGTATGTAATAACTTGGTTGTATGTAAGAAATTACACCCCTTTCATGCTTAAAATTTTGTCTTAAGACGGCTTCACAAATTGTCTAGAAACCATGTGTATAGATTGTTGATGGGTGTATTTTGTGGACTGTTTTTGAGTTAGTTTCTTGGGTGATTTGAGCCAACTTGTTAATTTCCGTCTCATGTGTATATACATGTATGATTGGGTAACTATTATGGACGATTGCCGCCTTACTCGTACTTAGAAATCCGTCTCAAACTCACCCGTGTTGGCACGGACGCCTGTCATACCTGATGGGACGACCTCCAACACCACCGAAAATATGACAGATGGACCAGTCGAAAAAATTAGGTGGTTTAGCCACTTGAATCATTCGATTCGGAGTCCGTATGAGTAAATGGCGCCCGCGTTACCGTTTCAAGTTCTATAAATATATTTATCCTTTGTGTATGATGGTTGTTTATGCTTTTTATTCGTATCATGACCAAATTTTTCTCTTGTTGACTCGTATATGCTTATGGGTGGTTCGGATTTTGGTTTGTTTACGTTTTGTCTCGTGTTTCGTATAACGTGGCTCATAAATATCGTTCTTTTACATATTAAGCTTTAATTGTTGGATTCAATCGGTTTTATTTGTTGGGCTCCTATGGTCCAAATTGTTGGGCTCTTTTGGTCTAAAATGTTGGACTCACTATGTAACTTATATTAGATTTGTTTGTATTCCGTAAATTTTCACATAACGTAAATTATTTATTACCACTAGTTATATTTTATTTATTTTATTTAACCGACATGTTAATTTATGAAGTGGAATATTTATTAATATAATACATGTATGAGATATTTATTATAAATAGTTACTTGTAGTGAGTCGTATTCGTGATAATGTTTAGTATTGTTCGGTTGTAAGAGTCTTTGTTCTACCGGATACTAGGGGTGAGCCATAGGCCCTCTAGTTGCGGTATGATCGTCGGGAGTGATGTTCCCATCCGTACTTATTGTGATGCAGGCCATAAATATGAATGTGACATTAATCATCCCGTCCCTGAGTCTTGGTTCTACCTGATACTAGGAGTGAGCCATAGGCCCTCTAGTTGCGGTATGATCGTCGGGAGTGATATTCCCATCCGTACTTATGGTGATGCAGGCAATAAGTATGAATGTGACATTAATCATCTCGTCCCTGAGTCTTGGTCCTATTGGATACTAGGGGTGAGCCATAGGCCCTCTAGTTGCGATATGATTGTCGGGATTGATGTTCCCATCCGTACTTATGGTGAGATGCAAGCCATAAGTATGAATGTGACATTAATAATCCCGTCCTATGTGCTTGTTTGTTGTATTTGGCCATGTTTTAAAAGTAACCGCTGAGCCGGATACTTGTTTGTTGTGCCTCGGACATGTTTTAAAGGTAACCTCTGAGTCGGGCACTTGTTTGTTGTATTTGGCCATGTTTTAAAGGTAACCGCTGAGCCAGATACTTGTTTGTTGTACCTCGGACATGTTTTAAAGGTAACCTCTGAGTCGTGTACTTGTTTGTAGTATTTGAACATGTTTTAAAGGTAACCGAGAGCGGATACTTTATGTGTTGTGCCTCGGACATGTTTTAAAGGTAACCTCTGAGTCGGGCACTTGTGTAGATACCCAGTATCTGCTGAGACTCTGACAAACACCCGATGATTATCGGACTACAACATGTTTTGGAATCGCGGCGTTTGATCGATAGTTTGTGTACAACTTTACGTCGAAAAACTTAAAACGATTTCGAAAATAAAACATCTCAAAACATTTCAAAAATACCCGGA
Organism: Silene latifolia; assembly: GCF_048544455.1. Classification (NCBI taxonomy): domain Eukaryota; kingdom Viridiplantae; phylum Streptophyta; class Magnoliopsida; order Caryophyllales; family Caryophyllaceae; genus Silene; species Silene latifolia. The sequence continues at coordinate 26,449,545 of NC_133537.1, read as the reverse complement.
GTGTTTAATGCACGACGACGGGGTCGCAATGACACTAACTAGAGTCAAAACCGACACCGGACCAAAAACCGACTCAAAAATTCAAATCCCGACTCCAACAACGAGTCAAACCGAGTCAACCAAAAAAGACCAAACATTTCAAACCTTCTACCTTAAGTTTTCCCGGATTCATGAATGGTCAAGTACCAAACATGTGACTACAAAACCTAGGATAGAACAAATCATGATTGCGTTTGTTGTGAAAGCGACAACACACCTCGAAGACCCGCGACGTGGCTCGCGCCTCTTTGAGCAGCCCAGGTGGCCACGTCGCTCAAAACTCACACAACCACTCATTTCCCTATAAATACCCCTCAAATGCCACCCATTTGAGACTTACGCGAGTGTCCTCCCCCTCTTTTCTCCCTTAAAATTCTCGACTCGACTTCTTAAGTCACTACCCGACGCGTATTTACGACCTACCGATCGTAAACACGAGTCTTACACATTGTTTGGTACCGTCATCGTGCATTAAATCACTTGACCGACCACTTCGACCACTATACCATCACTAAACTTTTAAAACACTCTTTTTACTTACCAAAATGGTTTTAAACCGAGTCTTTTCCGATCAAACGAGTTGTTACACTTACGTCGGTGACTCGCCATAACCAAACATGTAAGTATGAGGGTATAAAAATCCTCTTTTATTATGTTTTCATTTGTTTCATGACTATAACATGCTAAAACATGCATAACATGAACCAAAACATGGAATAAACGAGCCAAAACTGATTTTTGGTCTGAGGCAGAAGCCCCTTAGGTCGCCAACTGACCCGCGCCTAAATGGGGTGCTCAGACCACAGATCAACCGTGTTTGTTCTCGTCATTTCCCTTTAATCCATCTTCATATTTGTAATCGGTTTTCACCATTTCAAGTATTTTTGAACCCTTTTTATTTTATTTCACTTGTTTTAACCATAAGACATTTTTCACCCTTGGTTCCTCATACCATGACGGTTAAATCCGTGTTTCAGTGATAATATTTGGTTAATGACATTTAAAAGGTATTTTAAAGCCTTTTATTTCATTTCTTTACATTTTCAAACAAACATATTAGTCCCCAACACAAAGTCATCCTTGGTTCTACATACCATGCCGGATTTTAACCCGGGTACGATGATGAGTATCGACTAATTACATTCAAATGGACTTAAAACAATTAATCCATAATCATTTTCAAAACTATTCATGTCAAGTTTGTCAAATCGAACCCGACACCAAATATTGTCCAAATAATGACGATTATTCGAGTCTAGTTCTTCAAATCAACAAATGCGGTCTAAACGACCCTTTCAAATCAAATCGGGTTCAAATACCCATTTTCAACACGTTTTATAACGTTTTCTAAAAGGTCAGAACACGGCACATAAACCGTTGGCTAACCCGCGCCTAAACAGGCTCTCCGTTTCTCATTTTCAAAACTAGGGGGAGGCCCCTTACACTGCCGGCTGGCTCGCGCCTCATATAGCCGTGCAGTGCAGGGCTGTTCCTTCCAAAGATTAGTCTAGGACGATCCTGACTCCGGTTAACCCGGATATAGGATGGATCAGATGACTATTCAAAACCATATTTGAAAAATGCCTTAATAAGACAAATGGATCATGTTATGCACCCTAAACCTAATACGGTAAATGGATGTTTAATTTCCGTCTTGCATGAAAATCAATTATTAATCCAACTCGACATCTTATACTTGATACTTGGATTAAATAAACCGACTTAGAAAGCTCTCATATGTTAGGTTTAAATCATTGGATGCGCATTCATGCATTTAAACCGTTTTATCAACTTTTGCATTCAACCAACCAAGATCGATCAGTAGAGGCCGCTAAACGCGGGCGGGATTGGGTGTCTGATTAAAGGGCTTCCCAATACGTACCTTCACCTCTTACTCGAAACTTTGGATAGTGGAAGACCTTATCCTGGGCGTCTACGAGTCATTCTAGAGATAGGATGCTAAAGAGGGACGATTTCCTTATCTTTAGTACTTATGTCAAACGCTCCTTTGTGCTTCAATTTGACCGAGGTATAAAGTGGATTTCGAATGGGTTCCAGGCATCCCACAAATGCTTGGCGGCGACTCCGAACATCTCTAATCGTTTCGAAACCCTTACCGAGACGAAACCGACCGATCTAAAACGATCCGGTCGAAAGCATTTTTACGCCGCCGAGCGTGGCTTTCAAAGAGACCGCTGTGCGTCCACAGATCGAAGTGGGCTCGCAGGTGGGCCGTGTCCACAGATTGGCGACTCCGCTGGGGATAACTAGGACACTTTCGTCTTTGTGATCCCTAGATGGTGAGACTCGAACAAGGTCTTGGTTGGAATGCATTAATTGATATTACGGTCACGGTCGGGTTCCTTGTCCGGGCCCATAACCTAACCATTTTCGACCAATTGGCTCGTCTCGTCGGCATGAGTTTTCTCATCCCCGCGTTTCGAATCCCTATTGAGTCAAGCATACCATTGACGTAACACATTTTTGTTCGTCAAAGAGCTTTCATCACTTTCGAGCACGAGGCTAGGGCACCCTCCTTACACATTTTGTTTGGATTGGTATCCCTCTCACAAATCAGGGTTTGATTGCTTGGTGTGTAACCCACCCTTTTAAGCCAAAACCCGTGTCAGCATAATGCATAATATAATGAAACTGTGAGTGCTTATGTGCTACTTGATCATAAGTCCTTCCGTGTCATTTTCAAAGTCACCCTTTTGCGCCGTTATAATGGCCATTTCAAACCTCGGTCTTTCGCCGACCGTTGCACGCCTTTTCTAGGCCGTCGTAATGACGATTTTCAAACCCGGTTTTGTAACCATTTCAACACGCCTTTCTAGGTCGTCTTAATGACGATTTTCAAACCCGATTTTTATAACCATTTCAACACGCCTTTCTAGGCCGTCGTAATGATGATTTTTAAACCAGGTTTTTTATAACCATTTCAACACGCCTTTCTAGGCCGTCGTAATGACGATTTTCAAACCCGGTTTTGTATAACCATTTCAAATCACCTTTTCACGCCGTTATAATCGCCGCGTCTAGACACGGATTTTAACCCGTTTCGCGCCGACAATGGCTCTTTCAAAACCCGAGAAAAGCACACACCCTTTTCTCAAGACACTTTCGAGATCCCGAGGACCATACACCGTCCCCGAGACCTCTTCAAACATTTTCAAACTCGATTTTCAAAACATACAATTTTGAATTTCAAAACCGTCTTGGGATACAATGCACTGTTTTCCGAGCCGATTCAAACTCAAACCGTCTTTTGCAAATAAACTTAAGACAACCCTTTCAACTGATCGACTTGCGGAGATTTCTATCTTCGGAAGCCGTCCATTAAAGCAACAAATGAATCTTTTTGAAAATTTCTATTTTCGAAAACTTGGTCCACCATTCCAATTCCGCCTCGTGTCTATCGAGTCAAAGCAAACATAATTATGGGTCTTTACTTATGAGTCATCTCACCACGAGACCCGTCCAACGGCGTCACGCCGTCATGTTAGACTCGTGTCAAAAGTTCGGTCAAACACCGTCACATCATAAATCGAGTCGGCACCGGGGACCACACACGGTCGCCCCGTCTTGTTGAGTCTGATCTTTGTCTCGTCCTTCGTGTTGTCTGCGTTCGGTCTTGGAACCGTGTTGGATTGAGTTGTAATGTGAGCCATTTTTACGCCTCGAGCCATGGCCCGTCTTGACTTCGTCCAACAACAATGACAACAACAAAGATGTCACAACCGATCAACTAGCCACACCTTTACCGCTCTTAAGGTCACCCTGGATCGTGTCGAGACCCGTGTCGACGCCCGGAGAACAAGGAAACCGGGAACATAATACCCCACATCTGATCAAATTGAGAAGAGGTGAAACTCTTGGAAGAACGACTTCTAGCCAGGGTAACAATATCCATCTTGAGAACAACCGAAGGTTCAAACCTGTTGGGGACCAACACGACAACTTCACCCTGACCGATGTGCCCATGTTCAAGGGAGTGGAGGACCCACTCAACCATATCTGTGCTTTCAAGGACTACTTGGCCATTAAGGGGGTCAAACAGGAACTTTTTACCCGGATATTCCCATCCTCTTTGGAGCCGATTCCTCGCCAATGGTACTACTCCCTTGATCCGAAAAACCTTACTACTTGGGATGAGATCGCAGTTGAGTTTGCCAAACAGTATGCCGACAATGTCGAGATCTAGGCCAATACCCGTACTCTCGAAGTGCTAACCCAGAACGACAAGGAAGGGTTCACTGAGTTCCTAACCCGTTGGAGGAGGGTGAGTACTCAATTGGTCAGTAAGCCAAGTGAATCAACTTTGGTGGAAAAGTTTGTCAACAATCTCCGCCCAGTTTATGCCAACCTACGAGGTATCGAATATCAAGACTTTTCAAGATCTGCAGTTACGGGGACGCGCGTATTGAGGACGACCTCCGAAAGGGTGTCTTAGCCAAGACCACTGGCAGAGGTTACCAGGGATCCACTTCAACCGGATCTCGCCCTTACGGCCAGACGAACAAGATTGATGAGGTCAACCTCGTCGAACCATCTGCTAAGAAAACTGAACGCCCCCAGAGAGTGTTCACCAACATAGGGTCGACTTATGCAAGTGCCCTGAAAAGGCTCATGGACCAAGGGAAGTTACAACCGATCGGACCCACCTCGGATCCGACCAATGCCAAGAAGTCCTGTTACGAACCCCAACGCCATCACGTCGGTATCATCGAGGGAAAAGGCACGATACCAAAACTTGCTTCAAGCTCAAGCACCTCATTCAAGACATGATTGAGAAGGGAGATTTGCCTTTACCCCCGCCAACTAAGCCGAATAACAAGACGAATCCTTTGGGAATCCATGTTATCTCGACGATGGGCCGACCCTAGACTCCTCTCACCTCATCCTCACGCGATTGACGACAAGGTGAATGCTTTGGAAAAGGATCCTTCAGACGGAGTGTTTGTGTTTAGTCTTTTTGCCACCATGCTCACTATGTTTCAACAAGTTGAAGAGGCCATAGCCAGCCTCTATGAGAGAATCACCCGACTCGACGACGCCTACCGTCGACTCATCTTCAATCCACCAACACCACACCCAAGGGAGAATTTCCCGAGCATTCAAAACTACCCACCCCAGGATGTATTGCTCCCCACCATTCGGCATAGACCTCACGAAAATCAGCCTCAAAATAACTACCCTCAAAATAACTACCTCACGAAAATCACCCCCACAAAAACCATCCTCACAAGAATATTCCCCACAAGCACTACCCACCGAGGAATACCCCTCCAAGGTATCCTCGAGACTCCGAAATTAACGGCATATGGAGAGATGATGTTGAGGATGTCTATATCATCCCAGGGAAGGAGAAACGGGCGAAAGAAATCGGACATCTCACCCGGTCCGGACGTCCCTCTCAGAATCCGAACAATCCAGCGGTCGTTCTAACAACGAATGACCAAATCGCGCGGAGGTGGACACTCAACCAAAGGCCCCCGAGAACTCACCAAAAACGACTCCAGGAAAGCGAAAGCCGAAATCTCAATTTGGCAACCGATCGCAACGTCTTTTGAGCATCGACGAGGCCATGCTGCGAGGCCTTGGGAAAATTAACCGTGCCCTCCACCTCTTCCCCGGAAAGAAATAGTGGCGCACATGATAAGGGGACGCCCGATCTGAATAACCCGGTCGTCTTCTCCGACGAGGACATCCCTCCGTTCGAGCCAATCATAACCCTTTGTATATTATTACCGTACAATGCCTCCAGAAAAATATACCCATGGTCCTCGTGGATGACGGTTCCGCGGTAAATGTCATTCCTCTTAAAACGCCCATAAGCCGGGTATCAAGGAAGGCGACTTGGTCCCAACGAATCAAGGAGTACGCGCCTACGACGGTACTCGTCGCAAGGTCGCCGGGCTTATCACTTTGACCGTCGCAATCGAGCCTTTGGAAAGACAAACCGGTTTTCAAGTGGTCGACATCGACGCGTCCTTCAACATGCTCCTAGGACGTCCCCTCGGATTTACGCCGTCAAGGCGGTCACCTCAACTCTCCACCGGAAGATCGGGGTCCCTTCAACGGGAAAACGATCACGATTCCCACTTCCCGATCAAGGCGGTCATGACAAAGGGGATGGCCTCCCAAGCCATTGAGGAGGACGACGACGAAATGTGGGGTTTCCAAGCCGTGAACGCTATAACTGATGAATCGGCGTCCTCTGATTGCGACCTATTCACTAACCTCACGGTCAACCGTATTATGATGCGTCAGGGTTACTTCCCGGGTTTGCCGCTCAATCCACTAAAGGACCCATTGCCTCCCTTGAAACAGGCTAAGGTCCCCAACATTCCCTTTGGGCTGGGATACGAACCCACAGACGAAGATATCCAGGAGATGAACCTCCTAGTCCGAAAACGCAAGAAGCACGGAGTAAATTATTATAAATACAAGATGTTGTGATTTTTAATTGGTAAAATATTTTGGTACAAGTAATTATGAATTACTAAGTCGAGTTTTGTATATGACGTATTTTTATTAATGCGTTGATTTTTAATATGTTAAAAATACATAACAATTTTATGTGACATGTGACATATGACATATGACAAATTGACAAAGATAAAATGGAATCCATTTTATCTCTATATGGACCGAAATATTGGGGTGGTATTAACAATATATTATGTAAATTGAGTTAGTGGAAAACATGATCATTTTTCCTAAAGCTAGCCATGCAAACCTAGTGCCTCTTGTGAAGAGCACCAAGCTCATGCATTGGCCATTTCCCACCCCTCCTACCCGGTTTCCCTTGTAAAAGAGCCAAGGGTCTTTTGCTCTTTTTGGCTAATATTCACTATATGCAAAGTGTGTGAATTATTATTCATTCTAACATCATAAAAATATTTTTAGAGAGATAAAAATATTTCTTCCTTCTTCTTCCTCCTCTTGGCCGAAATTCCAAGAGGACAAAAATATATTTTGGGTCATTTTTATTTGAATTAATATTGTTCTAGTATTAATAATTTTAATTTTGTTAAGAGTACATCTTGGGTATTATTCCTTGGGAGGGATTCTATACTTGAATCCTTGTTCATCCAAAATTTGGAAAGCTCAAGAACAAGTGAGTAGGAGAACTCACTTGTGCCCAAAATCCGAAATATCAATGTATGATGATGATTTCTTCTTTAAATCTTTAATAGTTTGCATGCATAAGATCATCTTTTAATTTTATGACTAAAATTACATCAACACATATATGAATATGTCAAGTAATAAGATATAGATTCCTAACAGGTCCTCCCTTCACCTTGACCCAACGACACCTCCATAGCAACTCCCAAACCCGACAGCAACAACAACAAGCAATCACCCCTTGTTTTCGGGTTTTTCCGGCCAAACACCACACGAACCGCCACCTTGATCCACCACGACACCTCCCCCATGGTCGACCCAACTCCCAGGTCACAAAACCATCATGCCCAGATTACGTTGAGTCCAAATAAGGGTCGAATATGGGTCGAAGTCCCCTGTTTTAAACCCGCATAACCCTCCCCGTCTAGCTTCGAAAATCCGGCCCTAACCACCACCACGATGGTCAATAACGGTCAACGAAAGGTCATAGTCACTCCCTGGTGGTCCATGGTCACAACGATGGTCACGGCTTGTCCTACGGTGGGCTAGTTTACGAGTTATAGCATAGTAAAGAGTATACATGAGACGGTCTTACCTCGAGTTAATTAGCTATGTAGATTCCGTCTTAATTCCTTCTACGTCTCCTCTTCTTCTCTCAAATTTTTCAGTTTGCATATCCTAAACTAGGGCAAGGTATTTATCTCTATTTATAGGGTAGGTTTAGATCTATAAGAGAGCAATTAGGAAACTATGTAATTTGCCATACTATTAATATTAGACAATTACTTCTATTATTATTATTATTAAAATCATGAGTATACACGCCCAAGTTGCAAACCCAATCCAATTCTCGTCTTACTTTATTATTTTATTATTTAATTTAATTCCGTCCTCATTTGCAATTATTATAATAAATGCAATTAATTTAATTATTCGAATTACGTAACTTATTTATATAAACTCTACTAATTTACGAGGTATTACAGCCATAGGCCCTCTAGTTGCGGTATGATCGTCGGGAGTGATGTTCCCATCCGTACTTATGGTGATGCAGGCCATAAGTATGAATGTGACATTAATCATCCCGTCCCTGAGTCTTGGTCCTATCGGATACTAGGGGTGAGCCATAGGCCCTCTAGTTGCGATATGATCGTCGGGATTGATGTTCCCATCCGTACTTATGGTGAGATGCAAGCCATAAGTATGAATGTGACATTAATAATCCCGTCCTATGTGCTTGTTTATTGTATTTGGCCATGTTTTAAAGGCAACCGGTGAGCCAGATACTTGTTTGTTGTGCCTCAGACATGTTTTAAAGGTAAACTCTGAGTCGGGCACTTGTTTGTTATATTTGGTCATGTTTTAAAGGTAACCGCTGAGCCATGTACTTGTTTGTTGTGCCTCGGACATGTTTTAAAGGTAACCTCTGAGTCGGGCACTTATTTGTAGTATTTGGACATGTTTTAAAGGTAACCGCTGAGCCAGATATTTTAGAGGTCGTGCCTTGTACATGTTTTAAAGGTAACCGCTGAGCCAAGGTACTTAAAGACTTGTGTCTCAGACATGCTTTAAAGGTAGCCTCTGAGCCGGATCCTTTGCTTTATATGTGATGTTAGTAGCCCCTTTCCGTGTATTGTATGTTATTTGCCTTTCAAATTTCATGGCTAAGGTTTCCATTCACGTGTATTATGATGTTAATCTTATTTATCCGTGACATATGATATTCTATCGTGTTTATAGTTGAATTATCATTTATGACGTTGTGGTTGGATTGTCTCATATGTATGTATCATATGTCTTATCTATGATTGACTACGCATATTTTGAATGTTAGTCTCATGTTTCAATACTTGAATCAAATGGTTATATTCATGATGTTTTAATATGTTCTTGTCTATCTGTGTTTCGACATTTTGTGGCTGGGAGAACCTTGAGTTACTCCCCACTGACTGTGGCGTTCATGTTTACATGAATGACATGTTGTGAAGATGCTTACGTGGGGAAGACGTGTGGGCTAGCGAGAACTAAACCTTGGACTAGTAGTTGGTTTATTAGGATTGCTTAGACTCATCTTTTATCTTTTGTCATTCGAGGGATATATTTTCCGTACCTTTGACTATCGCGTTTGTATAATTTAATCTTTATTTCCGCATTCTTTATTTGTGTTTTAGATTTTAATGAACCCGCACTTTAAACTTTAAAAGTTTCAAAAATTTCCTAAAATTCCGCATTTTATAAGTTATATTTTCCGCGTTATTGTGGGGGTTCACATTTGGTATTAGAGCCTTTGTTGCTCCCGACGCACACACGTGTACCCCAAACTTAGTTTGAACTTGACCTTGAATAATGAATGAGAGATGGGTAGAACTAAGGACCTAAGTTGGTAGTCTCTTTGTGTATGCTATTTGTTAGGCGCTAACTTGATTGATTTATTTGGTGTCTTGAGAAAATGGTGCGACCAACCAAGGTGGAGAATACTATCATGGAAGCTCTCACTCAAATTCTCCTAATCAACAAGATGCCAATGCTCAAGTCAATCATCGTCCTAACTCCCGTGGCAAGAGATCCTTCGTGCCCTCATCTTCGTCATCTGCTAAGAAGAAGAAGAAGAAGCCTTTTCCAAGAGGACAAGTACCAAGTGGACAAGTGCAAGGTGGAGAAGCTCCCTCGTCGGAAGACAACCCTGAGGAGACCCGCAAGTGCTTCAAGTGTAGGCAAGCTTATCACCCCGGGATTGGATGCTACGATATGCCGTTGAAGTGTTACCTTTGCAAGAAGCCTGGTCATTTCATCAAGGATTGCCCCGAGAAGAAGAAGATTGCTCCTCCTCCTCATGATCTGGAAGCTGAGCCAAGAAGCCGTTCGTGTCAAGAATCAAGTCGGAGCCGCCGTTCCTGCCGACACCGTTACGGGTGTGTTTTCTATCCTTGATCAACCTTATCTTACTTTTATTCCGTGACGTTTATCCTTCTTCTCAACTCCTTTTGATTTACCTTCGAAGTTTCTCTTATATCATTCTTTCCGTCTTACCCTTGGAATTCTCGTTGTAAATCTTTCCTTTCGATGCACCTTTGTACCTTTCCTTTTTCCTTGACCATAAGCTTTATCATTCATGCATCTCCTATTTTTTTTGGTTGTGCTTTCCTTTTTGATTCTAATCTAGAGGCTTATAAAAAAAATTCTATCTTTGACATCTTTGTTGACCTTACATCGACTCTTACCCCTAGGAAGTTCATCATAGCTCTTTTGTTGGTTAAATTTAAATTCTTTTAGCGTGCTTTGTATTCATAATGTCTAAGTTACCTTTTCAACATGTACAATTTCTAAACCTTTCAAGCTACCATTTTTGGTTCTTTGTTAAACATTTATATTACTATTACAAAACTTTACCTATTTGTAAAGATGTGAAAAATGAAAATTTGATTGAATTCTCTTTTGTTCTTTGAGTATAACTTCTTTTTATTGATTTTTAATTGCTAAACCCGAGTTACTTTTAATTTTGCTCAATTTCTAACTAACTTTGATTTATTTATGATTCTTTGTCAAAGTTTAATGTTATAATTTCAATAACTTGACTTCTTTTTGAGTTTAAAAATGGAACTTTTATTTTTATTTTGACTTTTGCAAAAGAAAATTTGAGTGGATTACCTTTTTCGATTGTTTTTAAAGTTGATGGAATGTTAGGACTCGTTATTAAAGGCGTCTAATAACTTGTCCTGCGCTTATCGATAAATAATTTCTGTTTAAAACTTGTCTTTGTCTTGGAAAGTTAGCGTTCTTGTGTGCACGACAAGAGCAATTTCGTTCCATGAAGGACACTTAAACTTTTGAAAACTCTCCATAAATATTTTTGGAAGTATTTTGACTTTGAATTTCTGCAAATGATTTGATTTTTGACCTTATCTTCGATTTGGAGTGTGATGTTCTTCAATGCGCAACGAGAACACTTTCGTTCCTTTGACGAGAATCTGGTACTGTTAGAAACTTTTACTTGAAAACTTTTGAAGGAAATTTTTATTTTTAACTTTTTAATATTTTAGTTACCAATTTCAAAAAGTCCGCTTTATCTTTATAACCTTTCATTTTCTATTTTCAAGTTTCGAGGACGAAACTTTTTAAAAGATGGGGTGATTGTAACACCCGCGAATTTCTCATTTTGACATTTAAAATTTATTTAACCGTTTAATTACTTTATTTCATATTTTTTTTAAATCATTTAATTTAATTAATTTATTTTAAACATGATTTATATAAAGGTAATATCTTAAAACTTAATTAATATAAAAGTACGTATTTTAGTTGGACAGTAATAATAATGATAATAATATAGTAATATTAATAATATTTAAGTTCCGTCTTAAATTATAGTAGGTTTAAGACGTATCTCCGTCTAACAAAAAACCGTCATATTTTCACATATGAGACTAATCTATTCTCGACCTATCCCGGGTCGACAACTCAATGCTCAAATTCATCATCCAACTAATATCCCATTATTTAATCCCCTCTCACTTCTTTTTCGTTGTTGACCAAACACAACCCCCACTAAACCTGTTCCTTTATTTCCCATTTACCTGGTAAACAACCAAAAAGGAAGCAGCCAGCATTTCTTTCGAAAATAAGACAAACAAGCAGAGTTTACCAAAACGCCATTTTCGTCTACACAAAAACTTAGATTTCAACTTCGTTCCTTCACCATTCCTCTTAATTTTTGTACCATTCTTCTCCTTATTTCCTCCTTCATCTTTCAAGGTAATAAAGTCTCATTTTTGTGATGATTTTGGTTTTCGCCGTCTTATAAAAGCTTTGGTTTTTGCCTTAATCTCTTCGTGTTCTTGCTCCTTGTTGAAGATTTTGAAGACCCGGTGGAAGACTCAAGCTTTGGGGACCGTTTATTCGAAGAATAAGAAGCGTTTAAGGTAACGGTGATTGGTTACTCAACAAAAATGTCGAAATTCAGTCTTATGTGTCGTTTTATATGCTCTGGCCTCATAACGTTTGATCTTTTATGCGTTTCTCATTTGTATGATAATTTCCGTCTCAATCTTGCCTATGACTCTCCCTTGCTAGTTATCTATATTCTATTATTTTACTTTAGTGTTTACTTTTACATACAGATTAACATTGTTTGGTAAGATGGGTTTGAGATATGAAATTGTATGGGAAATAGATATGGCAGACTCGTGAGATCATTGGATAAGTGCAAGAGGCCATTAACCATCGATTATTAAGTTTGGGACTTTGGAATTTAGCTCTAGGTTTGTACGGGTAATGGATCAATTAGCTATAAACTTACATGGGGCTATGATTCGATTAAAGGTTGCACTATTCTCGCTTTGAGGTTTCAGCCAATTAGTTAATTCCCGTCTCATGTGTATATCCATGTATGTAATAACTTGGTTGTATGTAAGAAATTACACCCCTTTCATGCTTAAAATTTTGTCTTAAGACGGCTTCACAAATTGTCTAGAAACCATGTGTATAGATTGTTGATGGGTGTATTTTGTGGACTGTTTTTGAGTTAGTTTCTTGGGTGATTTGAGCCAACTTGTTAATTTCCGTCTCATGTGTATATACATGTATGATTGGGTAACTATTATGGACGATTGCCGCCTTACTCGTACTTAGAAATCCGTCTCAAACTCACCCGTGTTGGCCTGGACGCCTGTCATACCTGACTGGGACGACCTCCAACACCACTGAAAATATGACAGATGGACCAGCGTCGAAAAATTAGGTGGTTTAGCCACTTGAATCATTCGATTCGGAGTCCGTATGAGTAAATGGCGCCCGCGTTACCGTTTCAAGTTCTATAAATATATTTATCCTTTGTGTATGATGGTTGTTTATGCTTTTTATTCGTATCATGACCAAATTTTTCTCTTGTTGACTCGTATATGCTTATGGGTGGTTCGGATTTTGGTTTGTTTACGTTTTGTCTCGTGTTTCGTATAACGTGGCTCATAAATATCGTTCTTTTACATATTAAGCTTTAATTGTTGGATTCAATCGGTTTTATTTGTTGGGCTCCTATGGTCCAAATTGTTGGGCTCTTTTGGTCTAAAATGTTGGACTCACTATGTAACTTATATTAGATTTGTTTGTATTCCGTAAATTTTCACATAACGTAAATTATTTATTACCACTAGTTATATTTTATTTATTTTATTTAACCGACATGTTAATTTATGAAGTGGAATATTTATTAATATAATACATGTATGAGATATTTATTATAAATAGTTACTTGTAGTGAGTCGTATTCGTGATAATGTTTAGTATTGTTCGGTTATAAGAGTCTTTGTTCTACCGGATACTAGGGGTGAGCCATAGGCCCTCTAGTTGCGGTATGATCGTCGGGAGTGATGTTCCCATCCGTACTTATTGTGATGCAGGCCATAAATATGAATGTGACATTAATCATCCCGTCCCTGAGTCTTGGTTCTACCTGATACTAGGAGTGAGCCATAGGCCCTCTAGTTGCGGTATGATCGTCGGGAGTGATATTCCCATCCGTACTTATGGTGATGCAGGCAATAAGTATGAATGTGACATTAATCATCTCGTCCCTGAGTCTTGGTCCTATTGGATACTAGGGGTGAGCCATAGGCCCTCTAGTTGCGATATGATTGTCGGGATTGATGTTCCCATCCGTACTTATGGTGAGATGCAAGCCATAAGTATGAATGTGACATTAATAATCCCGTCCTATGTGCTTGTTTGTTGATGTATTTGGCCATGTTTTAAAGGTAACCGCTGAGCCAGATACTTGTTTGTTGTGCCTCGGACATGTTTTAAAGGTAACCTCTGAGTCGGGCACTTGTTTGTTGTATTTGGCCATGTTTTAAAGGTAACCGCTGAGCCAGATACTTGTTTGTTGTACCTCGGACATGTTTTAAAGGTAACCTCTGAGTCGTGTACTTGTTTGTAGTATTTGAACATGTTTTAAAGGTAACCGCTGAGCCAGATACTTTATGTGTTGTGCCTCGGACATGTTTTAAAGGTAACCTCTGAGTCGGGCACTTGTGTAGATACCCAGTATCTGCTGAGACTCTGACAAACACCCGATGATTATCGGACTACAACATGTTTTGGAATCGCGGCGTTTGATCGATAGTTTGTGTACAACTTTACGTCGAAAAACTTAAAACGATTTCGAAAATAAAACATCTCAAAACATTTCAAAAATACCCGGAGTGTTTAATGCACGACGACGGGGTCGCAATGACACTAACTAGAGTCAAAACCGACACCGGACCAAAAACCGACTCAAAAATTCAAATCCCGACTCCAACAACGAGTCAAACCGAGTCAACCAAAAAAGACCAAACATTTCAAACCTTCTACCTTAAGTTTTCCCGGATTCATGAATGGTCAAGTACCAAACATGTGACTACAAAACCTAGGATAGAACAAATCATGATTGCGTTTGTTGTGAAAGCGACAACACACCTCGAAGACCCGCGACGTGGCTCGCGCCTCTTTGAGCAGCCCAGGTGGCCACGTCGCTCAAAACTCACACAACCACTCATTTCCCTATAAATACCCCTCAAATGCCACCCATTTGAGACTTACGCGAGTGTCCTCCCCCTCTTTTCTCCCTTAAAATTCTCGACTCGACTTCTTAAGTCACTACCCGACGCGTATTTACGACCTACCGATCGTAAACACGAGTCTTACACATTGTTTGGTACCGTCATCGTGCATTAAATCACTTGACCGACCACTTCGACCACTATACCATCACTAAACTTTTAAAACACTCTTTTTACTTACCAAAATGGTTTTAAACCGAGTCTTTTCCGATCAAACGAGTTGTTACACTTACGTCGGTGACTCGCCATAACCAAACATGTAAGTATGAGGGTATAAAAATCCTCTTTTATTATGTTTTCATTTGTTTCATGACTATAACATGCTAAAACATGCATAACATGAACCAAAACATGGAATAAACGAGCCAAAACTGATTTTTGGTCTGAGGCAGAAGCCCCTTAGGTCGCCAACTGACCCGCGCCTAAATGGGGTGCTCAGACCACAGATCAACCGTGTTTGTTCTCGTCATTTCCCTTTAATCCATCTTCATATTTGTAATCGGTTTTCACCATTTCAAGTATTTTTGAACCCTTTTTATTTTATTTCACTTGTTTTAACCATAAGACATTTTTCACCCTTGGTTCCTCATACCATGACGGTTAAATCCGTGTTTCAGTGATAATATTTGGTTAATGACATTTAAAAGGTATTTTAAAGCCTTTTATTTCATTTCTTTACATTTTCAAACAAACATATTAGTCCCCAACACAAAGTCATCCTTGGTTCTACATACCATGCCGGATTTTAACCCGATGCGATGATGAGTATCGACTAATTACATTCAAATGGACTTAAAACAATTAATCCATAATCATTTTCAAAACTATTCATGTCAAGTTTGTCAAATCGAACCCGACACCAAATATTGTCCAAATAATGACGATTATTCGAGTCTAGTTCTTCAAATCAACAAATGCGGTCTAAACGACCCTTTCAAATCAAATCGGGTTCAAATACCCATTTTCAACACGTTTTATAACGTTTTCTAAAAGGTCGAACACGGCACATAAACCGTTATTAACCCGCGCCTAAACAGCTCTCCGTTTCTCATTTTCAAAACTAGGGGAGGCCCCTTACACTGCTGCCGGCTGCTCGCGCCTCATATAGCCGTGCTGTGCAGGGGCAGGCTGTTCCCTTCCAGCATTAGTCTAGGACGATCCTGACTCCGGTTAACCCGGATATAGGATGGATCAGATGACTATTCAAAACCATATTTGAAAAATGCCTTAATAAGACAAATGGATCATGTTATGCACCCTAAACCTAATACGGTAAATGGATGTTTAATTTCCGTCTTGCATGAAAATCAATTATTAATCCAACTCGACATCTTATACTTGATACTTGGATTAAATAAACCGACTTAGAAAGCTCTCATATGTTAGGTTTAAATCATTGGATGCGCATTCATGCATTTAAACCGTTTTATCAACTTTTGCATTCAACCAACCAAGATCGATCAGTAGAGGCCGCTAAACGCGGGCGGGATTGGGTGTCTGATTAAAGGGCTTCCCAATACGTACCTTCACCTCTTACTCAGAAACTTTGGATAGTGGAAGACCTTATCCTGGGCGTACGAGAGTCATTCTAGAGATAGGATGCTAAAGAGGGACGATTTCCTTATCTTTAGTACTTATGTCAAACGCTCCTTTGTGCTTCAATTTGACCGAGGTATAAAGTGGATTTCGAATGGGTTCCAGGCATCCCACAAATGCTTGGCGGCGACTCCGAACATCTCTAATCGTTTCGAAACCCTTACCGAGACGAAACCGACCGATCTAAAACGATCCGGTCGAAAGCATTTTTACGCCGCCGAGCGTGGCTTTCAAAGAGACCGCTGTGCGTCCACAGATCGAAGTGGGCTCGCAGGTGGGCCGTGTCCACAGATTGGCGACTCCGCTGGGGATAACTAGGACACTTTCGTCTTTGTGATCCCTAGATGGTGAGACTCGAACAAGGTCTTGGTTGGAATGCATTAATTGATATTACGGTCACGGTCGGGTTCCTTGTCCGGGCCCATAACCTAACCATTTTCGACCAATTGGCTCGTCTCGTCGGCATGAGTTTTCTCATCCCCGCGTTTCGAATCCCTATTGAGTCAAGCATACCATTGACGTAACACATTTTTGTTCGTCAAAGAGCTTTCATCACTTTCGAGCACGAGGCTAGGGCACCCTCCTTACACATTTTGTTTGGATTGGTATCCCTCTCACAAATCAGGGTTTGATTGCTTGGTGTGTAACCCACCCTTTTAAGCCAAAACCCGTGTCAGCATAATGCATAATATAATGAAACTGTGAGTGCTTATGTGCTACTTGATCATAAGTCCTTCCGTGTCATTTTCAAAGTCACCCTTTTGCGCCGTTATAATGGCCATTTCAAACCTCGGTCTTTCGCCGACCGTTGCACGCCTTTCTAGGCCGTCGTAATGACGATTTTCAAACCCGGTTTTGTAACCATTTCAACACGCCTTTCTAGGTCGTCTTAATGACGATTTTCAAACTCAGTTTTTTTATAACCATTTCAACACGCCTTTCTAGGCCGTCGTAATGATGATTTTTAAACCAGGTTTTTTATAACCATTTCAACACGCCTTTCTAGGCCGTCGTAATGACGATTTTCAAACCCGGTTTTGTATAACCATTTCAAATCACCTTTTCACGCCGTTATAATCGCCGCGTCTAGACACGGATTTTAACCCGTTTCGCGCCGACAATGGCTCTTTCAAAACCCGAGAAAAGCACACACCCTTTTCTCAAGACACTTTCGAGATCCCGAGGACCATACACCGTCCCCGAGACCTCTTCAAACATTTTCAAACTCGATTTTCAAAACATACAATTTTGAATTTCAAAACCGTCTTGGGATACAATGCACTGTTTTCCGAGCCGATTCAAACTCAAACCGTCTTTTGCAAATAAACTTAAGACAACCCTTTCAACTGATCGACTTGCGGAGATTTCTATCTTCGGAAGCCGTCCATTAAAGCAACAAATGAATCTTTTTGAAAATTTCTATTTTCGAAAACTTCAGTCCACCATTCCAATTCCGCCTCGTGTCTATCGAGTCAAAGCAAACATAATTATGGGTCTTTACTTATGAGTCATCTCACCACGAGACCCGTCCAACGGCGTCACGCCGTCATGTTGGACTCGTGTCAAAAGTTCGGTCAAACACCGTCACATCATAAATCGAGTCAGCACCGAGGGACCACACACGGTCACCCCGTCTTGTTGAGTCTGATCTTTGTCTCGTCCTTTGCGTTGTCTGCGTTCAGTCTTGGAACCGTGTTGGATTGAGTTGTAATGTGAGCCATTTTTCTGCCTCAGAGCCATGGCCCCGTCTTCAGCTTCGTCCAACAACAATGACAACAACAAAGATGTCACAACTGATCAACTAGCCAGCCTGCTTACCGCTCTTAAGGTCACCCTGGATCGTGTCGAGACCCGTATCGACGCCCTGGAGAACAAGGAAACTGGGGAACATAATACCCCACATCTGACTGAAATTGAGAAGAGGCTGAAACTCTTGGAAGAACAGCTCCTAGCCAGGGGTAACAATATCCATCTTGAGAACAACCGAAGGTTCAAACCTGTTGGGGACCAGTTACCTGACAACTTCACCCTGACCGATGTGCCCATGTTCAAGGGAGTGGAGGACCCACTCAACCATATCTGTGCTTTCAAGGACTACATGGCCATTAAGGGGGTCAAACAGGAACTTTTTACCCGGATATTCCCATCCTCTTTGGAGCCGATTCCTCGCCAATGGTACTACTCCCTTGATCCGAAAAACCTTACTACTTGGGATGAGATCGCAATTGAGTTTGCCAAACAAGATGCCGACAATGTCGAGATCTAGTCCAATACCCGTACTCTCGAAGTGCTAACACAGAACGACAAGGAAGGGTTCACCGAGTTCCTAACCCGTTGGAGGAGGGTGAGTACTCAATTGGTCGATAAGCCAAGTGAATCAACTTTGGTGGAAAAGTTTGTCAACAATCTCCGCCCAGTTTATGCCAACCTACTGAGGTATCAGAATATCAAGACTTTTCAAGATCTGCAGATTCTGGGGACGCGTATTGAGGACGACCTCCGAAAGGGTGTCTTAGCCAAGACCACTGGCAGAGGTTACCAGGGATCCACTTCAACCGGATCTCGCCCTTACGGCCAGACGAACAAGATTGATGAGGTCAACCTCGTCGAACCATCTGCTAAGAAAACTGAACGCCCCCAGAGAGTGTTCACCAACATAGGGTCGACTTATGCAAGTGCCCTGAAAAGGCTCATGGACCAAGGGAAGTTACAACCGATCGGACCCACCTCGGATCCGACCAATGCCAAGAAGTCCCGGTTCTGGAACCCCAACGCCTACTGTCAGTATCATCGAGGGAAAAGGCACGATACCAAAACTTGCTTCAAGCTCAAGCACCTCATTCAAGACATGATTGAGAAGGGAGATTTGCCTTTACCCCCGCCAACTAAGCCGAATAACAAGACGAATCCTTTGGGAATCCATGTTATCTCTGACGATGGGCCGACCCTAGACTCCTCTCACCTCATCCTGCCAATTGACGACAAGGTGAATGCTTTGGAAAAGGATCCTTCAGACGGAGTGTTTGTGTTTAGTGCTGCCACCATGCTCACTATGTTTCAACAAGTTGAAGAGGCCATAGCCAGCCTCTATGAGAGAATCACCCGACTCGACGACGCCTACCGTCGACTCATCTTCAATCCACCAACACCACACCCAAGGGAGAATTTCCCGAGCATTCAAAACTACCCACCCCAGGATGTATTGCTCCCCGACCATTCTGGCATAGACCTCACGAAAATCAGCCTCAAAATAACTACCCTCAAAATAACTACCTCACGAAAATCACCCCCACAAAAACCATCCTCACAAGAATATTCCCCACAAGCACTACCCACCGAGGAATACCCCTCCAAGGTATCCTCGAGACTCCGAAATTAACGGCATATGGAGAGATGATGTTGAGGATGTCTATATCATCCCAGGGAAGGAGAAACGGGCGAAAGAAATCGGACATCTCACCCGGTCCGGACGTCCCTCTCAGAATCCGAACAATCCAGCGGTCGTTCTAACAACGAATGACCAAATCGCGCGGAGGTGGACACTCAACCAAAGGCCCCCGAGAACTCAATTCTGAAACAGCTCCAGAAAGCGAAAGCCGAAATCTCAATTTGGCAACTGATCGCAACGTCTTTTGAGCATCGACAGGCCATGCTGCAGGCCTTGGGAAAATTAACCGTGCCCTCCACCTCTTCCCCAGAAGAAATAGTGGCGCACATGATAAGGGACGCCCCTGATCTGAATAACCCGGTCGTCTTCTCCGACGAGGACATCCCTCCGTTCGGAGCCAATCATAACCTGGCCCTGTATATTACCGTACAATGCCTCCAGAAAAATATACCCATGGTCCTCGTGGATGACGGTTCCGCGGTAAATGTCATTCCTCTTAAAACTGCCCATAAGCTGGGTATCAAGGAAGCTGACTTGGTCCCAACGAATCAAGGAGTACGCGCCTACGACGGTACTCGTCGCAAGGTCGCCGGGCTTATCACTTTGACCGTCGCAACTGGAGCACTGGAAAGACAAACCAGTTTTCAAGTGGTCGACATCGACGCGTCCTTCAACATGCTCCTAGGACGTCCCTGGATTTACGCCGTCAAGGCGGTCACCTCAACTCTCCACCAGAAGATCAGGGTCCCCTTCAACGGGAAAACGATCACGATTCCCGCTTCCCCGATCAAGGCAGTCATGACAAAGGGGATGGCCTCCCAAGCCATTGAGGAGGACGACGACGAAATGTGGGGTTTCCAAGCCGTGAACGCTATAACTGATGAATCGGCGTCCTCTGATTGCGACCTATTCACTAACCTCACGGTCAACCGTATTATGATGCGTCAGGGTTACTTCCCGGGTTTGCCGCTCAATCCACTAAAGGACCCATTGCCTCCCTTGAAACAGGCTAAGGTCCCCAACATTCCCTTTGGGCTGGGATACGAACCCACAGACGAAGATATCCAGGAGATGAACCTCCTAGTCCGAAAACGCAAGAAGCACGGAGTCATCCTCCGTCCCTACCATCTGACTCTCAACGGATACTTTGTCCCCGAGGGAGAGTCCGAGCTCTACCATGGCTTTCCAGAACCAATCTATGACTCTGTGGTGAAGGCTAGGTACCCGGGGGTGGAAGTCTTCCAGGACTGCTACTTTATCCCCGACAACATCGAAGCAGCATCAACTGAGTCCAAACCGTCACCATGCCTTGACGGACAAGCTGTCACACTCCTCTTTGGGGAAGATAACGTCAAACACCTCGACTATGAGGACATCATCAATATCGCCCTCAAGGACAATAAATTTGATCCAACCGCCTTGATCTCCGATACTGAACCGGAGAAAGTCACCCAAGGCTGGAGGAAGACCGTCAAGTGGACCGATCGCCAAGGCCGCATTCTCAAGATAACAACTGGAGAAGGCCCTATGTTCAAGGAGGGAAGTGAAGAAAGATCTCGAGTCTCGAGTCCGAGTCGAGTCGAGTCTGTCGTAGCTCCTAACGCTCCCGATGTCCCGCCAAGCTCCCCTTCCCACTTTGTTTTATCACAAAGTCGTGGGTGATTCGGAGAGGTCGAATCTACTAGGGTCACCCCCATTCCCATGAATGGTGACAACCTGGAGCCTGTTCCAGGGGCCACTTCCTCTGTTGTGTCGCCTCTGACTGACCACGAGATGTCTGTCCTTTCCGAGCTTTTCGCTCGTGTCAACTTAATGAACGCTAAGTTTGCTTATGACTCGTCTCATTTTAACTGCAATGCCATTCTGAATGACTATGAGGAATTTGACTTGAGTGACTACCCACCTCACCTAGCCAAAGAACTTGAAAAACGGGAAACCAGAACCCCCATCATTGAGGAAACCGAACCTATTAACGTAGGAACCGACAATACACCTCAAGAACTTAGGATAGGGACAACCCTGGACCCCTCGGAAAGACAACAGTTCATTGACCTCCTCCACGAATACAAGAACATATTCGCCTGGTGTTACAGATATATGCCTGGGATTGACAGAGAAATCGCAGAGCATCGGATACCCATTAAACCCGGGGCTAAACCTGTGAAACAGAAGCTACGCCGGATGCGTCCTGAGTGGGCCCTAAAAATAAAGGAAGAAGTGGACAAACAGTTCAAGGTTGGGTTCATTAAAGTGTCTGAATACTCTGACTGGGTGGCCAACATTGTGCCCGTACCAAAGAAAGACGGAAGAATTCGGGTTTGCGTCGACTTCAGGGATCTGAACAAGGCGAGTCCAAAAGACGACTTCCCTTTGCCGCATGTTGACATTCTGGTGGACAACACTGCCGAACATGCTCTCCTATAATTCATGGACGGGTATGCTGGGTACAACCAGATTAAAATGGCTGAAGAAGTGATACCGTCGTAAAGTATCAAAAATAATATTTATAATCCAAACTAAAACTATAGATAGTGATAGTAAGGGTCGAACCACAAGGAGGTAGGGAGTTATAGTTGTCTTAATTTTAGTCTAGGAAATTTGGGGGGGGTTTGATTGGTTGATTGTAAACTAATTACCGAAAATTAAATGAAGTTTAAAATAGACAATAAAAAGTAGCTAGGAATTTCGGTTCACCATGGCTTAAGGGTCAGTCTAGTAAAGTCAAGGTTTGTCCAATACCGTCTCAGGATGTCAAATAGGTCGTCTAAGTCCCTATTCAAATTAAGCCTCTCGGTCTCTTTTCCACCCTAGAAAGAAACTAAATTACTTTCGCTCTATAGTCTTTCCAAATACTTTGTAAGAAATCTAATTCCGCTAATTTCTCAATCTAGCAAAGGGGTAAAATCTCACAAAGAAGAAATAAGACCTGATGCAGGTTCAACCTAGACTTAATAAAATCAACTCATGACGCCATGGATTCCCTAATTCCTAGCATAGGGTATTTAGCTACTCATGACTATGACAAAAACAATAATAAGATTAACGAATAACGCTAACGAATTCATACTTGAAATAATTAAACAAACAAATAACATAAAACAATAATTAAGGCTTCGGGAAACTAACTAGCAATTTCTATACTACGAACGAAATAGAGTAAATCAAATAAGGAACTAAAGTTACCAAAGAGGAAGCAGAAGGAATCGAAATACGAACGAAAATTTTATTGAATGATTATTGAATGATTATGCCCTAAAACAAACTTGATAAAGAACCCTAAAATTTGATGATAGAAGACTGATTTAAAACTGGATGATAAAACTGAAAACTAAAGCTACGTTATATAGGAATATCACGCAACTCTTATTCCTAAACCTAATATACAATGGGCTTAAGCTAAATCTCATCTTTAAATTCTTGTCAGACTCGTGGAGTGGTCGATCGACCACATCACCCAGTCGATCGACCAAGAGCGCTGTACAGAATTGCATTCTGACGAATTCTACAGCGCGCGCTGATCTTAAAACAGCTGTCATTTCTTCGTTACTTGGTCAAATCAGGCGTTCTATACGGCGTTGGAAAGCTAAGAGGATAAGCTTTCACCTCCAATTAAAATCACTCGATTATCTGCTCTAAAACTCGAGATATAGCCATCTGAAGCAGCCTGCAATGTCGAGAAGCATTCTGACGGTCTATAGACCATGTAGGTCAGTCTATAGACCACTGTAGCTGGCAATCCGCTTCTAAAACTCATGCAAATACACCTTTCAGGCCATCAAATGCATTCTAAACTTCAAGTCCGAGTCAAGTATTCATGTATTTCCTAAGCTTAGCTTTCGGGGTCAAGATTTGGTTCATTTTCTGCTTATTTCCGCAATAATCTGCAATATTACATAAAAATACGAGAGTAGACAGAAATAGGGGAAATAGTAGAATAAACTACATATAATAGACATAAAATGCGTGAAAATAAAGATGTAAAACATCATATTATAGACACGCATCAAACTTCCCCAAACCAAACCTTTGCTTGTCCCCAAGCAAACTAAATGCAAAACTAAATCTAGATAGAAAGGAGCGAAACATGGACAAACTGAAAATCGTCTACTTTAAACCAATTTTAATGCATATGAATCAACTACTAATAGCTCAATGTCACGCAAACGAATTTATGCATATTTCGAAAAGATGTTGAACGTTTGACCTTGCAAGACTTTCAAGATTGGACTCTCCCGGGTCACTCTTCTCTCAACAAAGCAAATGGTAAGCAATTTATATGTAAGAGAGAAAGAGACAAAAGTCACTCACCTAGACTCAACCAACATGATCATGCACGCAATATAGTATGATAAGTAATTCTAACTACCGTTCACATACATTCCAACCATTCAGGGTCCATCACATGCCGAATACTTGCAAATATTTGGATAAGTGAGGCTATGGGTAAGAAGAGGCAAAACAATATGGGAATGAGAGGGAAATAGCCAAGCTAGCATCCTAACAAACCGAATAAATACATCCACTTCTAACTCAATGAAATAAGCTCAAATGCCTTAATGAATTAGGCAAACACTTCACTAATCCAAATAACACCCCTCATAAAATATAAAGCAAACATAGGAGTAAACTTTTTTCGTTTTTTCTTTGCCGTTTCTTTTTCTTTTGCTTTCTTTTTTTCCGTTTTTTTTTCGTTCTTTCTTTTCGGCAGTCACTATTTTTTCAATTTTCTTTTTTTTCTTTTCTCCTTCATTCATTACCAACTTCATAGAGTGCAAATCGAGCCAAAATTGATACAATACAACGAATACCACTAAAACTACTAAACTAGCTCAGCAAAGGGTAGGCTTAGTTTATGGATTGTAGCTAAAGGGTCAACTGGCAATTTTTGGCTAATGTGAAGCTAATGGGTAAAATGAATAAAAGGGATTTTCGCAAGCATTCTCCAAACATGCAATACCAACCACTAACCCGAATGTATGCAGGCAAAAAGCAATTAAATTTCATACTTGTGCAAATTAATGTTACACGACATGCAGGGAGTAACTACTCACAATCCTAAATGAAACTAGTCATGAATGACACCAGTTTATAGGCTCTAATTCCTTAGAAAGTTTTGTAGTTTGCCAAAATTTCAAGTCAAGTCTAATTGTTCAACAAATTTTGAAACGAAATTCGAGATATTGCAAAAACTTTTGCTAAAAGACGTGAAACAATGCAAGGCTTAAGCAAAAAGACAGCTATCAGCAATGAATACTCCAATCTGACTCAACCTAATATGCAAAATTAAATGTGATATTTTTGATTTTTTTTTGAATTTTTTGAATATTTTCAAATTTTTTGAATTTTGTATATATGGAAAATAAAAAACAATGCAAGACAAAAATGTAAACGTGAATGCAAAACAGAATGAAATGCAACGCAAAACCCTTCCCCAAACCAAATCACACAATGCCCTCATTGTGCGAAATCATGTAATGAAATAAAAGGGAAATGGGATTTTGCGATAAATAATAACTAAAATTGGCATAAAAGAAGGACTCGGAAACTCACAAGACTTTAAATGCAGCAAAAGGAAACTTCCCCAAACCAGCGTGAGCTAGGAGGTTTCAGTGGCCAGCAGTGCTACCAAAGGTACCTGAAAAGACAGAAAAATACCGCGCGTAATTCCGAGAAAGCAAAATTGGGACGGTAAAATTATGTGCGAAAATGAAAAACGGAAGAAAACAGAAATTAAGCGGAGAATAAAGCGGAGAAAAGACTCCCTCAATTCCGCAAATCGACCAAACACGGTAGGGGAATGGTCGCGAACAGGTACAACAGCGAAAGGTGGTCGATCGACCACCTCACCCAGTCGATCGACCAAGTGAACAGGAACAGAAGCTCCTGGAAATCGCAGCTCAGTCGATCGACCATAGTGATGTGGTCGATCGACCGCAATAGCTGCTGTAACTTTCTGATTTCTTCGAATTAGCTCAATAACTTGAGCTAATATGGTCTTAAGAACCTGCAATACACATAATAACGCGCCCAAAATTGCGCAAAACCAAAAGTAATAGTCTATAGGTCTTTAAAAATCCTAAGCAAACGAATATAGTATGCGAAGTCTCGCGCAAACCAAAGCAATAAATAGTCTAACAAGTGCGATAAAAAGAATTGTCTTAAAACTCAAGCAATAAAATGTGAAAGTGTTTATCCGCGGAAACTGCAGGATAACTCCAACCATGGCCTTTGGCTAGATGCAGTCGCCTCAGCAATACTAATCTCAGCAGATGGAGACCACCCATCTCCGTCATCTAGGCAACTCAATGGATCGTCGGCAGCTCTAGCCCTCCATGCTCTAGTATCGTCCGGCTCATCGAATTCCAGATCATACTCCATGCCTCGCTCTGACTTCTTCAAATCTGGAAAATCAGGTGGCTCTTTCTTCCCCAAACTAGCTCCTGAAACAGTCAAAACAACAAAATCTTCCTCCATCTTGCTCCCAATCTGGGGCGGAGGTGTTAGAGCAGTAATAAGGGTAGGAATAAAAAGTGGGACATCATCAATATGCAGTCGATAGTGTACCTCATCTTCCGATTTCGGAGCCGCTCAGAAAAATGGAGGCTTTATCGACAACTTGGCCCGCTCTTCTACTTCCTTCCTTGAAACATCCTTTGAATTAAGGACCTTGTCCTTATCAACTCTCGGAAATGACTTCATAGCTCTTGAAATGAACGACGCGTCAATAATTCGGGCCGAAGTATCACGCAAATCAACAACATCAAACTTGCGCATGTTCAAAACCCTCGTCACATCATCATTAGCTGTCGAATCTTGCAAATCAAATGATGGTTTTGAATTACTGACGCATATACTGGGTCGGTCGACCGGTGGTGTTGGTCGATCGACCATGAGCACTGGAAACGTGGTCTCTTTCCGCATCAGAAATTTTAATAAGCTTCTCCATATTTCCCGAATCCTTTCCTTGCTGATTAGCCGCTAAGATTGCTATTTGGCTTTCAATTTTCACCATATGAGCCATAAGAGCTTGGACTGCCGTTCTCAATTCCGAAATCTCATTGGTGCCATGAACCGAAGCATTCTGCTCTAAATTTTCTTGCTTCAATTGTGCCACCTCAAGCTTTTCGATTGAGCATTAACGAAGCCTCAAGTGCCGCAACAAAGACTCATCTCTACACTTGCTTTCCGCGACTGTCTACTCTCCAGCTTGTCAGATTTTGCATTTTGAGCTTCAAATTGTGCTATAATTCTGGAGACGTTAGACATCTTGGTGGAAGAATCAAAGGTACTCAAGCCTTTCCTTTGATGTTCTCCTTCCAAAATCCTGCTCAGATAGGACCTGAAAGACCTATAAAAACAAAACTAAAGGAAAAAGATGAGAACTGCCTCAAGGAATAAATCCCTTGAGGCTAAAGACAGACTAAAATAAAAACAACTAAAACTAGCGCTGCCTCCCCGGCAACGGCGCCAAAATTTGATACCGTCGTAAAGTATCAAAAATAATATTTATAATCCAAACTAAAACTATAGATAGTGATAGTAAGGGTCGAACCACAAGGAGGTAGGGAGTTATAGTTGTCTTAATTTTAGTCTAGGAAATTTGGGGGGGGTTTGATTGGTTGATTGTAAACTAATTACAGAAAATTAAATGAAGTTTAAAATAGACAATAAAAAGTAGCTAGGAATTTCGGTTCACCATGGCTTAAGGGTCAGTCTAGTAAAGTCAAGGTCTGTCCAATACCGTCTCAGGATGTCAAATAGGTCGTCTAAGTCCCTATTCAAATTAAGCCTCTCGGTCTCTTTTCCACCCTAGAAAGAAACTAAATTACTTTCGCTCTATAGTCTTTCCAAATACTTTGTAAGAAATCTAATTCCGCTAATTTCTCAATCTAGCAAAGGGTAAAATCTCACAAAGAAAATAAGACCGCACGGTTCAACCTAGACTTAATAAAATCAACTCATGACGCCATGGATTCCCTAATTCCTAGCATAGGGTATTTAGCTACTCATGACTATGACAAAAACAATAATAAGATTAACGAATAACGCTAACGAATTCATACTTGAAATAATTAAACAAACAAATAACATAAAACGATAATTAAGGCTTCGGGAAACTAACTAGCAATTTCTATACTACGAACGAAATAGAGTAAATCAAATAAGGAACTAAAGTTACCGTAGGAAGCGGACGGAATCTGGAAATACGAACGAAAATTGTATTGAATGATTATTGAATGATTATGCCCTAAAACAAACTTGATAAAGAACCCTAAAATTTGATGATAGAAGACTGATTAAAAACTGGATGATAAAACTGAAAACTAAAGCTACGTTATATAGGAATATCACGCAACTCTTATTCCTAAACCTAATATACAATGGGCTTAAGCTAAATCTCGTCTTTAAATTCTCGTCAGACTCGTGGAGTGGTCGATCGACCACATCACCCAGTCGACCAGGAGCGCTGTACAGAATTGCATTCTGACGGATTCTACAGCGCGCGCCGATCTTAAAACAGCTGCCATTTCTTCGTTACTTGGTCAACTCAGGCGTTCTACACGGCGTTGGAAAGCTAAGAGGATAAACTTTTACCTCCAAGTGGAATCACTCGATTATCTGCTCTAGAACTCGAGATATAGCCATCTGAAGCAGCCTGCAATGTCGAGAAGCATTCTGACGGTCTATAGACCATGTAGGTCAGTCTATAGACCACTGTAGCTGGCAATCCGCTTCTAAAACTCACGCAAATACACCTTTCAGGCCTTGAAATGCATTCTAAACTTCAAGTTCGAGTCAAGTATTCATGTCCTTCCTAAGCTTAGCTTTCGGGGTCAAGATTTGGTTCATTTTCTGCTCATTTCCGCAATAATCTACAATATTACATAAAAATACGAGAGTAGACAGAAATAGGGGAAATAGTAGAATAAACTACATATAATAGACATAAAATGCATGGAAATAAAGATGTAAAACATCATATTATAGACACGCATCAAGAAGACATGCATGAGACTGCGTTCACTACACAGTGGGGTACATATTGCTACACGGTCATGCCTTTCGGTCTCATCAACACCGGGGCAACCTATCAAAGAACCGCTACTACTCTCCTACATGACATGATGCACAAGAAGGTAGAGGTATATGTCGATGATATGATCGTCAAATCAAGAGAACGGGACGGCCACATCAGTGCCCTCCGGAAATTCTTCGCTCGTCTGCGAAAATACAACATGAGACTAAATCCTTAGAAGTGTGCATTCGGGGTCACCTCCGGAAAACTCTTGGGACATGTCGTCAGCAAAAGAGGCATTGAGATTGATCCAACCAAAATCAAAGCCCTTCAACAAATGCCTCGGCCTAGGAACGAGAAGGAGATTCGGGGATTTCTCGGTCAGGTTCAATACATCAGCCAATTCATTGCCAAGCTCACTATGATTTGTGAACCAATATTCAAAAAGCTTCGTGCCTCTGATCACACCGATTGGGACGACGACTGTCAGAAGGCCTTCGCTAGGATAAAGGAAATCCTATCCAAACCTCCTGTCCTCATGCCACCTCAACCGGGGATTCCTCTATCCCTATACCTGACTGTTACCAACACGGCTATGAGAGCAATGCTAGCACAAACAGTTGGCAACGAAGAACGAGCCATCTACTACATCAGCAAAAAGTTCATTGAGTACGAGAAAAGGTATACCCAACTGGAAAAGACATGCCTTGCCCTAGTATGGTCAACAAAAAGCTACGGTATTACATGCTCAGCTACACGGTCCACATCTACTCCAAGATGGACCCGGTCAAATACATCTTCGAAAAACCTGTACTAAACGGAAGGCTGTCTAGGTGGACACTCATGCTGTCCGAGTTTGACCTCAAGTTTGTACCCCTCAAGGTTATCAAGGGAAGAGCAGTTGCCGACTTCCTAGCAGAAAATCCCGTCAACGAGGATCCTACGACCGACACATGGTCACTTCCTGACGAGGACATCCTTTGTGCCGACTCCGACGCATGGAACCTATAGGTCCCAAACGATATCCTATGATCAAAAGAACAAACAAAAAACGTCAGCCAAAATTTCGGCATTACGACGACATGAAATGGATAAATTCAAACAACAACAACCTGCAATACAAAACAAGGGCATATTCCGCCCAAAATCCAACCAAACAAAACCATTCACAACAAACAAACAAAAACGATTCGCCCCTCTTTTCAAGCAAAAGACGAGTCCAAACCAAAAAAAAATGGCATTTCAAGACCCATACAAGGTCCGCCAACAAACCAAAATGCATTCCCGACACAATGGGGTATTTTTCTACGGCTCAAAAAGGCAATTCATACGCTAATTTGAGCCCAAACCGGTCAAAATTCAAAAACGACCGCAAAAAGGCAGGCGTGAGTTTATCACGCCTCAAGGTGACCTAAATTACCAATGAGGTCCACTTCAAGGCAAACTGACTCAATTCAAGCCTAAAAAGACGCTTATTTTGTCAGACGTAAGACCGTCACAAAAGGCAAAAATCCAATTTTGCCCACAATACCCAACGAAGGTCCATAAATGGCGAATACGGGTTTTCCCAACTACAATGCAACCTAGTGGGACCCACTACCCAAGCAAATAAACTTGGCATTGCAAAGTGAGACGGTTTCTCACCTCACTCACGTTTTTCGAGCATAGGGAGCGGGAACGGGGACCAAAATGCAAACTAAAAGCACCCCTATACTCTTAAACATGTTTCTAACCTAATGCAAGCATCAATTTCACTCGAAATGGGCTCAATCAAAAACGCCCAATTCGATTTTTTAGGGTAAAATCCGCCCTAATTCAATCGAGCTAAAGATCAACAAATTTGAATGGATTCAAGAGGAAATACTTACCTTGAGATGAAATTGTTGATAATGGCACGAGTAGAAGCTAGTGAAGGTCCTTCAATGGCGATTTGCGCACGTTTTGTGTCGAAAATGAAAAAGGTGGAATGATGAATGAGATGCAGTCCAACCTCGCGTCTTTTTACAGAAAAAAGGGAAGCCCCTTTGGTTCGCCAGGTGGCTCGCGCCTCAATCAAGCGTCCCGCGTCCCTTGCTTTTTCAGCGAATTTTGGGCTTTAGCCCAATTTCCACGTAACGAACTTCGAATTTTCATTTGACGATATTAAAGATCGTCATTTTCTCAAAAACAAAAAACAAATAGTGAAAATTACAATTCACTATTTTCGAAGGCTCTAAACGGCGGCACATAAACCGTCACTTCAATCAATAGTAAAGATTCCAAATTCACTATTCTCATCAAATGTCAACGGCGGCACATAAACTATCACTTCAATCAATAGTGAAGATTTTAAATTCACTATTCTCATCAAATGTCAACGGCGTCACATAAACCGTCACTTCAATCAATAGTGAAGATTCCAAATTCACTATTCT
Source organism: Silene latifolia (assembly GCF_048544455.1). Taxonomy (NCBI): domain Eukaryota; kingdom Viridiplantae; phylum Streptophyta; class Magnoliopsida; order Caryophyllales; family Caryophyllaceae; genus Silene; species Silene latifolia. Next base: position 26,418,363 of record NC_133537.1, on the reverse strand, counting down.
CATCAAATGTCAAAGGCGGCACATAAAGATATTGAAGATTCCAAATTCACTACCAGCAGGGGCTTCCTCGCGGAACTCGCTCATTCCAACAACAGTGATAATGAAAATCCAAATTCACTGTTTTCACGGCGGCATCACGAGTTCGCTACTTTCAAGACATGCCCATTTGACGCGGCTATTCCCTTGGCTGGCGAGCCTTTGTCCGCAACACTTCAAGGACAAATCCAGAAAATGCCTCGGGTACATTTCCTTGTCACAACTGGCGAGCCTTTGTCCGCAACCTTCCAAGGGCAGATCCCGAAAATGCCTCGGGTACATTTCCTTGTCACTGCTGGCGAGCCTTTGTCCGCAACCTTCCAAGGGCAGATCCCGAAAATGCCTCGGGTACATTTCCTTGTCACAGCTAGCGAGCCTTTGTCCGCAACCTTCCAAGGGCAGATCCCGAAAATGCATCGGGTACATTTCCTCGTCACAGCTGGCGAGCCTTTGTCCGCAACCTTCCAAGGGCAGATCCCGAAAATGCCTCGGGTACATTTCCTTGTCACAGCTGGCGAGCCTTTGTCCGTAACCTTCCAAGGGCAGATCCCGAAAATGCCTCGGGTACATTTCCTTGTCACAGCTGGTGAGCCTTTGTCAGCAACCTTCAAGGGCAGATCTCGAAAATGCCTCGGGTACATTTCCTTGTCATGGCTGGCGAGCCTTTGTCCGAAACCTTCCAAGGACAGATCCTGAAAATGCCTCGGGTACATTTCCTTGTCATGGCTGGCGATCCTTTGTCCGCAACCTTTTAAGGACAGATCCTGAAGATACCTCGGGTACATTTCCTTACCTTGGCTGGCGAGCCTTTGTCCGCAACACTTCAAGGACAAATCCCGAAGATGCCTTGGGTACATTTCCTTACCAATGGCTGGCGAGCCTTTGTCCGCAAGCACTCAAGGACAGATCCCGAAGATGCCTCGGGTACTTTTCCTTGCAACAGCTGGCGAGCCTTTGTCCGCAAACAAGCGAGGACATATCCAAAGATGCCTCAGGTATGACTCTTTCCTATGGCTGGCGAGCCTTTGTACGTAGTCTAACGGACTTTAAACGACCCGCTCGGACAGTCGACGGACTCTAAACTATTCCCGACGACAGGTCCTTGGCTCGTACCCTCGAGTCGCCTTGGCGTCGCCCTTCCTGACGGTAGGTCCTTGGCCCGAATCCTTTCGAGCCGCCTCAACGTCGCTTGGGTCTCCGGGTTGTAATTTTCGATTGACCTGGGGGCTCTACTTTGACTTTCGCCCTGTCCAAGCCTCAGTCAAAGTGGGGGCTCTGTAGATACCCAGTATCTGCTGAGACTCCGACAAACACCCGATGATTATCGGACTACAACATGTTTTGGAATCGCGGCGTTTGATCGACAGTTTGTGTACAACTTTACGTAAAAAAAATTAAAACGATTTCGAAAATAAAACATCTCAAAACATTTCAAAAATACCCAGAGTTTTTAATGCACGGCGACGGGGTCGCAATGACACTAACTAGAGTCAAAACCGACACCGGACCAAAAACCGACTCAAAAATTCAAATCCGGACTCCAACAACGAGTCAAACCGAGTCAACCACAAAAAACCAAACATTTCAAACCTTCTACCTTAAGTTTTCCCAGATTCATGAATGGTCAAGTACCAAACATGTGACTACAAAACCTAGGATAGAACAAATCATGATTGCGTTTGTTGTGACAGCGACAACACACCTCGAAGACCCGCGACGTGGCTCGCGCCTCTTTGAGCAGCCCAGGTGGCCACGTCGCTCAAAACTCACACAACCACTCATTTCCCTATAAATACCCCTCAAATGCCACCCATTTGAGACTTCCGCGAGTGTTCGCCCCCTCTTTTCTCCCTTATAATTCTCGACTCGACTTCTTAAGTCACAACCCGGCGCGTATTTACGACCTACCGATCGTAAAAACGAGCCTTACACATTGTTTGGTACCGTCATCGTCCATTAAATCACCTGACCGACCACTTCGACCACTACACCATCACTAAACTTTTAAAACACTCTTTTTACTTACCAAAACGGTTTTAAACCGAGTTTTTTCCGATCAAACGAGTTGTTACACTTACGTCAGTCACTCGCCATAACCAAACATGTAAGTATGAGGGTGTAAAAATCCTCTTTTATTATGTTTTCATTTGTTTCATGACTATAACATGCTAAAACATGCATAACATGAACCAAAACATGGAATAAACGAGCCAAAATCGATTTTTGTCCGAGGCGAAAGCCCCTTAGGTCGCCAACTGGCCCGCGCCTAAATGGGGTGCTCAGACCAGAGTTCAACCGTGTTTGTTATCGTCATTTCCCTTTAATCCATCTTCATATTTGTAATCGATTTTCACCATTTCAAGTATTTTCGAACCCTTTTTATTTTATTTCATTTGTTTTAACCATAAGACATTTTTCACCCTTGGTTCCTCATACCATGACAGTTAAATCCGTGTTTCGGTGATAATATTTGGTTAATGACATTTAAAAGGTATTTTAAAGCCTTTTATTTCATTTCTTTACATTTTCAAACAAACATATTAGTCCCAACACAAAGTCATCCTTGGTTCTACATACCATGCCGGATTTTAACCCGGGTACGATGATGAGTATCGACTAATTACATTCAAATGGACTTAAAACAATTAGTCCATAATCATTTTCAAAACTATTCATGTTAAGTTTGTCAAATCGAACCCGACACCGAATATTGTCCAAATAATGACGATTATTCGAGTCTTGTTCTTCAAATCAACAAATGCGGTCTAAACGACCCTTTCAAATGAAACCGGGTTCAAATACCCATTTTCAACACGTTTTATAACATTTTCTAAAAGGTCAGAACACGGCACATAAACCGTTGGCTAACCCGCGCCTAAACAGGCTCTCCGTTTCTCATTTTCAAAACCAGGGGGAGGCCCCTTACACCGCCGGCTGGCTCGCGCCTCATATAGCCGTCTGGTACAGGGCATGTTCCCTTCCAGCATTAGTCTAGGACGATCTCGACTCCGGTTAACCCGGATATAGGACGGATCAGATGACTATTCAAAACTATATTTGCAAAATGCCTTACTAAGACAAATGGATCATGTTATGCACCCTAAACCTAATACGGTAAATGGATCTTTAATTTCCGTCTTGCATGCAAATCAATCATTAATCCAACTTGACATCTTATACTTGATACTTGGATTAAATCAACCGACTTAGAAAGCTCTCACATGTTAGGTTTAAATCATTGGATGCGCATTCATGCATTTAAACCGTTTTATCAACTTTTGCATTCTACCAACCAAGATCGATCAGCAGAGGCCGCTAAACGCGGGCGGGATTGGGTGTCTGATTAAAGGGCTTTCCAATACGTACCTTCACCTCTTACTCAGAAACTTTGGATAGTGTACGACCTTATCCAGGGCGTACGAGAGTCATTCTAGAGATAGGATGCTAAAGAGGGACGATTTCCTTATCTTTAGTACCTATGTCAAACGCTGCTTTGTGCTTCGATTTGACCTTATCCAGGCATCCCACAAATGCTTGGTGGCGACTCCAAACATCTCTAATCGTTTCGAGACATTTACCGAGACGAAACCGACCGATCTAAAACGATCCGGTCGAAAGCATTTTTACGCCGCCGAGCGTGGCTTTCAAAGAGACCGCTGTGCGTCCACAGATCGAAGTGGGCTCGAAGGTGGGCCGTGTCCACAACTTGTTTGTAGTATTTGGACATGTTTTAAAGGTAACCGCTGAGCCAGATATTTTAAAGGTCGTGCCTTGGACATGTTTTAAAGGTAACCGCTGAGCCAAGGTACTTAAGGACTTGTGTCTCGGACATGCTTTAAAGGTAGCCTCTGAGCCGGATGCTTTACTTTATATGTGATGTTAGTAGCCCCTTTCCATGTATTATTGTATGTTATTTGCCTTTCAATGTTCATTGCTAAGGTTTCCATTCACGTGTATTATGATGTTAATCTTATTTATCCGTGACATATGATATTCTATCGTGTTATAGTTGAATTATCATTTATGACGTTGTGGTTGGATTGTCTCATATGTATGTATCATATGCCTTATATATGATTAACTACGCATGTTTTGAATGTTAGTCTCATGTTTCAATACTTGAATCAAATGGTTATATTCATGATGTTCTAATATGTTCTTGTCTATCTGTGTTTCGACATTTTGTGGCTGGGAGAACTTTGAGTTACTCCCCACTGACTGTGGCGTTCATGTTTACATGAATGACAGGTTGTGAAGATGCTTACATGGGGAAGACGTGTGGGCTAGCGAGAACTAAACCTTGGACTAGTAGTTGGTTTATTAGGATTGCTTAGACTCATCTTTTATCTTTTGTCATTCGAGGGATATATTTTCCCTCACCTTTGACTATCGCGTTTGTATAATTTAATCTTTATTTTCGCATTTTTTGTTTATGTTTTAGATTTTAATGAACCCGCACTTTAAACTTTAAAAGTTTCAAAAATTTCCTAAACTTCCGCATTTTATAAGTTATATTTTCCGCGTTATTGGGGGGGTTCACACAAATGCCACTATTGTAATGGTGTTTGGCATTGGAAGAGAAATTTTTCAAAATACCTTGGCGATATAAAAGCTGGAAAAGTTATTCCAGTAGGTAAATTACTATCCCTATCTTTTATGTTTCAAATCTCAACTTTGATATTTTGATACAAGTTGTGATATTTACCCTTTTTATTGTAATTAGGGCATCCTAGCAAGGACAAGGGTAAAGAAAAGCAAGCCTAGAAGATCTTGAGGGAAGCTAGATGTAGCCGCCCATGGTGCTAGATCGGTGGATGCTTGGCTTTATTTTATTTTGTCTTTAGTTTCATGTTGTATTTTGAAATTTTAGAACTATTTTGATTTCCTCGTTCGACTTGGAAATTTGGTTTTTTCATTAAACAATGGATGTATTTTGGATATTGGTGACTTGGTTTGAAATCCAAGTCGCTTATTTTATCGTATCATTTGTTCTAAAATTTGTCATCATACACTACTTGCTTCGAGAAACATTAAGATTTTATCAACTTAAATTGATCTAATAGACAATTATAATGATTGGGTCATTATATGTCCTTGAGCTATGAATTCGATTCTCCTCATGTCATTGTGACTAAAGTCACAACTTACTTATGTAAGATCAATTATAAAGTTATATTGAGTTATTGAACTAGGGAAATATTACCAACCTTATCAAATACACCTATCAAATTTAAATCACCTAGTCTATATTATCCTTTTAATATGTCTCGATTAAATCACTATTAAGTTTACATGTGATTAGTTTTGCTCCTTCACCATCAATATTTGTGGCTCAAAAGCATCTTTGGAGAAAAAGGGCATTTTTCCTAAAGATAGAGTGAGAGTGAATTTAGCCACAAACTCTTCTTGTAGAGGAGACCAAAAGAAGATGTTCTTAAGGAAACTACATGAGGAAACCAAAAGAAGATGTTCTTGAGGGAACCACGTGAGGAGACCAAAAGAAGATGTTCTTAGAATGTAAGATTTTGATCTATGAAGGGATATAACTAGAGATTTTAAAATTCGACATTTTACTTAAGAGCCTTATGAAACCAAAATGGTATATATGCAAGTAAATGGATTTGTTTGGGATTGTTGAGACCAATCCAAAGTAAATAGAAATGTATGATTAAGAGTTGCATATAGAGACATGTCAATGTCTACGAAAGCTAAGTTAATTCTTAGCTATGCTAAAGACTCAAATACATTGCTATACCTCATTATGAAAATAAATAAGTTAGATATTAAAACCTCTTTCCAAATGGGTATTTTGAAAGAAATATGTGAATGACATATATGGTTTTATCTAAATACTTAGTAAAGCAATGATTATTTCAATTCATGAAATGTTTCGAATAGGTTGTTAAAAACGAAACATGTGGAATTGAGTGGGAGTCGGTGACAATCATGCTTAGACATGAAGTTTAGTGGGAGCAACCATCCTTCATGAATTGCATAACATATTACTCATTGGGAATGACGAGCATATACTGTCTTTTATAAAGAAGTATTTAGGTTTTCAATTCTTGATGATACTAGACATCATGTGAATCTATTAAAACATGGGGTGTTGGATTGACACTTAGATAAGTATCTTATGTTGATAATGATCCTTCATCTTAAAGAAATCAATCAGTTAAGTAGGTTATTCATGTCGATGAATATAGAATTACCATAATAGAGTTATGGCTAATCTCTGAACCTAAGAATTGTTGTCTGCATAAATTCGATAACCAATGTTTCCGCCATTGGTATAATCATAAAATGCCATTATACACATGTCCTAGATGAATCACATGCTTGGAGCATGATAAGTCGATAACAAGTTAACCCATATGAGAGTCATTGGTATGCCTCAAGGAACCGTCGTGAATTCTCAAGGAGAACTAATGGTCTGTTCTGAAGTTTGGAAGGATACTTAGTTGTGTGTTAAGAGGTTACACAAACTCAAGTTTCCGAACTCATTAGGATTTATAAAAATCCTAAGCTGATTTTATTGACCTAAGAAGTAAATAACTAGAAAAGGTGTTTTATATCATCCATTGCAAGATTCTACGAAATGAACCTAAGTACGTTGTGATTGAGTGGTGTACTTTAAAATTACAAGTAGTGTTGTCCACCGAAACCCACATCACAAGTTATATGATAACAGTAAGAACTTCTTTTAAGTTAAAGAACCTAAGTCTAGTATGAAGTCTAGACATGTACTTAGTAAAATTCATGCTATAAAAGATAACATGAAATTGAAGGAAATCGCAATTTACAAAGTTTGAACACTTAGACACATGGCATGTTCACAAGCTAAACTTTTATTGCGTTTGTCAAGTGCATAAGTACACTTAAGATTATAAGACATGGAGTAGCAATATGGTATTGACTACTCGTGTGTGATAATCACATTTATTGTTTGAGTTATCGATAACTCATCTTGTACTTTGTTACATCCAAATGGGTTGTTGAGACAATATTGAACCCCATTAAAGTGAACTGGATTAACATAGTATTCGCCCCTGGTTGCTTATATGAGGTGACATCTCGAAGTAACTGGAGTGTGATGCGATTGATGCCAAGTTCAAGTGCCATAGAGTCATAAAAGTTGACTAGTCGATCACATAGACAGACTGTGAGGGACACTCTGCCAGGCTAATGACCGCTTATAGAGTTCTGGAAATTTTTATAGCCTGGTCGTGGCGAGAGCTACTATGGTATTCTTATGAGTCAATTCTTTGACTAAAGGTTGTTCGCCTAAGATGGCACAGTTTCATAGTGACTTTAATTTATGTTTTGCAACCTTCGTAATTGGGGTCTAATGGGCATGTTTTGGGTCATGATGAGCTATGGCTATTCAAAGGGAAGAGTGCAATAGGAATTGTCCATCCCCGTCAGGGTTATCTTATATCTCAAGGCCACTCGAGGAGTAATGAACTGGAAATGCGTGGCCACGCTCGGAAGGCATCTATGGTAGATGATTCCGGTCAAACTATTTTTCTCCATATCGAGGAAACCACTCATGATATGATCAAATGCAAGTAAGACCTGCAAGACACCTTGTATTGAGTGGGAGATAGTAATAGGACAAGAGAATTGGTGATGCACACTTGTCGCGGACAAGTGAGAGATTGTTGGAGTATGTGTCCTCGACAATAATGCGATCACATGTTTAAATCTCATATTAAGAATACTAAAGGGAATGTAACATTTTATTGTCAACTGATCCACATTAATCAGTAATGATTGACTTACTAGAGTTTGACATTACTCTCGTATGACAGTGGTGATCAGTTGATCCCTTAAGGTCATACCTTTAGGGAAACATTCTTAATTGATTAATTAATTAATTGTATGACGATAAAAGTTAATTAATTCCTTAAAATTGAACAAATGATTTTGTGAGTAATAATACGTATCTTATTGTAATTCGATTAAATAAGATTCGTACTAAGTAATTAAATTGTTTTATTACTTAAGGTTTATTTATTGTTTATGAAACAATTAAAATAAAGAATGAATTGTTTATTATAAATACAAGTAGTTGTGATTTATAATTCTATGACCCATTTTAAGTAATTGTAATTGTGAATTACTAGTTAATTTTTATATGTGATTTATTTTGTTAATATAATGATTTTTAATTTGTTAAAAATGCATTATTTAATTAACATGTCTAGTAACATGTCCAATATGTCACATTACACAAAATTGACATTTGACAAGTTAAAATGGATCCATATTATCCATGTGTGCCGTGAAAATGAAAAGGAAGGGGTTTATTGTGCCTTAATTATTTAATTAGTGGGAAGCATCATCATTACCTACTAATTATAGGCTTTTATGCCTACACTCTTGTGAAGAGCAACTAGCAAAAGCATTATTGGTCACTCTTCCCATGTGTAAATTCCGACCACCCCTAGTGAATTGGGAGAGTTTTTCTCTTCTAATTCACACAATTCATTTTATATAATATGTAGACTTTGAGGTTAACTTATCTCTCTAGTTTTTAGTTGTGAACATACTAGAAAAATCTCACATATCTCTAATATTATTTCTCCATTACTAGAAGTAGTAATCTTATAATATTAGTAATAATTTAAGGAAACTTATACTAATTCTATTAACAAATTAGTATTTGTATTAAGAGTGTCTCCTTGGTACAAATCATTAAGGAGTAGATCTTGAAATTAGATTTAGGGTTTTTGGGGCATTTGGATTATTCTTGAAGAAGACTAATTTGGTAGGAGACCAAATTAGTATAAACCACTCGGCCCTCTTTGTAAGAATAATTGTTTTTCTTCTTACTTTGTTTTTTTTGTTTTGCATGCATAAGTTCCTTTTAGTTTATGACTTAACTAATAAACACTTAGTTATTAGAGGTGTTAATAAGAGACTAATGAATCTTTCACTTTATGTATATTCCCACATTCTCAATAGTTTGTTTATCTTTATATTGTTTGTAAGAGATATTTTAATCAAGCTTAAATAAATGACTAAGATGTAAAAAGTCTTTAATAAAATAAAAAGTCTCTCATACACTTTCATTTATAACATGGCATGGAGGCTAATATGATATCTTAATGTGTAATTGGTAGTTAATTAAATATTTTAACTCGTGAAATAATAATGACATTTTATCTTCCAATCTGAAATATGACAATTCACCCAAATGTAGATAAATCTAATTGAAATGGAAATATGTAAACCCAAAAAATGGCGGTTCTCATGTCTTAGGAATGTTGGGATATAAATCAACATGTGAGTGTACCATATTGTTGGAAAGAGAGATATTGTACCACTTATAATCAACGGGATACTTTTTTTATTGCTAATTAATTTTAGTATGGAACATCTCTTAAGCTGTCGAGTAGTCTGTCTCTCCTTCGTTTAGGTAAAACCCAGACCCATTTCATGTTCTACAAGGAATATTGTGTTCATGAAGTTTGAATGAATGCAACATGTCATTATATTGAACAAACTGCAAAAAATTGTTCACTTGATATGCTTATCTAGGTTGTGGCTTCCAAGTTCCAACTATGGTGGGCAACTAGAATTGACCGTGCGACTTGTGCCCAAGAGTATCTCTGTATTAAACACTAAAAATAGCTTCGATTGATGTGTATTGAATGTCTAGATTACATTGATTAGACGTTAATTGTGGCTGCACCCGTCCAAATACCGAGTAAATCGTTGCGTATCACTAATATTTCCTAAGAATCTACATAGTATAAAAGCCAAGTTTTTCTTTAGCTTCCTATTGGCTGCTTAGATTTAGGAGAAGAAAGAGAAAAGTGGTCCCCACAAAATTTAGGCCAATTAATTACTCTCTCTCTTCAATTTCTATTCTAACTAATATTCTTAAAAAATACACACAATACTCCTATAAAATCCATCAATCAAAACCAACTACAAAAATCATCACCTCAGAATTAACGATAATCAAAATAAAAATTAGAATCAAAATCATGAGATTTGAATTTTTTTTTCAAACTTATATGTACTCGGTTACTTTACATGATAAAATAATTAAAATAAAATGCTAAATGTTGGAGTATGTGTTCTCAACAATAGTGCGATCACGTTATTGAAACTCATGATAAGAATACCTAAAGGGATGATTCATTTATATATGTCAACTGATCAACATTAATCGGTAATGATTGGCTGACTAGAGTTTGACATTACCTTTGTTTGACGGTGGTGATCAGTTGATCCCTTAAGGTCACACCTAAAGGACGATTCCCTTAATAGATAATTTAATTAATTGTATATTGATACAGATTAATTAATTCCTTAAAATTGAACAATTTACGTCTATGAGTGAGAATATATATTTTATTGTAATTCGATTAAATAAGATTCGTTTTAGTAATTAAAATGTTATATTACTAAAATTTGTTTATGAAACAATTAAGAGAGAATGGTTAATCTTAATTACAAAGTGTTGTAGATTATACTAACATGATCCATTTTATAATATGTAATTGTGAATTACCTTTTAATTAGTTAAAATTGATTTGTTCATTTTGTAAATAACATTTAATTTGTTAAATGTAAATTAGTAAGACTAGTAACATGTGAATTTTCACATGTCACACAACATTACAAAATGACAATTGACAAAAATAAAATGGGTGTTCACAATATGATATGGACCGAAATTATGGGTAGTTTATGGTTATTGTAAAATATTTTTAAATTGTTTAAAATACATAATTATAACCTTACCTTCTATAACCCATACCCTACATATTTTGGTAAGAGAAAAATCAAAAGTGAAAGCTATGCATTGGCCTTGTGTGAGACACCCCATCCCGCCCTCTCCCTTAAGAGGGACTTTTGTTTTTCCAATTATACACTTAACAACTCTCTTAATTCACATGCATTCTTACACTTCTCTCTAAAATAGTTTTAGACTTGTTCTTGTTCATATATCTAATACCCTAATTAGATTACTAAAGTAGTAATATTTAATAATATTAGATTAATTTTAAGGTGTCTAATAATCAAATCTAGTCAATATATTATTAGATTTAAGGGATAGTTTTGGTACAATCAAGAGGAGAATCTCTACTTTGGAATTTTGGAATATCATCCATATACATTGTAGCTCAAGAACAAGTGGAGGAAGGAGTCCTCACTTGTGCCCTTTTCGTGCCATACCTAAAATGTAAGGAACCTTCTTCCTTATTTCATTTTAAGTTATGCATGCAACTAGATCTAGCCTAATCTAAATTAATGAGTAATTTAGATCTATAATTAAATGAGTTTAATTAGAGGGTTTAGAATCCTTTCAAGTGGTATCAGAGCCTAGGATGTTACATGCATAATCGATTTATAGTTTTTTCGAGTTATAGTAACTTAAATAAAACTAAAAATTTGTGATTTATTAGATAATGTCACGAAATCATTTTTCATGTTGTATATTCCGGTCCTAAAAATTTAGGTCATTTTGATGATTTATGGTATTTTATTGCTTACTTTAATGATTTTTAGTGATTTTATTACATTTTAATGAGTAAAATGGTATTTAAAATGCTAAAAATAGTTAGACTTAGTTTATGACCTTAAAATTTTTATATGACCTTGCATGCATATTTTACTTATTGTATCTAAAATTTCGTATAAATTTGATTTATTTTGCATGATTTATGATTTTTATATGATAAAAATGGAATAAATGGAGGTAAAATGGTTAAAAAATAGTTAAACTTTGAAACAGGCCATGAAATTTTATTATATTGTCACATGCACATTTTACTCACTGTGTGTAAAATTTGAGATGAACACGATTCATTTTGCATGATTTATGAATTTTTAGTGTAAAGATGACATAAATAGCGACTATTTTAGCAAAAGTAGCTAAAACGAATTACATGGCATAAAAAAATTATTTTAGGTTGAATTTATATCCCACATATCAGATCTAAAGTTGTAACATTGATTAGATTAATTTTCATATGCTTTAGATCTTTTATTTGATAAAACCGATAAATCACAACTATATTTTTCTCGAAATAAATTCGAAAATTTTAACCTTGATTTTTAATATTATGAGTGTCATGGAAATATTCCATATTGTTCAAAAATTTAAAATTCAAATTTAGAAATTATTGTAATTTAATTTGGATTTATTTCATAAAAGTTATGATTTTAAGATCAATTGTGAGCATAAATGTTAAATCAAGTTGAATTATTGTCAAAAATTGAGCGATAACTAATTTTTGAGTCCTAAAAGGTTAGGGTAATTAACTTGGACTGAAATTTGATTTTAGTATTATTTTGCGTTTTTAATAAGTTAAAGATCGCGAATATCCATAAAACCGGATTATATTCACAATATAAGTTTAAATAGGGCGATTTGGCACATTACTTGGCATATTAGATACATACTATAATGTTGCATATTTCATTGATGAATGTCATATTTCATTTATATAATTTTGAATTATGTAATTTTATCTTAGTATGGTCTTAGTTTTAATCGATATTACCTGTAATGTAAGGGAATATCGGTTTGGTTGTAATTAATTGTGATCTCGCATCACTGTTTTGTAATTTAATAGATTTAATTTTTATTACATATGTATAATAGGATTTGCTATGTATTTTATTATTTAAATATTTGTAATTCCGGCGGTTCCAAAAGAAGGTACCATTCGGAAAGGAGTTCCGATCAAGACGGTGTTTATCCTTGGGAGACGTGTCATATGAAGATTCAAGGGACCAAATGAGTTGGTTTCCGAATTTGTAATAGAATATAAGAATTTCTATTTTAGGAAAGGCCATACTAGGAAATTTACTTTTCTTTATTTGCTTGTTTTATACTAGTGTAGATCCCATGCTAAAACACGGAATTTTTGAGATATATGACAAATAACAGTGTAAAATACTTTGGTAAAATATTTTTTTTACAAATATTCACAAATAAGAATTATATAAAGTAGGCAAACATTTGTATAGATTATAGAATGAGCAAAAATGTTAAGCCCAATACTTAAGAATAACTACCAAACATGTTAAGGCCCAATATAAGCTGGAAAAATTTGAGCGGGAAAATTCGTAGATTTACCTATTCATTTAGTAAATAGAGGATGTTTGCATGCATTGCCAAATCGCCATAACTTCACATGCATATTTTATCGTCTTATCGACTATTGTCAATTATAATTATCAAGTATTCATCGACTTAGTTCACTTAAAGATGATAAATAATAAATCGACAAGATCTCTCACATATTTAAAATTGAGATTAGCCTTACCAAATAGTAGGACTCACGAATCCCTTTGACATTTGGGGGTAGATTCGGTTTCCCGGGGTACTTTCATTTTTCAATTGGGTAAGTGGGGTAATAAAACATTATTACACGCGAAATTTGGTTGGACTCAACGGGATATAAAGACTAGTCTTATGTTACGGGGCTAGAGATGGGTTTTATGAAAAACATCGACCGAGAGTTCTAAAGTAGAATCAATTAAAGAGTTAATTCACCAAATTTACTTTAGTATGGGATGTATCGGTTTCCCCGTGCCCATATTTGTATAAAAATGGATCCCGAAATCATTTATTATAGTTGGGTAGAGGTCACTATATAAATGCTTAACTTGTTCAAAATGTTTGCAAGATTATTTAATACAATAAATGTTAATTATTTCCTTAATCTCCGTTTTGTAGTTATTTTGATATACCGCTATGGACACATCTAGTTCTTTAACACCGATCACCATTGAATCATGTCACAAATCCTTAGACGAAATATGCTCACTATACAACCTTGATACGACTAGAGAAATTCATTTTGGCATTGGTTCCGATGGAAGCCTTAACCTTATTACCACTTCCTCACCTCCCATCAAACCTAGCAACTTAGTGGATAAGTCTTGTGAAGACAACCTCACTAAAACCATTGGATCCTTTGTTGGAGCTTGTGTCCTCCACAAATTAGTGTGATAACATTTGTAAATCTCTTACAGGTTCACAAGAGTATACTTCGTATTTTATCAGTTGATTAACGATTACCTAATAACGGTTGGCTTGCTAGAAAGTTTGACGTTATTATCATATAGATGGCGGTGATCAACTGGTCCCTAAAGGTCACACCTAAAGGATGTGTTTGAGATATGTGGTTATGGAAATGTAATCACATTGATGCCTTATATGACTAAACAGTTAGTCAATGTGTTGATGAGACGATTATTTAATGCCGATTGAATAATATTTGTTGAGACGAATTAACTGTCAATTCGTAAATTGAATATAATATGTTATATTTAATTAATGTATATAATGTTAAGCTTGGACGAATTAATATGTTAATTCGTAATTAAATGTAATCGGTTATATTTAATCAACAAGATGAATGTGTCATAGTGGTAATAGTAAGGGTACTCAAACCAAGAGGTTATGTGATCGATCCTCACTAAATGACAATTTATAAATAATACATTTTATACATTTTGCATACTACCAAAATAAGAAGATTTAATCTCCTTATTTTGGGTAAGTACAAAAACCGAAAAAAAGAGAAATTTATTCTCCTAATTTCGGAAATGGGCCGAAACATTAGATGAAGAAAAATGTAACACCCCCATACTCCAAGTGCCTTACCAGGACCACTCAGGTATAAGGATGCAACCATCTCGGTTACCCGAGGCATGGTATTCATAAGACAATAACGAAACAACTTTAAATGATATAACTTTAGTGAAAAGTACAACTGAAACCAAATCCCAAAATACGGGTACAAGTTCTCAAACGAATCTGTCTCATGAGTTAATCGAAAAGTTATAAAACTAATAAAACTACAAATGGAAGACTTCTATCGTCGACGGTGGCACATCCCAAATATCCCGCACTCAACTCAAACCTCGCTCAATTCTGCTCACCATCCCCGAATGGATCACCGCAGGTTTTACAAAACAACAACCGGGGTCAGTACTAATCACACAACTTATATATATATCAACAATACGATAAACATACAGCTTAACCGTCACACACACACAATCACACCAATCCCAACAATCTCAATCACCGACTGTCCACTAGACCAGCCCTGCCAGTGGGGGACCGCAGCCGTTCCCACCTAAGTCCCGCTCATCATACCGAGCGATAACCCTGTCCCATTAATGTGCACATACCCTCCCGTGGCGGGTTCCACAGAGGGCGAAACTAGGGCGTGAAGCCACTCCCGCAAGTGACTCCACTCGGCCGAGAACGCATCTCGAGAACCGAGAGACAAACAATCACAATCACAATCACAAACACAAATCGTCACAATACAATTACGATATTAAACAATCAATCTCAACACATCAACAATCATCCCATTATGGGACTAATACGAGTAGAAATCCTACCCGGAAAGCACAACTATCGACGGTCTCTACAAAATTGTATCAAAAAGCCTCTTCTACAAAACCTCCTCCTATCATACAACATATAAACACTACCAAATCACAATCTACACAAAAACCCCCAAATCCCCATATTAGGGTTTAACCAACTTAAAGGAAAAACAGTAAAAAGGGTACATAGATCTTACCCTCGACGCAAGGATCTCAACGGTATAACAAACGATGAAAACCGACCTTCCAAACTCCGGGATTTGCTAACAATGCGATTAAAAGGATGAACGTACTTGCTTTCTCTCTTTGACAGTAAATTAGGTTTTGAAAAGTGTTTAGAATGATGACGGAAAAGATTATATACCTTAATCGCATAATTAACAAAACCCGAGAAATAACTCCCAGAAATGGCTACTCGATCGAGTAGCTAAGGTACTCGATCGAGTGCCCCCTTACTCGATCGAGTATCATAGTTACTCGATCGAGTACCCAACAGGTCAGAAACTATTTTAAAATGCAATTCACCCTTACGCGACAGAGTAAGGCCTACTCGATAGAGTACCACGAGGCTCATAAATACGGAGTATTACAGTCTTCCCTCCTTAAAAAGAACTTCGTCCCCGAAGTTCAAACCACAACAAAACATAGATACTCCCACAACACTTCCGACTCAACAACCAAAACAAAACTCAACATAAATCATGTTACTAACCCAACACATCCCGACAAACATACCGACACAACATACAAAAAGGGGTATAAAACTCTTAAAAACTCTTCGCGATCATCTCCTACCCCCCCTAAAAGAAACAAGGTTACGTCCCCGTAACCATACATACCTGATAAAAAAGAAAAGGGTAACGCTCTTTCATAGCTTCCTCTGGCTCCCATGTAGCTTCTTCAGTCTCGTGGTTAGACCAAAGGATCTTAAGCAAAACTGTCTCACCACTCCTAGTCTTCCTAACCTTTCGGTCAAGAATCTGCTTAGGCACCTCAAGATATGATAAGGACTCATCTAGCTCTAAGTTCTCTCGCTCTCTAACACATGTGACGGGTCACTCACATACTTCCGCAGGTGCGATACATGAAACACATTATGCACTCTCTCTAATGCAATTGGTAAAGCCGACGATATGCAACTTTCCCAACCCGCTCTAAGATCTCATAAGGCCCGATAAACTTCTGACTCAGCTTGCCTTTCTTCCCGAGTCTCATAACCCCACGCATAGGAGACACTTGCAGAAGAACCTTGTCCCCAACCTGAAACTCTATATCCCGGCGATGTAGATCTGCATAACTCTTTTGCCTATCCTGAGCTGCTCTCATCCGTTCCCTGATCATCTTAATCTGTTCAACCATCTTATGTACCATCTCTGGTCCTAAAACCACTGCCTCAGCACTATCGTCCCAACAAATCGGACTCCTACATCTCCTCCCATACAAAGCCTCAAACGGTGCCATACCAATACTAGTGTGATAGCTGTTGTTGTAAGAAAACTCTATCAAGTCCAACCTCTGTTCCCAGCTACCACCAAAATCCATCACACAAGCTCGTAGCATATCCTCAAGTGTTTTGATCGTTCTCTCAGTCTGCCCGTCTGTCGCAGGATGAAATGTTGTACTCATCTTCAAAGTTGTTCCCAACGATTCCTGCAACTCTTTCCAAAACCTTGATATAAATCTCGCATCTCTGTCAGACACTATGTCCTTAGGGACTCCATGTAACTTAAGCACGTTCTTTCGATAGGCCATAGCCAATTGTGCTTTAGTCCATGTATCTTTCATTGGAACAAAGTGAGTGACTTTGTCGATCGATCCACTATTACCTAAATCATGTTGTTACCCCTGACTCTTTGGCAAACCCACGATAAAATGCATGGAAATGGATTCCCACTTCCACTCAGGTACCGTTAAAGACTGAATCTTACCTTGTGGTCGTCGCTGTTCCCCTTTTACTCTCTGGCATGTCAAACAACGGGCCACAAACTCAGCTGTCTCGTTCTTCATCCCAGGCCACCAAAACGTGTTCTTTAAATCCTTGTACAACTTATCTCCACCTGGATGAACTGAATATGGTGTGCAATGTGCCTCTGTCATGATAGTCTTTTTCAACTCCTCATCATTAGGGACACACCACCTACCATCAAACCTCAAACTACCATCTGTATGAATAGAGAATCGAGACACTGTCCCTTTCTCTATTCCAGCTCTCCACTCAACTATCTTAGGATCCAACGCCTGCTTACCTCGAATATCATCATAAAACTCAAGCTGCACTATCAAATCTCCCATGGCATCTCCTTTCTGCATCATATGTATCCCAAACCTCGCTACCTCATCTCTCAACCTCATCAAAGATAGAGCTGTACACAAAGAATGTACACTCTTCCTACTCAAAGCATCTGCAACAACATTGGCCTTCCCTTCATGGTAGATAATTTCCATGTCATAGTCGCCAATCAGCTTCATCCACCTCCTCTGTCTCATGTTCAACTCCTTTTGAGTGAAGATGTACTTGAGACTCTTGTGATCAGAAAATACCTTAAAGATTGCTCCATAAAGGTAATGTCTCCAAATCTTGAGAGCAAACACCACCGCACCCAACTCCAGATCATGAGTAGGGTAGTTCTCCTCATAAGGTTTCAATTGCCTAGAAGCATAGGCAATCACCTTGCCGTTCTGCATCAACACACGCCCTAACCCATTCTTTGAGGCATCTGTATAAACCTCAAAGTTCTCGATCCCCTCAGGTAATGCTAAGATAGGAGCTGTAGTCAAACGCTCCTTTAATGTTTGGAACGCCGTCTCACAACTCTCATCCCAACGAAACCTGTTCTCTTTCCTCATCAACGCTGTCATAGGTCTAGCTATCTTGGAGAAATCTTTCACGAACCGTCTGTACTATCCAGCTAAACCCAAGAAACTTCTGATCTCAGCAACATTCTTTGGTGCTTCCCACTTTGTCACTGCTTCAATCTTTGCCGGATCCACAGCTACACCCTTCTTTGAAATCACATGTCCCAGAAAAGCAACTTCCTCTAACCAGAACTCACACTTGGACAACTTAGCATATAACTCATACTCCCTCAAGGTCTGCAACACAATCCTCAGATGCTCCTCATGCTCCTCCTTAGTCTTGGAGTAGACTACGATATCATCGATAAACACCACCACAAACTTATCCAAAAACTGTCTGAAGATCCTATTCATCAAATCCATAAACACTGCCGGTGCATTAGATAACCCAAACGGCATCACCACATACTCATAATGGCCATACCTCGACGTGAAAGCTGTCTTTAGTATGTCCACCTCTCTAATCTTTACTTGATGGTACCCCGACCTCAAATCAATCTTTGAAAAGACTAATGCACCACTCAACTGATCAAACAAGTCATCTATCCTTGGCAAAGGATAATTGTTCTTCACTGTCACTCGGTTCAGCGCTCTATAGTCTATGCACAACCTCAAACTCCCATCTTTCTTCTTCACAAAAAGAACTGGTGCTCCCCACGGCGATACACTTGGTCTAATGTATCCCCTCTCTATCAAATCATCTAACTGCTTCCTAAGCTCCTCCATCTCTTTAGGACCCATACGGTACGGTGCCTTAGAGATTAGCCCCGTCCCCGGTTTCAACTCAACTGTGAAATCTATCTCTCTACTTGGTGGCAACCCCGGAATCTCCTCCGGAAACACATCCTCAAACTCTCCCACCACTGGTATCTGATCACTGTCGGACTCTTTATCCGGTCATCTCTCACATGGCACAATATCAAAGGACATCCCTTCCTCAGATATGACTTCAAGGTAACAGCTGCAATCAACTTAACTTTGGGTCTGACTAGAAACCCACGATAAGACACACTAACGCCCTTAGGACCTCTTAAAGACACTTTCTTTTGATGACAGTCTATCTTAGCTTTATACTTTCCCAGCCAATCCATCCCAACTATCATCTCAAAACCGTCAAAAGGAAACTCTAGCAAGTCTACAGGGAAATCAACTTGCCCAACTATCATAGGTACATCCCTATATAACCTCCCACATGATACAGACTCACCCGAAGGTATAAAAACTTTCTCACTAACAGTCTCATATACCCTCAAACCCAACCGTTTAACATGACTCGAAGATACAAACGACTGAGACGCCCCCGAATCAAACAAAACAAAGGTATGAATACCGTTAACAAGAAAAGTACCAGTGATAACGTGTGCATCATCTTCAGCTGCTTTCTTCTCCATCATGAACAGCTTTCCACTGGTCTTCTGTCCACCTCCCTGGACAAGATCTTGGCTGATGTGGTCGGCTTAGCACCCGACTCTTGATTGTTGTTGTTGTTCGTTGGTGGTTTCGATAAGAATTACCGCCGTTGCGGTTACCTCCACTCGATAGCTCGACTTCCCGGTTTGACCATGATCCGGTCGGTTTATTGCTTCGCATAGCTCTGCGCAGGTCTCTGGAAAGTTCCAGGTGCACTCGTGCACTCATGTCTCTTGTGGCCTACACCACCACAACCAAACCAGTCGTTCCCAACTACCACTAGCACTCCCACGGCCACGCCCAAAGGAAGCTCCAAAGACTAAACCCCGACCCGTAAGAAAACCCTCTAGATTGATTGTGGTTGCCTTTCTTGTGATTAGATTGGCCACCACCCTCGCTCTCTGACTTCCTTTTCTCAACACCTAACCTCTCTTGAGCCATCTCCACCAACCTCTCGGCTCTCCCGGCCCTCTTATAAGCTTCCTTAACGTCGCAAGGACTCCCGTGGTAACTTATCCATAATCTTAGGGGTCAACCCCCTCTCAAATCTCAGCGCCAGATTCTCCTCACTCAAACCCATATCCTCAGCATACCTAGACTTCTCATTGAACTGCCTGTAGTACTCGGCCACATACATGTCAGATGTCATCTTAAAACTGTCAAACTCTTCTCTCAACTTACTCCTCACATGTTCCGGTACAAACTCTTTCATCATAGCCTTACGAAACTCTTCCCAAGGTATAGCAGGTAAACCTTGGTTCGCATACAACTCCTTAGCACTCACTTTCACCGTATCCCACCACTTGCCAGCTGCTTCCCTCAGATAGAACGCAACCTGTTCTACTCTCATCTCATCAGGACAGTGAACCAAATCGAGTATGTTCTCCATCTCTCTATGCCAGTTATCAAGAAGGTTAGGCTCCCCAACCCCCTTGTACTCTTTCGGGTTAAACCTCGCTATATAGATGCTGATTTTAGAGTGATCAACCTCCTTCTCCTTATCCTTATCCTTATCCTTTCCCACAGTCTTTAAAGCCTCCGTAAGAGCATCCTGATGCTCCAACATCTTAACGATATCATCTATGTTCATAAGCTCAGCTCTCGCATACAAAGCATTCTTCTTGGGCGGCATCTTGAAACTATATCAGAAAAGGGGTGGATATAAACATACGTGCTAAAACCTCAAAACACGAAAACAAGCTTCCCAGGCCCTACTCGATCGAGTTCCCAAACATACTCGATCGAGTAACAGGCTACTCGATCGAGTGCCCAGCATACTCGATCGAGTGCCCCAACATCAGACCCCAAACAGACCTTCTGATCTCTAACATACTCGACCGAGTAGCCCGAGGTACTCGATCGAGTGCCCGAGGTACTCGATCGAGTGCCCAAAAACACGATTCTGGATTCAAAATCGTCAAACACCCACCCGATCAAGTCATGCTAACTCGAAAACGCTACCCGCATACTATATCATATCCCAATACTAGAAACAACATTATAACTCCAACATTATATCATAACTAAGCACATAATGCTACGCAACTCCTCATATAGCTAACAAATTAACCATATCATGTTATTAAACGCCACATAGTAAAACATTCATCATGTTTCTCATTCCAACGACAGTTCTACATATATCATCAACCTTTCTTTCACATTCTCAACTTTCTATTTCAAACACCCAACAATTACACACACTTCGTCACATTCACACACAAGCTAACCAAACAACGCATACGACCTTGACATACACCCCCCATGTGACCGGTTCAAAATTGTAGGGCAAGTTCGCGACTTTAGGACGTCTCCCAAGCCTTTGCATTAGCTCCTACAACCTTTACCCCGGGTTCATTTTAATTGACTCCCTATATTCATTAGATTTATTGGTTAAAAGTTTCAGGATCGTCGCTCTGATACCATTTGTAACACCCCCATACTCCAAGTGCCTTACCAGGACCACTCAGGTATAAGGATGCTACCATCTCGGTTACCCGAGGCATGCTATTCATAAGACAATAACGAAACAACTTTAAATGATATAACTTTAGTGAAAAGTACAACTGAAACCAAATCCCAAAATACGGGTACAAGTTCTCAAACCAACTGTCTACTGAGTTAACTGAAAAGTTATAAAACTAATAAAACTACAGCGGAAGACTTCTATTGTCAGACGGTGGCACATCCGAGCTATCCCAGCACTCAACTCAAACCTGCTCAATTACTGCTCACCATCCCCGAATGGATCACCGCAGTTTTTACAAAAAAACAACCGGGGTCAGTACTAATCACACAACTTATAAATATCAACAATACGATAAATAGACGGCTTAACCGTCACACACACACACAATCACACCAATCCCAACAATCTCAATCACCGACTGTCCACTGGACCAGCCCTGCCAGTGGGGGACCGCAGCCGTTCCCACCTAAGCCCCGCTCATCATACCGAGCGATAACCCTGTCCATTAATGTGCACATCCCTCCTGTGGCGGGTTCCACAGGAGGCGAAACTAGGGCGTGAAGCCACTCCCGTAAGTGACTCACTCAGCCGAGAACGCATCTCGAGAACCAGAGACAAACAATCACAATCACAATCACAGTCGTCACAATACAATTACGATATTAAACAATCAATCTCAACACTTCAACAATCATCCCATTATGGGACTAATACTGAGTAGGAAATCCCACCTGGAAAGCACAACTATCAGACGGTCTCTACAGCTGTATCAAAAAGCCTCTTCTACAAAACCTCCTCCTATCATACAACATATAAACACTACCAAATCACAATCTACACAAAAACCCCCAAATCACCATATTAGGGTTTAACCAACTTAAAGGAAAAACAGTAAAAAGGGTACATAGATCTTACCCTCGACGCAAGGATCTCAACGGTATAACAAACGATGAAAACCGACCTTCCAAACTCCGGGATTTGCTAACAATGCGATTAAAGGGATGAACGTACTTGCTTTCTCTCTTTGACAGTAAATTAGGTTTTGAAAAGTGTTTAGAATGATGACGGAAAAGATTATATACCTTAATCGCATAATTAACAAAACCCGAGAAATAACTCCCCGTAAACTGGCTACTCGATCGAGTAGCTAAGGTGTGGCACCCCTCGTTGAGGTAACTAAAAGTGACTAGTAAATCGTGGCGGAAACACGAGATTTTTAAAACTTTTAAGGCTTCCATTGAAGTCCAACGCGAGGTATCACTAACACGATAAATAAGTTTAGACAGTTAAGTTTAAGTTTACAAAACAAGTCTATTTATTGGGGAAAAGATATCCCACGAATTAACATAGATTCGAAAAGTAGGTGAGTCTATTATGTGATAACTAAATAAGGTCCGAGGTAAGAACTCGCTAGCTCACACGGTCTTCCCCACTTAAGCTTCATCACCAACCTGTCATTCATAATAGATATGAAAGCCACGGTCGGTGGGGAGTAACTCGTTCTCCCACCACAATATGTCAAAATACAAGTAATTAAGAATTTAATCAAATAAACAAGCATGAGAGTAAGATACTTACGGTGACGAGAGGATCATGATTAGTATACAAAATGCAATAAGAGTAGTTACGCATAAATGAGAGAAGAATTATTAGGTCAAACGGTCAAATATTGACTCAACTCAAATGTAAGACAAATTACAAAGTATAGACTCAAACAAGACAACCCTCTAGACTCCAACCTCTTGGTAGGACGACGATCATAATACGGTCCTAGTCTAAACCTGGCCAGACTCTCGGGATGGACGACACCCGATTCGACAAACGATACCAAATCGTATCCAAGACTCGAAATATGGTACACCTAACCGTGCCCGAAACTCGAGTAACCTCAAGCGGAACCTTGTCACCTAACCGTGACCCCCGGTCCGAAAAAGGCGGAAGGAAAAATAGCCCAACTCGGAAACAATGGCACCTAACCGTGACCCAATGTCCGAGGGCAAATAAATAGGGAATGTCGAGTAGTCTCACAATGTAAAACGTCACACTCGGGTCCGAACAAGAACCATAACCATTATGCATGATCATAACATTAATGAGTCTTAAAGTAACCAATTATCGATAGGAAAGAAGATGCATGCATAGCTCAATCATTATTAGAAGTCGCAAGTGAAATAGAACAAACAGGGGACTCCCAGCCGGGTGGTGTACCGGCCGCCGGGCCACCGGCTGGGACAACACACTAATATTGAAAATCCAAAGAAACTTACAAAGACTCCCAAATTAGGTCATTAGACCGTGCCGCCGTCACCCGTGGGACTACACCAAATTTCAAAAACTCATAAAACCTTCATTGCACTCCCACCGGTCGGAGACCGCCGCGGCACCCTACTGAATACGCCCAAACTCAAAATCACCTAAAATCCTCGTGTACTCCCAAATCGGTGACCGACCGCCACGTCACCCGGGCTGGGACTACAGGCTTTCTAAAATGTGCTCAAAATTTACAGGGATCTCCCAGCCGGTCAGTAGACCGGCCGCCGGTCACCCGGCTGGGACTACAAACACGCGGATTCCATGCAAAACACTTCCAAACCATTTGAAACCAACAAAAATCGTTTCCCATCAATTGTTTACGTATCCTAGCATGATTCTAACTCGGAAAAACAACATATTTGAGCATGTGAATGGGTAATTTCGGATTCAAGAGATGTAGCATGAGATTTTCATCCAAACATGTGAGAATTGCAAACAAGCATGATATTCAACAACCAAATTAGCACCAATCATGAAAGATACAACTTTTAACATTCATATGAGATTATAACTACATAAAACCACACAATTTTAACATAAAAGTCGAGTAACCCATCACCGTTACCTTTTTGCACTTCAATCTTCTAAAGACTCGTCAATGATGTAGCTATCCTCCTCCGGGTTGTCCAAGTTCTCCCCTAAACACAAAAATAAAGATATTAAGTCAAGAATCCACATCCTTGAAAGATGAGAATTTCGAAAAAGAGGAAAAGATGGCAACTTTCTTACTTAGAAACAAGGGAAATGAGAAAAGGAAGAGAATGGCGCGAAAAGGAACGAGATTGGTGAAGAATTGAGTGAATTATGGTGATTTTAGGGTTGAGAGCAAGGGTTTAACAATGGTGGAGTGGTTGTTGGGAAATTTCAGAAATTACAAGTGAGGGAGATGAAGTTGTGAGGGTTTAGTTGAGGTTTTGTGTAGAGAAAAGAGGGGGAAAAAGGCCCATGAGTCAAGTTAAGCCCAATAACTCAAAATGAGTCGGTATCCACTAGAATTTTCGTCCCAAGTCTACTATAACTCGAGACGGAGAATAATATTATTAAAATCTACACTATTATTACCGTTACACGGCTATGACGATATTTTATGAAAATAAGCTTTAAATAATAATTATTTAATAAAAATTACTTAAAAATTTATTTAAAATATAAGGAAAGCGCGGGGTGTTACAATCATCCCACCTTTAAAAAGTTTCGCCCTCGAAACTTGAAACGAAAAGGTATTACCTTAAGAAAACAAACTAGGGTACTTGACACGCATGGAAGCCTCCGGCTCCCAAGTCTCTTCTTCTACATCACCACACTTCCACAAAACCTTCACCAAGGGCACCACTTTGCTCCTTAGCTTCTTCTCCTTCTTATCCAAGATACGAATCGGTCTCTCCTCGAAAGAAAGACTAGGCTCAAGCTCGGGAATCTCATTTTGCAACACATGACTAGGGTCACTAATGTATTTCCTAAGTTGAGAAACATGAAAGACATCATGAACTTTACCCAAACTTGGGGGCAAATCCAACTTATAAGCCACGGCACCAATCCTCTTTATCACTTCATAAGGTCCAATGTACTTTGGACTCAACTTCCCTTTGACTCCAAATCTCTTTACTCCTTTCATCGGGGACACTTTCAAGAACACTTTATCTCCAACTTCAAATTCCAAGGGTCGACGGCGAACATCGGCATAGGATTTTTGACGATCTTGGGCGGCTTTCATTCTTTCACGGATGAGCTTCACTTGATCAATTGTCTCGGCTAACTTGTCGGGTCCTAGGTCACGAACATCACTTGCTTGATCCCAACAAATCGGACTTCGGCATTTCCTTCCATAAAGGGCTTCATAAGGGGCCATCTTGATAGAAGCATGATAACTATTGTTGTAAGAAAATTCCACCAAAGGTAAGCTCTTCTCCCAACTAGAATGAAAATCAAGGGCACAAGCACGCAACAAGTCTTCTAGAGTTTGAATCGTCCTCTCGGATTGTCCATCGGTAGCGGCATGAAAAGCGGTACTCATCAACAACTTACTACCCATAGCATTTTGCAAAGCTTTCCAAAATCTTGAACAAAACCTCGGGTCACGATCCGAAACGATCTCCTTAGGAACGCCATGGTAACGAACGATCTCATCAACATAAGCACTAGCAAGACGGTCTAAACTCCAAGTTTCTTTGATAGGAATGAACCTAGCACACTTGGTCAACCTATCTACCACAACCCAAACGGCGTCCTTTCCACCAACGGTCTTAGGCAAAGCCATCACAAAATCCATGGAAATGGACTCCCACTTCCATAAAGGAACATCCAATGGTTGTAGCAAACCACCGGGTCTCTTATGCTCAATCTTCACTTGTTGACAAGTAAGACACCTTCCAACATATGACACAATGTCATTCTTCATGTTAGGCCACCAAAATTGAAGCTTCAAATCCTTATACATCTTGTCTCCTCCGGGGTGAATCGAATAAGGGGATAGATGAGCTTCATCTAGAACTCTCTTCCTCAAGTCAACGGCATCGGGCACATACATGCGTCCTCGGTAACGGAGGTAACCTCTAGCATCAATCTCACAATCCTTTGCTTTCCCTTCAAGAAGCTTGGCTTGAAAACTTTTAAATGTAGCGTCGTCCACAAGGCTATCTAGAATCTCACGATGAAGAACGGGCTCGGCAACCATAGCACCAAGATAATCAAAACCACTCTCTACAAGTTGCAAACCTAACTTACGAAACTCGGCACAAAGGTCATCGGGGAGTACACGGATAGCACTCAAGGGATGAGTAGACTTCCTACTAAGGGCATCGGCAACCACATTTGCCTTACCTTCATGATACAACAACTCCATGTCGTAATCATTCACCAATTCCAACCATCGTCGTTGTCTCATATTCAAATCCTTTTGGGTGAAGATATACTTCAAACTCTTATGATCGGTGTAGATACGGCAATGGACTCCAATGAGGTAGTGTCTCCACATCTTCAAGGCATGAACAATGGCGGCTAACTCCAAATCATGAGTGGGATAGTTCACCTCATGAACTCTCAATTGTCGCGAAGCATAGGCAACAACTCTTCTATTTTGCATGAGAACACAACCCAAACCCATCTTAGAAGCATCACAAAACACATCAAAATCAACTCCATCCTCGGGCAAGGTCAACACGGGAGCGGTAGTCAACCTCTTCTTCAACTCTTGGAATGCACTTTCACAAGCTTCGGTCCACACAAACTTGGTCTCTTTCTTCAAAAGTTGAGTCATCGGTCTAGCAAGCTTGGAAAAATCTTTCACAAAGCGACGGTAGTAACCCGCCAAACCCAAGAAACTACGGATTTCACCAACATTGGTTGGACTCTTCCACTCAATCACGGCTTCAATCTTCGAAGGATCTACCATGACACCATCCTTAGATATCACATGGCCTAGGAACGACACCTTAGACAACCAAAATTCGCATTTGGAGAATTTGGCAAACCACTTTTGACGACGGAGGATCTCCAAAATGATACGAAGGTGATCGGCATGCTCTTCTTCGGACTTGGAAAAGATGAGGATATCGTCAATGAAAACCACAACACACTTGTCTAAGAACTCACTAAAGGTCCGGTTCATTTGGTCCATGAAGATAGAAGGGGCATTGGTTAAACCAAAGGGCATCACCTTAAACTCGAAATGTCCATATCTCGTGCTAAAGGCGGTCTTAGGGATATCGGACTCACGAACGGGAATTTGGTGATAACCGGATCTCAAATCAATCTTGGAGAAAGTAGAAGCACCTTTGAGTTGGTCAAACAAATCTTCAATTCTTGGTAGAGGATACTTGTTCTTGATGGTAACACGGTTAAGCTCACGGTAGTCAATGCAAAGTCTCATAGATCCATCTTTCTTCTTCACAAAGAGAACGGGAACACCCCAAGGCGAGGCACTAGGTCTAATGAATCCTTTCTCAATCATCTCATCAAGTTGCTTTCTCAACTCCTTCAACTCGGTTGGCGCCATGCGGTACGGGGCTTTAGCAATCGGACCGGTTCCGGCACAAGGTCGATAGAGAACTCAACATCACGCTCGGGAGGAATTCCGGGCAATTCTTCGGGAAAGACATCGGCGAACTCACAAACCACGGGCACTTCCTCGATCTTCGGTAGGGGAGGGGAGGTAGAAGTCACCACACAAAGGAAGATTTGGTAACCTTTCCTCCTCATACTCATCAACTTCAAAGCGGAAATCAACTTCACACCTTCTTGGGAACGGACTCCTCTATATGACACACGAGTGCCTAGCGGACTCTTGAGGCGAATCTTTTGGTCTCTACACTCGAATCTTGCATCATACTTTGACAACCAATCCATACCCAAAATTACATCGAATTCCTCGAGGGGAAAACGAAGTAGGTTAGCGGGGAATAAGGTTCCCGAAATAGAGATAGGAATGTCGGAGAAAGTGAGGGAACAAGAGAACATCTCTCCGGAAGGTAAGGATATAGAAGTTTCCTCACTAGGAATAGGTTCAATGGCTAGCTTTTCGGAGAATTTGGAAGATATAAAAGATAAAGATGCGCCGGTATCAAATAAAATGAGGCAAGGTTGATCAAAAATTGAGAACATACCCGTAATGATATCGGGATGAGCGGCGGCTTCGGCTCGACTCATGACAAAGATAGTTCCTCTTGGCCTAGCATTTGGAGTAGGGGCATTCTTCTTCTCGGGGCAATCGGCAACACGATGTCCGGGCTTCTTACAATGAAAGCAAGTCAAGGGCTTGCCATAACATCCAACTCCGGGGTGTAGAGCTTGTCTACAATGGTAGCACTTACGGTCCTTCTCAAGTTCATTAGTTGGTGTGGGAACTTGTCCTCTAGGTTCTTGAACTCTCGGTCCTTGTCCTCCATGATCTTGCATCCTTGGCACAAACCTTCTCTTGTTGGCATAGTTGGAAGTAGAAGGCACAAATGGTCTCTTGCCATGAAAGTTAGAACGATAAGAATGAGAAGAGGAGTGGATTTTGGAATCTTCTTCAATGGCCTTCAAAGAGCTTTCGGCCCAAATAGCATCATCATAGACTTCCACAAAGGTAGTTGAGCTTCTTCTCACCATGCTTTCCACCTTAGGATTCAACTTGTTCTTGTAGAAGTAGACACGATCCTCTTCATCTTTCACGAACTTGGAGGCATAATGAGCAAGTTCATTAAACTTGTCGGTGTAGGCTTGAATTGATAGCTTCCCTTGCTTGAAATCCATGAATTCCTTCAACCTTTGTTGCTTGAGCTCCTTAGGATAGAAGCGAGTCTCCACAAGTGACTTGAAGCGGTTCCAATCAAAGTTGGGGTCTTGAGTAGCGGTAGGACCGGTCAAAGTCCACCACCTATCGGCTTCTTTCACAAGAAAGTGAGAGGCTAATCTCACCTTGTCCTCCTCTCGGGCATCAAAGAGAGAGAAGTTCTTCTCCATATCACGAAACCACTCCGAGAGAGCAACGGGATCCACTTCACCACCATAGGTCCTAGCCTTGTTCCTTGCGAGTTGACTTGCAATCCAAGCATAGCTTCCTTGACGGTTAGCTTCATGAAGGGGGGGAGCGGGTTGAACATTTTGTTGGTTAGCAAGCACTTGAGTGAGGGCTTGCATGATAGCATTATCCACATTGGTCGCTCGTACCATCTTTTTTTTTGCAAAAGCAAACAAGTTAGAACCTATCACCAAGCATACACAAAAAGGCTACCAACTTAGGTCCTTAATTCTACCCATCTCTCATTCATTATTTAAGGTCAAGTAAGAATTTTTAAGTTGGGGCACACGTGTGTGCGTCGGGAGCAATATATGCTCTGATACCAACTGTGACACCCCTCGTTGAGGTAACTAAAAGTGACTAGTAAATCGTGGCGGAAACACGAGATTTTTAAAACTTTTAAGGCTTCCATTGAAGTCCAACGCGAGGTATCACTAACACGATAAATAAGTTTAGACAGTTAAGTTTAAGTTTACAAAACAAGTCTATTTATTGGGGAAAAGATATCCCACGAATTAACATAGATTCGAAAAGTAGGTGAGTCTATTATGTGATAACTAAATAAGGTCCGAGGTAAGAACTCGCTAGCTCACACGGTCTTCCCCACTTAAGCTTCATCACCAACCTGTCATTCATAATAGATATGAAAGCCACAGTCAGTGGGGAGTAACTCAGGGTTCTCCCAGCCACAATATGTCAAAATACAAGTAATTAAGAATTTAATCAAATAAACAAGCATGAGAGTAAGATACTCACGGTGACGAGAGGATCATGATTAGTATACAAAATGCAATAAGAGTAGTTACGCATAAATGAGAGAAGAATTATTAGGTCAAACGGTCAAATATTGACTCAACTCAAATGTAAGACAAATTACAAAGTATAGACTCAAACAAGACAACCCTCTAGACTCCAACCTCTTGGTAGGACGACGATCATAATACGGTCCTAGTCTAAACCTGGCCAGACTCTCGGGATGGACGACACCCGATTCGACAAACGATACCAAATCGTATCCAAGACTCGAAATATGGTACACCTAACCGTGCCCGAAACTCGAGTAACCTCAAGCGGAACCTTGTCACCTAACCGTGACCCCCGGTCCGAAAAAGGCGGAAGGAAAAATAGCCCAACTCGGAAACAATGGCACCTAACCGTGACCCAATGTCCGAGGGCAAATAAATAGGGAATGTCGAGTAGTCTCACAATGTAAAACGTCACACTCGGGTCCGAACAAGAACCATAACCATTATGCATGATCATAACATTAATGAGTCTTAAAGTAACCAATTATCGATAGGAAAGAAGATGCATGCATAGCTCAATCATTATTAGAAGTCGCAAGTGAAATAGAACAAACGGGGACTCCCGGTAGGGTGGTGTACCGGCCTAGCCAGCCACCTACCGTGGGACAACACACTAATATTGAAAATCCAAACAAACTTACAAGTGCACTCCCAGTAGGTCGGTGGCCAGAGACCCGCCGTCACCCTACTGGGACTACACCAAATTTCAAAAACTCATAAAACCTTCAAGTGCACTCCCACCGGTCAAGAGACCGGCCACGGCCACCCTGGAATACGCCAAACTCAAAATCACCTAAAATCCTCGGTGTACTCCCAGCCGGTCAAGTAGACCGGCCGCGGTCACCCTACTGGGACTACGAGCTTTCTAAAATGTGCTCAAAATTTACGGGGATCTCCCGGTAGGTCGATGACCCGGCCGCGGCACACCCTACTGGGACTACAAACACGCGGATTCCATGCAAAACACTTCCAAACCATTTGAAACCAACAAAAATCGTTTCCCATCAATTGTTTACGTATCCTAGCATGATTCTAACTCGGAAAAACAACATATTTGAGCATGTGAATGGGTAATTTCGGATTCAAGAGAGGTAGCATGAGATTTTCATCCAAACATGTGAGAATTGCAAACAAGCATGATATTCAACAACCAAATTAGCACCAATCATGAAAGATACAACTTTTAACATTCATATGAGATTATAACTACATAAAACCACACAATTTTAACATAAAAGTCGAGTAACCCATCACCGTTACCTTTTTCCACTTCAATCTTCTAAAGACTCGTCAATGATGTAGCTATCCTCCTCCGGGTTGTCCAAGTTCTCCCCTAAACACAAAAATAAAGATATTAAGTCAAGAATCCACATCCTTGAAAGATGAGAATTTCGAAAAAGAGGAAAAGATGGCAACTTTCTTACTTAGAAACAAGGGAAATGAGAAAAGGAAGAGAATGGCGCGAAAAGGAACGAGATTGGTGAAGAATTGAGTGAATTATGGTGATTTTAGGGTTGAGAGCAAGGGTTTAACAATGGTGGAGTGGTTGTTGGGAAATTTCAGAAATTACAAGTGAGGGAGATGAAGTTGTGAGGGTTTAGTTGAGGTTTTGTGTAGAGAAAAGAGGGGGAAAAAGGCCCATGAGTCAAGTTAAGCCCAATAACTCAAAATGAGTCGGTATCCACTAGAATTTTCGTCCCAAGTCTACTATAACTCGAGACGGAGAATAATATTATTAAAATCTACACTATTATTACCGTTACACGGCTATGACGATATTTTATGAAAATAAGCTTTAAATAATAATTATTTAATAAAAATTACTTAAAAATTTATTTAAAATATAAGGAAAGCGCGGGGTGTTACATAAGGTACTCGATCGAGTGCCCCCTTACTCGATCGAGTATCATAGTTATTCGATCGAGTACCCAACATGTCAGAAACTATTTTAAAACGCAACTCACCCTTACTCGACAGAGTAAGGCCTACTCGATAGAGTACCCCGAGACTCATAAATACGGAGTATTACAAAAAATCTACCCTAATTACTCCTAATAATCGGTTTATAGGGAGATTAAGGAGAAATTTTTCTAACCTAATTTTTTCTAACTCATTCTTGCCTCTCATCTCAACACAAAAACCGAAAACCCTAATTAATTTACTGAAATTGAGGGATCGATTCTAGCAACAAGTGAAGGGCATATCTCATATCGTCTTGGGTGCAACTAATAGGCGAATATCATTGCGATATTGTTTTTAGGCCGAATTTGCTAGGACCGAAGGTTAATTCTTCATCTCTTTACCTTTTTGTTTATGTAATTTAATTTTATGACTAGTATTCATCATTATAATTCGTTATAATCCTTAAATTTAAAGGGATGCATACAGATAAATCCCACAAGTGGTATCAGAGCCAAGGCCACGAATTTATTTTGATGATTTTCATAAAAATCGGATGTAAACAAAATAAGGGTTTCGAAAAAAAATTTATGGTTTCGGTTAAAAAAAATTTTTTTGCCGATTTTTTTTTTCTGCCGATATTTTGCTCTTGTTTTTGATGATTATTTCTATTTCGATTTTTCATATTGTTGTTTAATCAGTTAAAATAAACATATGATAAATTGGTAGTTTTTGATTTAATGAAGATTAAGTTAAATTGTAAATGGAATCGTCATGTCAATGATATAAAATTTTGTTTTTGTTATATAGTTTTTGGCTTATACGATTAATCATGTTTTATTAATTCATATGTTAATCATGTTCTAATAGCAACTATAAACGATTTTCTTCATCGAATTCTTGTTTTAGGGCATTTTTGCCGTAAAAGAGACATAAAAGAGGTATTAGGGTTCTTGTTTTAATTTGAGCCGAAAAAAAAAAAAAAAAAAAATTCTGTTTCGGTTACTGTTCACAGTGGCCAGATTATAAAAAAAAAAAAAAAATTGTTTTCTTTTGGTTTTTACAGAAAAACCGTGAAGAAAGAAAAAAAAAACCGGGCTGTTTTTGTTTTTTCTTGGTTTTCCGAGAACATTTATAAAAAAATTTTTTTTGTTGATTTTGGCCAATGATTATAATTATACATTTTAATGTATGATTAATTGTAGTGAAAAGGTTCACATATAAAGATACCTAATTATTTTAAAGCAGTTTAAAATATTGATGGATTAAATTCATATTACAAGTTTAATATGAATTAAGATTGAAATTAATGTGATTAATTGAGGAATTGTCACTTAATTTGATAATTTAAATAGGTGGTTTGGATAATATTAATCAACGTAATTAAAGAATTATGTTTTGCATATTTAATTTTTTAGTTGATGCTTTTCTTTTGTTGAATGAATCGTTGAATGAATTTATTTACGTATTTTTTGCAATCGGTTGTAATTTGTAATACTTAGTATGGCCTTAGTTAATTATGTTTTCGTAATGAAGGAAACATAATTTTTATGTAATTATGAGATCTCGAATCTCCTTTATTTTTTCTTTAGTTTTTGGGTTTTGAAATTAGAATGTAATAAATACGTTTATTA
This sequence comes from Silene latifolia, assembly GCF_048544455.1. NCBI lineage: Eukaryota > Viridiplantae > Streptophyta > Magnoliopsida > Caryophyllales > Caryophyllaceae > Silene > Silene latifolia. Next base: position 26,384,562 of record NC_133537.1, on the reverse strand, counting down.
TGTAAATTTATTTATTGTAATTTTCAAAGAAGACTAAAGATGGAGTTTGGAGCTCACTCCCGCTACATGGATCAAGATGGAACATCGAGACAAGCTTCTCGGGTCCAAGGATGGATTCCAAATTTGTATTTAATGTTCATTTTGATAGGATAGGCCACACTAGGACCTTTTTATTGTTTTTTTTTTACGTTTTTCATTCATATTGCTTTTCATTCACATGATAGTTTATGCATCATTTTCCGCCTAAAACCAAACCACCTACTACTAAAATACATGAAAATTGACACATATAGGTTGTATGTTAGTTTTCATAAACATACAAATGTCACACGTTTATTAAGACATCATCTTAGTTTATTCATTCACGCATGCTAGATATTAGTTCACTTAAAATGAATTAAAATAAAGTTGATGGGATCTTCCTCTAAAATGGAAATTGAGATTAGTCTTTATAAGGGCAAACAACTATGAATCCCTTCTTCGTCGGTAGACATAATATGACCCCTTCTACATTGGGTAAGTAGTTTGTGTTGACTTAGTTTATCTCAACATTATAGTCTGAAGAGTTTCTCGTGATTATGATGGACTAAAGATAGAATTTACAGAAACTTATCGACCAAGAATTTTAACAGTAGAATTAGCCAAAAGGTTGGCTTATCAATTTACAGATAATTGAGTCTTGGGATCATTTATATAATTCTTAAGGAAGATCAATTGTATAAATGCTTGAGTCTTCGCGTTATGACATTAGATCATTAGACTTAAATTAAAATCGATGCACATGCTTATTATTTATTCTTCTTTTCGCAGTGTAGAACACGTTTATATTACTGTTACAACAAATGGCTGGAAATAACGAAATCCCAATGCCTAGTGCCACACTTGGACGCGAGTCCTGGCTGAAAGTTTTTATGGACAACATGAATCGGTACACGCGATCAAGAATGATGGGTCCAACTTTGCGGGATCGGGAGGCGGCACTACGGAATGCGCCATTGCGACGCTAAGCTCAAGTACTTAACTGAGCCAATACCGGTAAACCCAGGCCCCAATGCGGGAGTTAACAAGTCACTTGCTTATAGTGATTTTGTTATGGAAGCGGGTGCGATAAAGAACGTATTCATCTTTGCAATGGAAACCAATTTGCAGAGACGCTTCATTGCCCTAGGTGCGAACAAGATTTTCACCACGCTCACTAACGAGTTCTCAAAAGCACCGAGGATCGTTACTTATGAGCATACCTGTCGCTTCTTTGATGCGAAACTCCAAAAGGGCCAACCGGTTAGCCCACACATTCTTAACATGATTGAGAATGTCGAGAAGTTGGAGGCACTTGATTGCAAAATCAGTGAGAGCATTGTCATTGACCGAATGCTTCATTCTCTTCACGATGGTTTTGCCCTTTTCAGGGCGAACTACTACATGAATGACTTGAAAAAGAGTTCTCATGAGCTACACTCCCTTCTCGTACAGACCGAGAAGGATATGAAATTGAGTGGGAGCATGAAGCAGGATGTTCTCACGATTTCCAACAAGGGTAAAGGTAAGGGCAAAGCTCCAGGCGACCTAACTGTAGGTAAGCCAAAATTCAAGAAGCCAGGAAACGGTAAGAGTGGGCCCGGTTAGCCTAGTGGCTCACAGGGCAAGGCAAAGAGCAAGGGCGGTGACATTGAGTGCCACCATTGTCACAAGACTGGACATTGGAGGAGGAACTGTCCCGTCTACCGTGAGGACATCAAAGCAGGCTGCGTCGTTCCTGTTGGTATGTCATCTTATATTCATATGATTGAGATTAACCATGCAAGTTTCGGAACTTGGGTACTTGATAATGGTTGTGGTTCTCATCTGTGTAATTATTTGCAGGGCCTAAGAAACATCACACCTCTCGGAAAGGGTGATGTGGACCTGCGAGTCGGGAATGAAGCTAGAGTTGCTACTGTCTCGAAGGGAACATATGTAATCCAACTCCCTAGTGGTTTTGAGTTATTTTTAAATAACTGTTACTATGTACCCAGTTTGTCTAAGAACATTATTTCAGTTTCCGTACTTGATAAAGACGGATTTTCATTTTTAATAAAGGATAATAGCTGTATTTTCTCTTTCAATGAAATGATTTATGGCAAAGCGGTTTTCATGAATGGAATTTACATCTTAGATCAAACCACGGAAGTATTACACATGAATAATAAGAAATTAAAGGTTGGTGACAAAGATTAAACCTATCTATGGCATTGTCGAATGGGACACATAAATGAGAAATGCGTAAAGAAACTCGTCGATAATGGGACTATTCCCGCATTCGAATTTTCTACATATGGCACATGTGAATCATGTCTCATTGGCAAAATGACTCGAATTTCCTTCAAAGGTGTTGGAATGCGCGCTAGTGACCTATTAGGACTCATACATACTGATGTTTGTGGACCTATGTCAATTACCGCTAGAGATGGCTATAGATATTTTATCACTTTCACGGACGATTTGAGTAGATATTGATATGTCTACTTAATGAAGCATAAAAGTGAGTCCTTTGAGAAATTCAAGGAATACCAGAACAGGGTTGAAAACCAACTGGGTAGAAAGGTTAAAGCACTCCATTCAGATCGGGGTGGCGAATATCTTTCAAATGAGTTTGATCAACACCTTAAAGACTGTGGAATCGTTTTGCAGTTAACTCCACCTGGAACACCTCAATTAAATGGTGTGTCCGAACGGAGAAATCGAACCTTACTTGATATGGTTCGATCCATGATGAGTCACACGGTAGTGCCTGATTCATTATGGGGTTTTGCTCTTTTGTCAGCCGCTCTTATACTTAATCGAAGTCCGACTAAAGCTGTCGACAAGACTCCATTTGAAATGTGGAAGGGAACGGTCCCTAACTTGTCCTTTATTCGGGTTTGGAGCTGCGAGGCTTATGTCAAGTGGAGACACGAGGATAAGCTCGGTCCGTGATCGGTCAAGACATACTTTATAGGTTATCCAAAAGGAACATTTGGTCATTACTTCTATTCGCCTACCGAACATCGAGTTTTTGTTGGGGCTAGTGCGACGTTCTTAGAGAAAGAATTTCTCGAGAACAAGAGAAGTAATAGAACCTTCGAGCTGTCGGAGATTCCAGAACCAACAACCGAGGAACAGATGGAGGAAGTTGTTCCTCCAACTGATGATACGGTTAACATTCCTGAGGAACCTAGGAGGTCGGGTAGAGTCTCTCATCCTCCGGACAGATACATTGGTATGGTCGAGGAGAATGACGTTTTACTCCTAGAGAGTAATGAACCTGCTACCTATAAAGGTGCTATGGCCTGTTCCGACTCAAAGCTATGGCTCGAAGCCATGCAATCCGAGATCGAATCCATGTATGAGAATGACGTATGGGATCTAGTTGATTTACCTAATAAGGTAAAACCTCTACAGTGCAAATGGCTTTACAAAATAAAGCGTTCTGTAGACACGCAACCAGATACCTATAAGGTACGACTAGTGGCAAAAGGTTTCACTCAAGTGCACGGATTACATTATGATGAGATTTTTGCACCTGTAGTCATGCTACGTTCCATTCAGATAATCTTAGTGATTGCCGCTTTTCATGATTATGAAATTTGGCAAATGGATGTGAAAACCGCCTTCTTAAACAGTTATTTGGAGGAAGAGTTGTACATGGTGCAACCCGAAGGTTTCATAGATCCTGAACATCCTAAGAAAGTATGCAAGCTTAAGCGTTCTATTTATGGACTTAAGCAAGCTTCTCGGAGTTGGAATCATCGTTTCGACCAGGTGATAAAAGAGTATGGTTTCACTCGATCGGTCGAAGAACCATGCTTATATATCAAGTCGAGTGGGAGCAAGATTGTATTCTTGATATTGTATGTCGATGACATACTCTTGATTGGGAATGACATTCCTCTCCTATCTTCGGTTAAAGAATGGTTGAAGAACCATTTCCAGATGAAAGATCTGGGTGAGGCACAACGCATGTTGTGAATCCGTATCTACCGAGATAGATCACGACGGACGTTATCACTTAGTTAGGAGTCTTATTTGGATAAGATTCTTGAGAAGTTCAGCATGACCAACTCCAAGAAGGGGAACCTTCCAATGACGTCTGGGATGCAGTTGAGCAAGTCTCAGTTCACCTACAACGCTGAAGGGATTGAGCGCATGAGTCGTGTTCCTTATGCATCTACAATAGGATCAATCATGTATGCCATGATATGCACACGTCCAGACGTGGCATATGCATTGAGTATGACGAGTCGGTACCAAAAGAATCCAGGTGAAACACACTGGATAGCTGTTAAAAATATCCTCAAGTACCTGCGGAGGACTAAGGATAGGGTATTGACTTATGGAGGTGATTCTAAGCTATGCGCAATCGGTTACGCAGATGTTAGCTTCCAAACGGATTGAGATGATTCAAAATCTCATCTTCACTCTTAATGGTGTTGCGGTCAGCTGAAGAGTTCTTTTAAGAGTGTTGTTGCAGATTCTACCACTGAATCCGAGTACTATGCCACTTCGGAAGCAGCTAAGGAAGCGATATGGATGCGTCAATTCTTACAAGGACTTACGATAGTTCCTAGTTCGAATGACCCGATCACCATCTATTGTGACAATAGAGGTGCCATCTTCCAGGCTAAAGAGCCTAAGTCTAGCAACAAATCTAGACATGTACATCGGAAAGCTCACCTGATCCGTGATTACGTGGAGCAAGAAGAGATAGTGATTGACAAGATTCCGACGGATGATAACATCGCGGACCCTCTCACTAAACCGTTGAATTTTGATAAGCATGAAGGGCACGTTATTTCCATGGGAATTAAACGTGTTCCTGAGTTGTAGTAGTTGATTATGAATTTGATACATTATCTTTTTCATATACTATTTATAACTTCATCGTTTTATTATAATATTTTGTTTTTCATGTGGATTGTACTGACAAATTTAAACGCCACAAAGTGAACTGAATTACATTATATTTTGTTTTGGTCCGTAATCGCCTACAAGAGCTGATAACTCTGGCTATTATATTGTGCAGTCGATTGATGCTGGGTTCAACGAGCCATAAGTCAAACTGTTGACTGATCGATCACAAATGCGAGATTATAACGATACCTCGTAGGACAAATTTTTGTGACAACGTAATGGAGTCCTAAATTTTTAAAAACATTCGGTGTCAGGTCGTGGATAGGACATCCATTGTGTTCCTAGAGTCGATTCTTTTGACTATCGAATGTCCCTTGAGATTAAGGCAGTTTTTGGGTGACTTTGGTTTCTTTCTCACGGTCTGCCGTAACTGGAGGCTAAGTAGATTTTTTCTGGGTCATTTCATACTGTGCTTACATCTGAAGGATTCGAGTTGAGGAAAATATCCAACCCTTATCAGGTATAGTTATTTCTCAGGGCCACTCGAGGAGTTGTAACTGAAATGCATGGCCATGCTCGAATGATGATTCGTTTATCAGTTAAGTAACTCTCTAGTCAGGGAAACCACTCTTGATACAGATCACTTGTAAAATACGACCTTTGTGAATACAGATTTTGCAAATTGTTTTACATTGAGTGGGAGAAATTTTAGGATATGAGAATCGGTTATCGCACATACACTTGTGAGGACAAGTGGGAGTTTGTTGGAGCTTGTGTCCTCCACAAATTAGTGTGATAACATTTGTAAATCTCTTACAGGTTCACAAGGGTATACTTCGTATTTTATCAGTTGATTAACGATTACCTAATAACGGTTGGCTTGCTAGAAAGTTTGACGTTATTATCATACAGATGGCGGTGATCAACTGGTCCCTAAAGGTCACACCTAAAGGATGTGTTTGAGATATGTGGTTATGGAAATGTAATCACATTGATGCCTTATATGACTAAACAGTTAGTCAATGTGTTGATGAGACGATTATTTAATGCCGATTAAATAATATTAGGTGAGACAATTAATCAAATTCGTAAATTGAATATAATATGTTATATTTAATTAATGTATACAATGTTAAGCTTGGACGAATTAATATGTTAATTCGTAATTAAATGTAATCGGTTATATTTAATCAACAAGATGAATGTGTCATAGTGGTAATAGTAAGGGTACTCAAACCAAGAGGTTATGGGATCGATCCTCACTAAATGACAATTTATAAATAATACATTTTATACATTTTGCATACTACCAAAATAAGAAGATTTAATCTCCTTATTTTAGGTAAGTACAAAAACCAAAAAAAAAAGAGAAATTTATTCTCCTAATTTCGGAAATGGGCCGAAACATTAGAAGAAGAAAAATCTACCCTAATTACTCCTAATAATCGGTTTATAGGGAGATTAAGGAGGAATTTTTCTAACCTAATTTTTTCTAACTCATTCTTGCCTCTCATCTGAACACAAAAACCGAAAACCCTAATTAATTTACTAAAATTGAGGGGCATATCTCATATTGTCTTGGGTGCAACTAATAGGCGAATATCATTGCGATATTGTTCTTAGGCCGAATTTGCTAGGACCGAAGGTTGATTCTTCATCTATTTACCTTTTTATTTATGTAATTTAATTTTATGACTAGTATTCATCATTATAATTCGTTATAATCCTTAAATTTAAAGGGATGCATACAGATAAATCCCACATCCTTGTCTTTGGAAGCAAGGAGAAATGATGAAGCTAGTGGGAGTTTTAGCAAAAAGCTTGCAATAAAGAAGAGAATGTTCAAAAAGAGGAAGAAAAGTAAGAGGTCAAAATCGAACGATAGGGATAAAATGGCTAGTGGGACTACCAATAATATATGCCTTTATTGTCATGGCATGTGCCATTGGGTGAGGAATTGCCCCATATTTTTGGGAGATATCAATGATGGACTTGACATTCCCCTTGATAATATTTCTTCCGAAATCTTTGTTATCGATATAAATTTTACTTCCACCTCAACATGGGTATTGGATACCGGTTGTGGTTCTCACCTTTGTAATCATTTACAGGGGCTTAGAACGTAGAAAAGCTAAACAAGGGTGATGTGGATCCCCGACTAGGAAATGGAGCTAGGGTAGCCGTCACTTCAAAAGGGACTTATGTACTTGTTTTAGCTAATGGTTTTGAGTTGTACTTACATAATTGTTATTTTGTACCTTCTTTATCTAAGAACATCATTTCCGTTGCCATGTTAGGTAATTTTCAATCATTTGGTATATGTGAATCACGTCTTCTAGGGAAAATGACTCGTAATCCTTTTAGTGGTAAAGGAATACGAGCAAGTGAGTTGTTGGCCCTTATACATACCGATATATGTGGTCCAATTACTATCACCGCTAGAGGAAATTATGACTACTTCATCACTTTTACCGATAACTTAAGTAGATATGGGTATGTCTACTTAATAAAGTATAAAAGTGAAGCTTTTGATAAATTCAAAGAATTTCAAAATGAAGTAGAGAACCAATTGAACAATAAGATTAAAGCACTACGATCCGATCGTGGGGGTGAATATCTTAGTAATGAATTTAATTCACACTTAAAAGGATGCGGCATTGTGTCACAACTCACTCCACCTGGTACGCCACAACTAAATGGTGTTGCCGAGAGGAGAAATCGAACCTTACTTGATATGGTTCGATCAATCATGAGTCAATCTGATTTACCAGACTCTTTTTGGGGATTTGCTCTTCAATTGGCCGTTCACTCACTCAATCGTAGCCCGACTAAAGTAACCGAGAAGACTCCATATGAGATGTGGAAAGGGAAGGTCCCTAATTTGTCTTACCTTAAGATTTGAGGTTGTGATGCTCATGGCAAGGTTAAGACCGACAATAAGCTAGCCCCAAGATCTCAAAGGTGTATATTTGTAGGTTATCCAAAGGAAACATATGGCTTTTACTTCTACATCCGTCACGAGAACAAAGTGTTTGTGGCTCGTGAGGCTGTCTTCTTAGAAAATGTTTATTTCTAGAAGACAGAGTGGGAGAAAGTTTGAACTTGATGAAGTTCAAGGGCCACAAACTGAAGGAATGACGCAAGAAGATGTTCCTTTCTCGTCTACCACAGACGTTGTTCCTTCCGAACCTAGGAGGTCAGGTAGAGTCAGTCGCCAACCTGATAGATACATAGGTATTATCGAGGGAGATGGCAACTTAGACGTGTTACTTTTAGAAAATGACGAACCTGCGGCCTACAAAGCCGCAATCTTTAGTCCAAATTCAACTTTGTGGCATGAAGCCATGCAATCCGAAATAAATTCTATGCATGAAAATCAAGTTTGGGACTTGGTTGATTTGCTTGAAGATGTAAGACCTCTTCAATGCAAATGGATTTTTAAGGTAAAGAATGACATGGAAGGGCATGATGATGTCTACAAAGCAAGGTTAGTGGCAAAAGGTTTCACCCAAATTCATGGTTTACAATATTATGAAACTTTTGCCCCCGTAGCCATGCTTAGATCTATTCGGATTATGTTAGCGATTGCCGCATTTCATGATTATGAAATATGGCAAATGGATGTCAAAATCGCCTTCCTAAATGGGTATTTAGAGGAGGAAGTGTACATGACACAACCTGAACGTTTTGTGGATCCAAAAAATCCTAACATGGTATGCAAACTTAAGAGATCCATTTATGGTCTTAAGCAGGCATCAAGAAGTTGGAATCATCGTTTCAATCATGTGATAAAATAGAATGGTTTCACTCGAAGTGTCGAGGAACCTTGCTTATACATGAAATTCAGTGGGAACAATGTTGTCTTCCTTATCTTGTATGTAGATGACATACTAATCATTGGAAATGATGTGCCAATGCTTACCTCTGTCAAGGGGTGGTTGAGAAATCATTTCCAGATGAAGGATTTAGGAGAAGTACAACGCATATTAGGTATCCGGGTCTATAGAGATAGATCTAAAAGGATATTGGCATTAAATCAAGAATCTTATGTTGATAAGATTCTTCGACGTTTCAACATGGAAAACTCCAAAAGTTAAGGGGTTTTATTCCAATGGGCAGTGGAATTACCTTGAACAAGTCTCACTCAACCACTGAACCCGAAGATGTTGAACGCATGAAATTGATCCCTTATGCTTCCGCTATTGGATCAATCATGTATGCCATGATATGCACTCATCCTGATGTTTTGTCTGCTTTGAGCACGATGAGTAGATATCAAGTCAATCCAGGTAAAAGTCACTGGGTAGCCGTCAAGAATATCCTTAAGTACATGAGAAGGACTAAGGATTCATTCTTGGTGTTTGGAGGTGATACCGCCGAGCTGAGTGTGAAGGGTTACACTGACTCAAGCTTCCAAACTGATAGGGATGACTTGAAGTCCCAGGCTTACTTCATTTTCATGATCAATGGTGGTGGCGTTAGCTGGAGAAGCTTCAATGAGCCAGTCGTTGCGGATTCTACAACGGAGGCTGAGTACATTGCAGCATCTGAAGCTGCCAAAGAAGTTGTATGGATAAGGCAATTCTTAGAAGGACTAAGGGTAGTCCTTTACGCCAAAGATCCTATCACACTTTATTGTGATAACAGAGCGACCATCTTTCAAGCTAAAGAACCCAAGTCTAGCAACAAGTCTAGACATGTACCCAGAAAATTTCATATGATTAGGGATTACATTGAAAGGAAGGAAATAACGATTTGTAAGGTTGGGACAGATGATAATATTGTTGATCCTCTAACCAAGACTCTACCGCAGGCTACGCATGACCAACATGTAGTTTCCATGGGTCTTAAGCGCATGCCTAATTTGTATTAGATTAAGAGATATGAAGTAATAATATTGTATTGATTGTTCATATGTAATTATCGCATTTATTGTTTGAGTTTTATTTTAAACTCTTTTATTTATTACTTTGTTTTATCTAAATAGGTTGTTGAGACAATATTGAACACTATTAAAGTGAACTGGATTAACATAGTAATTGCCCCTAGTTACTTATATAAGGTGACGTCTCTAAGTGACGAGAGTGTGAGTCGATTGATGGCAAGTTTGAGTGCCATAGGGTCATAAGAGATGACTAGTCGATCACATAGGCAGACTGTAAGGGACACTCTCTCGGGCAGTGACCGCTTATAGAGTTCAGGTAATTTATATAGCCTCGTCGTGGCGAGAGCTACTATGGTATTCTTTTGAGTCAATTCTTTGACTAGAGACTGTTCGCCCAAGTTGGCAGAGTTTCTGAGTGACTTTAAGTTATGCTCTACGACTTTCGTAAATGAGGTCAAATGGGCATTTTTGGTTCAGGATGAGCTGTGGCTATACAAAGCGAATAGTGCGATAGGAATTGTCCACCCCCTTGTCAGGGTTATTTAAAAATCTCAGGTCAACTAGAGGAGCAGTGAACTGAAAAATGCGTGGCCACGCTCGGAAGGTATCAACGGTAGATAATTCCGGTTAGACAGTTACTCTCCATATCGAGGAAACCACTCTTGATGTGATCACATGCAAGTACGACCTGCAAGACACCTTGCATTGAGTGAGAGATAGTAATAGGACAAGAGAATTGGTGACGCACACTTGTCTCGGACAAGTGGGACATTGTTGGAGTATGTGTCCTCAACAATAGTGCGATCACATTACTGAAACTCATGATAAGAATACGTAAAGGAATGATTCATTTATATATGTCAATTGATCAACATTAATCAGTAATGATTGGCTGACTAGAGTTTGACATTACTGTCGTTTGACGGTGGTGATCAGTTGATCCCTTAAGGTCACACCTAAAGGACGATTCCCTTAATAGATAATTTAATTAATTGTATATTGTTACAAATTAATTAATTCCTTAAAATTGAACAATTTACGTCTATGAGTGAGAATATATATCTTATTGTAATTCGATTAAATAAGATTCATTTTAGTATTTAAAATGTTATATTACAAAAATTTGTTTATGAAACAATTAAGAGAGAATGGTTAATCTTAATTACAAAGTGTTGTAGATTATATTAACATGATCCATTTTATAATATGTAATTGTGAATTACCTTTTAACTAGTTAAAATTGATTTGTTCATTTTGTAAATAACATTTAATTTGTTAAATGTAAATTAGTAAGACTAGTAACATGTGAATTATCACATGTCACACAACATTACAAAATGACAATTGACAAAAATAAAATGGGTGTTCACATTGTGATATGGACCGAAATTATGGGTGGTTTATGGTTATTGTAAAATGTTTTTAAATTGCTTAAAAGACATAATCATAACCTAACCTTCTATAGCCCATACCCTACATATTTTGGTAAGAGAAAAAGCAAAAGTGAAGGCCATGCATTGGCCTTGTGTGAGACACCCCATCCGTCCCTCTCCCTTAAGAGGGACTTTTGTTTTTCCAATTATACACTTAACAACTCTCTTAATTCACATGCATTCTTACACTTCTCTCTAAAATAGTTTTAGACTTGTTCTTGTTCATATATGTAATACCCTAATTAGATTACTAAAGCAGTAATATTTAGGAATATTAGATTAATTTTAAGGTGTCTAATAAGGAAGATGCTACGGTTACACTCGGTGTATAGAATCTTCTATACACCACCAATTAAATTTCGACATATGAAAGAATCTATTTATTAATCACGGTGAGAATTTGAGAGTACTTAGTTTTGGAAAAGGCTACGGATACACGTTGTGTATGGGATTTCCATACACAACAAATTATATGCTGCCACGTGTCTAACCTAAGTGTAGTTAGATGAGTTAGTTTAGGGTTAGTTCTGTAATTTAACTTATTAGGTTAACTAGTTAACTACATGTAGTTAACTTTAATTTTGGAAGTTTTTTAATTTGCATTGATTTTCATTAATTTTTGTAATTATTTTCATTAATATAGTTAAATGAATTATATTTATTCAGTTAAACAAAACCCGGTTTTTTTAGCCTAATTGAATCAATCAAAATTGATGACTAATGAACCCTAATTAATTCGTGTATTTTTTTCCCCCAAATTTAAATATACATTCCTAATCCTTATTCAAATGCATGAATCGAATTAAGAAAAATTGATTAATGAATTGGTGAATCATGGTTGAACCCTAATTCAAAATCGATTTTGCATCATAAACCCTAATTCGTGCAATTGTCTGAACCCTAATCCAACTAATCAAAATTGTTCAATCATGATAAACCCCATGTCAAAATCGATCAATCATGGATGAACCCTAATTTGAAATCGTAAATATTACAAAGAAATCAAGTTTATGAATCCTAATGAAATTAATAAAAATGAATCAATTAATATGCTGAACCCTAATTGTTCTTGTCAAAATTCAATAACCCCAAATTAATTAGATTGTTTAAAACTTAATTCAATTATATGATTGAAAATGATGATCACTGTGGATTATTTTGTTGTAATCTGCATATTTTAGTGTAGAATTAGGGGGAAAAGTAACAAAAGGGGGAAAAGGCAAAAAAGAAAGCAAAAAAACGTTGTTAGTAAGGGTCGAACCCGTGAAGCATTAGAAGGGGGGTTAGTTTTTGCAGCTAGTCTAGTAACCAATTGAGCAAGAGGTATCAGCACAAACATTATTCATATTCATTTCATAATATAGCTCACGCAATTATATGATCGAAATCCATCTTTTTGGTTTTTTTTTGTAACCGTTCTTCTGAAAATAAAATCTTTTTTTTACCCAACTAAACTCTCAACAAAAAGATAAGAATTTTGAAAATCATATTTCCTAAAACCATGCCTAAAATCTTTTAAAATATTATATTTGAAACCTAATTTACAATTTAAGAATTAAATATTATTATCCTACCTAAATTGAAGCTAACAATCTTTTCAACTAAGGAAATGAAATTTCTCAAAAAAGGAAGGATCAAAACTTTATAAAATAGTTTCTCAAAATACCTTTAATCCATAAATAATAATAATAATAATAATAATAATAATAATAATAATAATAATAATAATAATAATAATAATAATAATAATAATAATAATAATAATAATAATAATAATAATAATAATAATAATAATAATAATAATAATAATAATAATAATAATAATAATAATAATAATAATAATAATAATAATAATAATAATAATAATAATAATAATAATAATAATAATAATAATAATAATAATAATAATAATAATAATAATAATAATAATAATAATAATAATACTTCTGAAGCTTAAACCTATTCTGAAGAGCATTAATAGAGAGTGTTTCTCTGATGTGGAGAATAATACTTGTTGCTAGTCCGCGTTGGAACACATCCGAAGGCTTTAGTTGATAACCCTAGGGATCTTTGATCTAATTCAAAGGGAAGTCATTTTGGCTCATGACCTGATAGAGCTAGTTTCTGCTAGGGACAATTTTCTGCTTCAAAAAGCTAAGGTGCAGTGGTCCTTAGAAGGTGATCTTAACACTTCCTATTTCCATCATGTCATTAAGAAAAGAATGATGCTCAACAAAGTTTTTCAAATTGAGGACCGGGCGGGAAGTTGTGTCTTGATGGGGATACTATTCAAAGACAGGCTTTCTTAGAGTACTATCAAGGGTTACTTGGGTCTAGTACTTCTACCACCGAGGTTAATGTGAATGTTGTCGGGAAGGGTACTTGTTGTCTTTATGAGCATTGGGCCATTTTAAATAAACCTGTGACTAGTGATGAGGTTAAGAATAGCATTTTTAGCATTCCTAAAAATAAGTCTCTTGGGCCTGATGGCTATACAAGTCGATTTTTCGAGGGATGCATGGGATGTGATAGGGACTGATGTGAGTGCGGCGATAATCAATTTTTTGAAACGGGAAGTTATTGACTCAAATGAATGCTACTATAATTACCTTAATTCCTAAACTGGACAGGCCTACCGATGTCAAGCATTTCAGGCCAATTTCATGTTGTAATGTGCTTTACAAAGCTATCTCCAAAATTCTTTGCAATAGGTGGCTCTTGTGTTACCCGATATTATCGGTAAAAATCGGGAGCTTTTGTTAAAGCGAGAGCATTCTTGAAAATATTTTGATTTGCCGGATTTAGTTAGATCTGTATCATAGGGAAATGCCTCTCCTAGATGCATGTTTAAGCTTGATTTGCAAAAAGCTTATGATTCTATAGAATGGGCTTTTGTAGATCAAATGCTTGGTGCTCTTATGTTCCCTGAGAAGTTCAGACAGATGGTTATGACTTGTGTCACTACTTCTTCATTTACTCTTAATCTCAATGGGGCACAGTTTGGATACTTCAAAGGAAGAAGGGGTCTAAGACAGGGTGACCCTATTTCACCTCTTCTTTTCTGCCTGTGTATGGAATATCTGTCAAGGGTTATGGAATTTGCAACAAGGAAATGGTATTTCAGGTATCACCCTCTTTGTAAGAGTCTGAAACTTACTCACTTACTGTTTGTTGATGATCTACTAATGTTTAGTAAGGGAGATGTGCAGTCCATTATGCTTATTCTCAGAGTTATGGCTACTTTTTCTGCTGCATCAGGGCTTATAGTCAATGCTTCTAAATCTGAGGTAGTGTTTTGTGGAGTCACTGATAGTTTGAAGAATGACATTATACAGATTTCTGGCTACCAGGAGGGGAAGCTTCCTTTTAAATATTTGGGTATACCTATCCAACCTGGTAGACTGAATAGAGTTGATTGTAATGTGTTAATTGAGAAGATTGTGTCTAAAGTTAGAGGGATTGGGGCAAGGAAGCTAAGCTATGCTGGTAGACTTGTGCTCATCAACTCTATTTTCAATACCCTTCATAGTTATTGGGCTTCCATTTTTCTGATTCCTAAGGGAGTCATCAAAAGAATAGAAGTAATTTGTAGGAACTTTCTGTGGTGTGGTGAGTCAGAGTATAACAGAACTCCCTTGGTGTCCTGGCATGATATTTGCTTGATAAGAAGGAGGGTGGTCAGGTATTCAGAATGCAGGGGTGTGGAATGTTGCAAGTGTGGGTAAACTTGTTCACCGGTTATTTACAAAAGCGGATAGATTATGGGTGCTTTGGATTGACCATGTCTATCCGAAAGGTGCGATTGGGTGCATTATCAACCTCCTCCTGATTCCAACTGGAATTGGAGGAATATTTGTAAGGTTCGAGGTATTCTTGAGGGTGGATATCAAGGTAATACACTGGTAGCCTCTCCGGTGGTTACACGGTCGATTCGGGATATCATTGGATGCGGGGCTCACACCCCTGTCCTATGGTATAAGGATGTGTGGGATACTTGGTTATTACCCAAGTATTCTTTTATTGCTTGGTTGATTCAGAGGAAGGCCCTTAATACTAGGGTTAAGCTTCACAGGTTGGGTCTTTGCTTATCTGATCATTGTGTTCTTTGTGAAGTGGGAAAAGAAACGCATGACCATTTGTTTACTAAGTGTGATTATAGTGCTAGGGTCATTGCTGGTGTTGAGGAGAGACTTCATCTTTACTTTACTGGCTCTAATCAATTCTACTCGAAGCTTAAAAAGAAAACTTGCAGAATGGCAAGAATGGTAACCTGCTATATGATTTGGAATGAGAGGAATGTCTGCAGGCTTACTCTTCAGCTTAGCAGACCTGAGATTTTGGTATCCAGAATTTCGCAGCATGTGCATAACCGGCTGGTATTCAAAATGGCTACTGTGGTGACAGCTAATGATTGTGATTGGCTAAGTAGTTTACACATTCGTTGTAGTTTCTGTACTTAGTCTTTATGCAGGAAGTTTAACATGAACGTTATTGTAATACTTTTGATATTTGAAATACAATTGCTCACATGTTACAAAAAAAAAAAAAAAAAAAAAAAAAAAATAATAATAATAATAATAATAATAATAATAATAATAATAATAATAATAATACGTAAAATAATTAAAACTCATAATCATTCACGCAATTAGGGTTCATCACTTAACTGAATTAGGGATCATCGATTTTAACTTAAGGTTTATCATGATTGAACATTTTAGATTAATTGGATCATGGTTCATACAAAAGCCCGAATTAATAATTAATAATTTAATTAGGGATCAATTTTGACTTAGGGTTTAGCATCATTGAAAAAAATCGATTAATTGGATTAGGGTAAAATAATTGCACGAATCAATAATTCAATTAGGGATTGATTTTCACTAACGGTTTATCATGATTGAACAATTTTGATTATTTGGATTAGGGTTCACACAATTGCAGGAATTAGGGTTTATGACGATTTAATTAGGGGAAAAAAATTACACGAAATAATTAGGGTTCATTCATCATCGATTTTGATTAATTCAATTAGGCTAAAAAAACCGGGTTAATAGATTTAATTATATTAATGAAATTAACGAAAATCAGAACAAATTAAAAAAAAAACCAAAAATAAACTTAACTACATGTAGTTAACTAGTTAACCTAACATGTTAAATTACATAATTAACCCTAAACTAACTCACCTAGTTTTACTTGGGTTTGACACGTGTAATCTTCCTATTGGTTTGTGTATGGAAATCCCATACACCATGTGTATCTCTATCATCTTCCCTTAGTTTTGGTATTTTGTTCAATAATTATTTATTTACCATAATAAATATCATATTATTTCTTAACATAAACTTTATCCATATCTTTTAAATTTTCTTAGTTAAAAAAATAATAACAAAAAAACTTAACATTCATAGGTTTACTTCTGTAAACGGGATAATTAGGGCAATGAATCGATTTCATTTGATTAAATACGAACAAATAACGTCGATCGAAGATATTAATAAACATCAGTGATTCCATTTGATTTGCTCTACTAGCGTCAATGATCTAACGATTTGATTTGGGTGTTGCGGGATTACGGCATGCGTGGTAGACGCTGCCAGGATGACGACATGGTTGTCAAAGCCATGCGGGCACATGAGGAGGATGAAGTGGTGATCGGCGGTGTAACGTGGTGGTGTAGAGGCGGAGGCGTGAGAATCTCGGGTCTGCTACATGGTGGGTTGAGGGATTGGTGCGCTGGTGCGCTGATGGAGGTTGCCTGGCAGGAAGAAGGTTTCCGGCGCCGATAGTTACCACTTACCAGAGTTGTTCGCCGGTGTGAGAGGTATCCGGCATCGGTTGGCAGTTGGCTGGTGGGGGAGGAGGCAGTGGTGGTATTAGGGATTGGTGTTAATTGGTTGTCACTTCGTTGTGAAGGAAAAAAATTTAAAGGAGGAAAGAATGATAATTTTGAGAAAATAATAATTTTGGTATAATAAAAAAATAATACGGAGTAATAATTTTGAGGAAAAAAATCAAATATAATTTTTTTTTTTTTATATTTTGGCTCCTAAAATATAACAAATGAAAATTGGAAAAGATTCTATCTTATGCTTCCACTATTGTCACGTGTCTTGATGTTACTCGCAGTGTATAGAAGATTCTATACACTGAGTGTTACCGTAGCCTTTTTGGTCTAATAATCATATCTAGCCAATATATTATTAGATTTAAGGGATAGTTTTGGTGCAATCAAGAGGAGAATCTCTACTTTGGGATTTTGGAAGATCATCCATATACATTGTAGCTCAAGAACAAGTGGAGGAAGGATTCCTCACTTGTGCCCTTTTCGTGCCATACCTACAATGTAAGGAACCTTATTCTTCTTCTTCCTTATTTCATTTTAAGTTATGCATGCAACTAGATCTAGCCTAATCTAAATCAATGAGTAATTTAGATCTATAATTAAATGAGTTTAATTAGAGGATTTAGAATCCTTTCACTAAAAACACATTGTGAGTAATATTTTGAAATAATTAATTATTTTAGGAAAAAAAAATTAATTAAAATTGTTCAGTTTTTGGGCTCTTTAAAAATAATCTATCTGATAGATTAAGCTTTAATTAAACCCAAAAAAACTTAAAACTGTAAACTTGATCACATGCATGAGTTAAAGAAATTAGTATGAAAATATTTACCTGTCTAAAGTGTGATAAATGGGTATTAATGGTGATATAGTATTTGTCGAAATAGAGATGAGAAGGAGATAAAATAAGGAATTAATCATGACTCAAATATTGTAAATTAGGATATAAGAATAATAAAAATATTTTGATGATTTTAGTATAGTATAATTGAGTGAGAGTCTAAGTTTTGAATATGGTAAAAAAGAATAACGAGGGAATGAATCACAGAAGATTAAAGAGTAATGAAAAATGTGTTGGGGATTTAGGGTTATGTTATACACTTCTAATATCAATTTAACTAAGTTAGGTTTCTTTCTAATTATGGGCTTATTCAATTTAAGAGAGTATTAGGCTCTTCTTTTAATCACAAATTGTTCTATAGGACCAATTTATCAATGAGACTGGCCTAATAACCTAAAACCCAATTAAAATAATTAATATAATTATACATTTTTATTTATTTTTTAATAACATAATATTATAATTTGATGAGTTACACATTTATTTATGTCCGTATTCATTCTAAGATGTCGGATTATCAAAATAAAATTAAAAAGTAAACAAAATTAAATATTAAGTGTGGGCTATTCTCCTATTGGGTCAGTTTTGTGGTATAATACGGTCCTATAGGAGAGTTGTTGTCTTTTAATTGTATATTATACGAACCATTCTACGACAAAGTGCTTACACTCGATAAGTCATCAGGTGAGTTATATTAAAACTCAATAAGATACTTAGACCCGATAAGTCATCTGTTGAGTTAGTAATTTTAAAATCAAACCTATGTTGGCCCTTTTTGAATATTTGTAATTTTTTTACACTATTTATATTTTTCGTAAGTTGCTTATATTAGATTATATTGAATTATTGATTAGTATTAATATTTTCAATTATATTTTGTGCAAATAAATCCTTAATATTTATGCACTATATCAAGTTATTAGATATCCAATCCCATGCAATTTTTGCACGAGTTTAAAACTAGTGGAAATTAAATAGGTAGCCGGGGTATAATATACTACCAGTAAGTCGCAAAGTGTCCGTTTTAAATCTTAAAACAGATTATATACTATCACATGTCAAAAGTTTTGATATTTCCTATCCATTTTTTCTATGTGATTTTGTATATATTTGATCCGTCTTAAGGTTAACAAGAATTTATAACATACTTCATTTGTTCGGTTTGATTCCATACGTCCTATTAAAATACTTCACTGGTCTTAAACCCGTGCAAATTGCACGGGCATGCTCTTTTAGAGTTGTACCTATAAAAAATTGTAAATTGTTAAGTTTTATATATATTAGTTATCACTTTCCAAAAAAAATTAGGGTTGATTGATAACTACTACCTATGTAATGCACTGTTTTAAGAACTACCACCAAGTTAATTTTTGTTTAAGAACTTCTACCACATTGTTTGGTTCGCTTTGAAAACACTACCAAATCGAACTTAAGATAGAGATTCAAATTCAACGACTGAAATAATTGAATTTTATATGGTAAATATGAGATTTAGTAGTGTTTTTAGAGCGAACCAATATTGAATTATTTTATTATAAAATCATACTATAAAACTAATCATACGAAATCGATGATGATATTCTGGTTATTTGAAGATAAAGCATATACTTGTTAATCATTGACTAAATTTTAATACTTGAAATTAATTGATTAAAATTAAGTAACTAAGTTATTTAATAAATAGTGTATATTTGTCATACATTATTAATGAAGCTGATGTAATTTGGAATTAAACAATTTGTAATTTGTAATTGAACATTTTGAAAAACCAAGTGTGAAATACTAGAATATGTAGATAATGGGTGCTGAAAATAAGGAAACCAATAAGAGAGTGGCTGACAATAAGAATTTAATTTGAAATGTCTCATTTTAAATTTAGCAAAGTGAAATAAAGATTTGGAAATTGGGTGGGGTTAGAGAGTAGATTTCAAATGATTTTATTTTAGCCTTACTTGGATTTTGTAGGGATTTGCAAATCCAAATCTAATAGATTTGTCAAACATGCAAATTGGTTCAAATCTGAATTTGAGAATCCAATATTTATTCCCAAATACGCCATTGTAATTTGATTTATTAACTTTCAACTACAGAGCTCCACGTAAACTCTGTTGTTGTTACTTTAATAAAGAGGATCATCACACCATACAAGAGGAAATAATTTTGAACGTAACTTACCGATTATATTAAGGATTTTGATATATACAACCCAATGAGTTGTATTTAAGGAACTAAACTAGTTTTGAAACCCGTGGAAACCCACGGGTCTTGTACAAATATATTTATCAATTACAAATAGATAATCTATTGATTAATTAACATATATAAATAAAGGAAAGAATAGAGGCTAATTAAAGGAAGATAATGCTTGCCTTTCTACGGATTAATAACATATATAAAAAACAATTAGTATGAGATAATCTAGGCTATAAATTTATAATATTGGAACTAATTTACAATTAAATAGAAAGGAAACAATAACATATATTCTATCACTAATAAACCATCATGGTATTTGGGTGTCATCATACAATAAAACCAAGTTCTCTTTGTAGTAAGTAACCACCATTTTATTAAATAAATTCACAATCTTCTTGATAGCATCTGACTAACTTTGCTTCCGAATTCATCATTAAAAGAATCAAATTAATTAGTCAAATAAAAAAGTTCACACGTACAAAATTTAAGGGCCAATCAAGAGCTCAGTTAGTAAGTTTGAAAATTAAAATAACAAAAAGTAAAAACTATATGAGGTTAGCGGAAAATAGTCGTACCATATTTAACGATGAAGATCCAAAACTAAAATCTTGGTTTAAAAGTATGAGTCTTTATAAGAGATAAGAAAGACTAATCTAATGGTAGCAATTCTTCATCTCCTCTTATTCCATGTTTTTCATTTCGATCTAAAAGATTGTCGAAAATGTTATTTCAAAGGATAGTCTAATGTTCAATTGAGATATGCTTACGACTAATTCGCAAGTGATAAGATCTTTTATTAGGAGTTGTGGAACACTTTCACTTTGTTGTTAATGCAAAGATAAGGCTGCATATTTTACCATGTAATTTACATCAACACTTGAGGCAATAGGTTATCGCAAATAACTTTAGATCACTACCAGTTACTCATTAGTATTCGTGACAATAATTTTTATTTTCTTTTCTTTTAGATTGCTACAAATTATTTTGTTTATCCATATACTTCGCATTACTTTTAAGAAAGAGTATTTTTTTTAGTCTTTTTTAGCTATCTCGCCCTATATTTGCATTTTTTTGGTTTTTTCACTTACCTCGATATTTACATTCCTAATCTTAGTAAGGTCTTTTAATACATCGTATGAAATACATATTAGTTCGTCATTCTTATAGACTATTAATATGGATTAGTTCTTTATCTTTGTATTGAATGAACAACTAATCTTCACTACCTCACCATATCATCATTGTCCTTTTTAATCTCTAAATAGTTGGTAAGTGGTTTACACCATTAAGCTTTTGATGAGCACAAATTCTTGTTTCAGATGGACACTTTTCGACTTATTTTTCAGACAGACATATGTGACCATTTTATAGTTAAATGTAACCACAATGGTAGAGGCAGTGTTAAAGCTTATGGTAACTGGTTTTTCAATAGTGGTTACATTTAATTATAAAATGGTTACAAAATCCTGTCTTATTATTTTAGACCAAAAAGGCCAGAAGCAAGACGCACTGTTTGATGAGCATTATAAATCAAATGAAATACATTTCATTTTGGTACAAAGACCAAGAAAATAGGAAGTGACCAATTACTAAATAACAAGTGGAACAAATTGAGTGTAAATGATCAAATTGGTCATCAAGTTGATTCTTAAATATAAAGGACAACAATTTAGTGAGAAACCTTAATATGAAAAAGGACAAGAAATGACCGCGACAGAGGGAGTAATGATCTTTCTATCTCATACGGAAGTATGACACTAATTTAGAGATAACTTGCAATGTCCCATCTCCTTCCACTATTTTCGCTCCAATTCTGAACCATGGATGCAACCTGTCACCTCTAACACCATTCACATCCATGCATGTCCAGTCGCCTCCCATACTAATTCATCACCCAAATTCGACCACCGCCTTCTCGAATCACCTACATCAGCAGTCGTGCCGTGCATCCCAATCGACGACCATCAAGCACCTTATTTCGATGTCGAAACCGACCTATGCTACACTTAATCGACCCACCACCGCGCCTAGTTCCACATAGGCTGACCAATGAAGTCTCACTTGCCTCCGTCTTGCTGCAAAAACCTGCTCTTCCATGAAACAGTCACCACACACAAAGTCGGAATCAAACCTGAGTATCGTCCCAACTCCCAAAGCACCATACACCTCCTCAACTTAAACCACCATGACTCGAACTCAGAAGCCCAGAAAAGACAACCGCTATAAAACTCGAACCCAATTCGAAGCACCACAGTTCAGCCTAATAAGAAATTAAAAATAATAGTCAAACCATTCCTTATGTCACTCCTAATCATACGCATGACAAAGGATCAAATAAAGCAACAAAATATTCTAATTGCCAATCATCAGAATGATTGATTTATTTTCCTTAATTGTACAAATTAGTCAATAATTATGTGTAAATGCAATACGATACTTTAAACAACGTATATTTTGTTAACAATATAGTTTATAAATATTTACACTTTGTATGCAATTGATCATCTCAATAATAATACTTCATTCTTCTTCATAATCTCATAGAGCCAATATGGCCGACGTTGAGCCCAAATTTCAAGTCAAGCTGACCATAGCTGCCTTCATTCGCTCAACTCGGCACCGGAATCGTTCGACTATCATTACTTTCAACATCAATTCGCCTGTCATGCTCGAGCAGAAATCACATCAGCTTTGTCTCCCTCGCCTTTCGACTTGTGCTGCCAAAATCACAAAATCACCATCGCTTTTACAATTCAGGAAAACGAATCTTTTTCCTATATAGTAAACAAAGAGCAAATTTATTAGATTATACATTTGTAATAAAAGTAGAGTGGTTACAGAAAACAAAATAAAAATGATCGATAATAAAAATGAGTTTTTGGAAGAAAATGGAGGGTACATATATATGGGGAGGGAAAATTCAATCGACAGGGGAAGAGGCTCAAAACTTACAAATGCAATTCAATGGAATTCATGAGTTGTTAATGCGTTGTTTTTATGGTAATTAAGATGTGGAGATGGAGAGGTAGAGTAGCGGTGGCACTGAATAGCTTATTGAAACGCTTGTTATTAAGTTTTTTTTTTTTTGATGTGGCATTTAATTTTTACCTTATTGGACCATAAAAGTTAGAAGCCTAAAAAGAGGAGAAGGCTAGAAAAAGCTAGTATAATGACGCTGCTGACATTTCCTTCAATTGTGACGTGGCAGTTCTTGATCCTAATTGGTATTGTCTACGTGGCATTAATGAGTCATTTTAGGTAGGCTTTTAATAAGATTTTATAGAAATGAAAAGAAATTTTTAATATATGCATTAATTGCATTGAATTGTGTATAATTTAGTCTTGAATTCCTAACTTAATACCAAATATAAAAAATCTTAAATGTTTAAATGCAACCTAATGGATTGTACATATAAAAAACCCTTATATTAAAGCTCATGGTAATCAAAATCTATTGGGGTAAAGCGTAAGGAAATCAAAATCTATAGTAAGACTTAAAGGATAGACCCTTAAAATGTTGGCTAGGTAGCTGGTTCTACACAAAATCTCATTATAGACGGGCACTATCCGTCTATATCTATAGACGGATAGTGTCCCTCTCACAAATGAAAATGGGTAGTGTAAGTGGGTGGGAAATGAATACCCCCACTTGCACTACCACTTTCACTTGTGAGAGGAACACTATCCGTCTATAGTTATAGACGGATAGTGTCCGTCTTTAATGAGACGGACTGCTGATTCTAATAGTCATTATTATCGCTTGTTCTTATCTGCTTTAGAAGAACTAGGAATGAAGGATGTGGTTGAGTTTGTTCTACCAAGTGAAAGAAAAATAGAAGAATTGATGTATGTTGTCATGAATTAAAATTTTTTACAAATATCTGGATGTAGGCAGCAAATGAAGATGGTGAGTGTCGTGTGGGGAGGGATGAAAGTGAAAGAGTGATGACATGCTGGAATTCAAGCGTATCTACATTCTGCTACACAATATACAATGTTTTAGTAAGGCCTTCCTTCAAACGAATAAAACGGTTTAAATAACACTTTGCTTAAATAAATGAGATATATTTTTTACTAATTTCAATACATTTTATTTTTACCTTATGAATATTTGATCCATTTTAAAATTAAGACAAATATATCTGTCTTAATGTCTTTGTAGGCACGGAAAAATTTATTAAAGTGCCGAATAAATAAAATGAATTAATTATTTTGAGTTAATACCAAATTTTTAACTTAATTTAATTAATTTGTCCCGATTAAATGAAATATGGGCTGATTCGGATTACAAAAGGAGTTGTTCGGATCAATAAACCCAGAAAGAATCAAACTTGGGCCAAGGTTGCTAATAAACCCACAAATGGGCCTGTGACCACCAAAGTCCATCAAGGAGATTTGAAACTCTATAAATAGAGCTCTCCTCTTTCATTCAAGGGGTTGAAAATTCATAATTGCAAAGGAGCTAGAGAGAACAAGGTACAAATTCCTACAAATCCTCTCTGTCAAAATCATTGCAAGCAGTCAACAAGCACATCAAAGCGTGCCGCCTGCGTTGAAGATTCAATCACAAGTTCAAACCTTCAAGAGAGATTCAAGTCATCGCGACCCTCTCAAGAAATCAAATTTACATCGCGCGTAGAGCAATTAAATTTGTCTACACGCGCACCCCTCACGTGTACCCCGTACACGTACCCCTTACGGCATATTAGAATCAGAGGATATATTAGAGATTGTACACGTACTTTTGATATTTATTAATAAAATATAATTGTTTCCTTGTTTTGTATTTCAAGATTATCGCAATACAAAATTTGTCACACAAATTTTGGTGAACCCGACGTGAAAATCTCTACCTCTCATCTCTACTGCTTTATTTTATTCAAGTCTACCAAAACAAGAAGATGTCTACTAAGCAAAGCATCTCCTCCACCATCCAAGAAGACCTACGCAGATATCCCGCAAGGTACCCCATTGTTTTACCTCCCCTCGCTACGCGATCGGTTGGCATCTCCACAAGAGGAATGGCAAAGAAGGCTGCTGTCAATCTCTTTGCCGCGCCCACGCCTCGCACACGTCCCAACTAGGCCGCGCAAGTTCTCTCGTCGCCTCCATAGCTCGCTGCTGCTACAACGCTCTCCGGCCGCCTCTTCTCCTTCACGCGAGGAGACTAGAAGTGTTAAGGTTGACAAGAAGGCTTCTCCATGCAAACCCAAAGCGTCGCCAAAGAAGAAAGAAACCTCAACTCCTAACGTTGCTTCAGTCATGGTGATAAGTGGCGATACTCTTGAGGATCGAATGCAGAAAATGAATGAACTCCTTGAGAAGATGATGAAGGAAAATGAAGAAAAGAACAAAAAAATTGATGAGCTCCAAAAAGAGGTGGTGGCACTCCGTGACAGGAAGGCCGAGAGCGAGCATGGTGACACCGATAGGGATGATGATAGTGATAGAGAAGTTGGCGAGGATAGGGAAAAGCCAAAAATGAGATCAAGAACTTCACCAAGAGAAGTCAGGGAGTTAATAGCCAGACGATCAAGTGTCCGTTGGATGATAGCTCGACAAGTAGTGGACGCTACATCAAGCCTTACACTAAGAGGATTGACATCTGCGCATGCCATCGGCTATCGGCCTCCAAAATTTCAACAATTCGACGGGAAGGGGAACCCAAAGCAACACATCGCCCACTTCGTCGAGACATGCAACAATGCTTTGGAACAGAAGGTGATCGTTTGGTGAAGCGATTCGTTCGTTCGCTCAAAGGGATCGCGTTCGACTGTACACGATCCGGACTCGAGTCAATTGACAGCCGGGGTCACATGGAAGATGAATTCCTCAACAGATTCTACAAAGACTGGACGCGTCGTCGATGAGCGAATTGACAAAGACAACTCAATGGCAAGATGAGCATGTCGTCGATTACATCAACAGGTGGCGTGCGCTGAGTCTGGAATGCAAGGATCGCTTAAGTGAAGCGTCAGCAGTTGAAATGTGCGTCAACGGGATGAAATGGGACATTCTTTACATCCTGAAAGGGATCATGCCAAAGAGCTTCCAAGACCTGGCTACCCGCGCCCATGACATGGAGATCACAATCAAAGAACATGGTAGTGCTCGACCAAGTTCTTCTAAGGTGCCAAGTGAAAAGAAGGAGTTCAAGAAAAATGATAAGAACTCCAAATCGTCTACAAAGGAAACAATGGTCGTCGAAACCAGCAGTGCACCTGTCAAAATCTCGTCAAAGCCTAAGTATGAAAAGAAGAAAGAGTCATTCTCTTACAACTACCAACGAGACAAGCCTACATTGAAGGAGTTGCAGGCTAAGAAATACCCATTCCCAAATTCGACTTGTCCGGAATGCTCGATGACCTCTTAGAGAAGAAGGTTATACAATTGCCAGAGTCGAAGCGCCCTGAGCAAGCAAACAAGACAAACGATCCCAATTACTGTCGTTATCACAGGCTGGTGAGTCACCCTATTGAAAAGTGTATAACACTCAAGGAGAAGATCATGCAGCTCTCCAAGGAGGGGAAGATCATTCTTGACTTGGATGACACAGTAACTACAAATCAAACTACTGTAGTCTTGGAGCAACCTGACGAGCCAATTATACAACAAGGACAATGTGTGTATATGTTGCAGTTCGGGAGTTTTGAGCCTGTGGGCATTACGGATCCAAGGGTCATTGTCGTCACTACCACCGCAACGTCATTGGAAGAAATACTACCTCCTCAAGATAAGAACGAGGAAAAGAAGCATGAAGATGACGATGAGGGTTGGACTTTGGTTACGCGCAAGAAGTCAAAGAAACAAACAAGGCGACGAGTATGCGCAACCTGTTCACCGTCGAAGAAAACGATCAAAGAAGACGAAACCTCGCAAGACGAAGGGAAAGAAAAAGTCCAAAATAGTTGTCAAACCACATGTCTTGCCAATTGATTTGCTGGAACAAGAACCACCAAGTCCCGTCACCTTAGAAGAATTCTTCCCGCGAGATTTCATGAACAAGGTTATCTGCGTGCACCATCTCGGCCATCAAGGTGGCGACGATGAAAAGAAGAATGAGGAAAGGGGCCTAGATGATGCGGTATCACCACAACAGCCTCATTTCGAAAAAGAGAACGAAATAGTGGTTGCTCTCGATGCCCTTCCTACAAACATGGGGTGGAAACAAATCTTTCATCCGCCTAAAGATAAGCGTAAGTGATAATTCAAGGACTTGAGAAGCCAGAATTGTACGCAGGCAAGATGAAGGAAAAATGCGAGCCTCCTGAGCAATCAACTGGATGTGTCTCCTGCAATGCAGCTTTGAGTTTCTCAGATGAGGATTTACTTCTTGGATCCAAGCCTCACAACAGGCCACTTTATGTGTCGGGGTACATCCGGGGGCAAAAGGTCAAGCGCATCTTAATAGATGGAGGCTCAGGAGTCAATCTCATGCCAAAATCCACCATGAATGAATTAGGGATCACAATGGATGAACTCTCGAGTAGTCGAACAATGATTCATGGTTTCAACTTGAATGGGGAGTGTGCGGTTGGCATGATCCGTGTGAACCTTACCATGGGTGATCTTTCTTCCGACACATTGTTCCATGTCATGGATGGCAAGACATCGTTCAAACTATTGCTGGGACGACCTTGGAAGCACAAAAACGGAGTTGTCGCCTCAACCCTCCATCAATGCTTGAAATATTATCGTGGTGGCGAAAGGAAAATAGACGGAGACGCCAAACCTTTCTCTAAGGTCGACTCTTTCTTCGCTGATGCAAAATTCTTTGAAGAAAATGGTACTTCCAGTGAATTCATGCCAACCACCATCTCTTCAACAGGAAAAGGAGGTAAGCGGGAAAAGAACATCATCAAAGAGGATGAAGCTGCAAGTCCTGCTAAAGAAAATGATGTTAAGAAAGATGTAGACAAGGTCAACAAAACAGCTACTCCTGTTGCGTCACCCAAGAAGCAAGAGACGCCGCAGAAAACTACACCACCAGTACTACGCTACATCCCGAAGTCTCGCCGCAAAGATGGGGAGAGTCCTTTTGCAGAGTGTCTAACACCAAAGATAGAGCCTAAGGATAAAAAGTCAAGTCTGGTGTTCAAGCAGGAATGGGTAGCCAAAGTCGTTACACCTCTACCAAGTTCATCTCAAACGAAGATTGTGAGACCTCCTCCGAATGGCTTTGTCTGTTCATCCAGTCAATCATCAAGTGAAGGAAACAAGGGGATATTTGATTCCAATGCTTACAAGCTACTTGCGAAGGCTGGATATGACTTTACAAATCCGACTCCTCTCGGCAAAGTCATAGAAGTTGAGCCGTACGGTCTTAACAAAGCGCAACATGAAGTGTTCAAGCAAGATGGGAGCTTCATGGTGACCAGGGCCGGCCTCGGATATGAGTCTCCTGCGCCTGTGAAGATTGGTGCTCGTAGAAAAGGGGCTACTGCATCTTCTTAGCACATCACAGTAGAAGAGGTCGAAGAAAATGAAGAAGGAGAGGAAAAGATTCATCCATCTTCAGTCTTCGATCGAATAAGTCCACCTGCAGAGAAGTGTCGTCCTTCTATATTTACAAGGTTAGGGAGACCAAATTCTTCAACCAAACACATTTCTGTCTTTGCTAGGCTTGGCAATCAAGGAGAAAGTAAGGTCAAAGTGTCAACACCTTCGTTGCGCATAAACAAAAAGGGCGCAATACATGAACGCTTGGGTGGTCCATCAAAAACAGTGTTCAGTCGACTAGGGGCTCTCAAGAGGAATAGTGGTGAGGGTCGTCCTCTCTCAACTTTTGCAACACAAAATGAAGAAGAAGTAAGAGTAAGTGATGATTTGAGAAGCGTAATACCATCTCGCATGAAGCGTATGCAAGTAGTGGATATCATCCAGCATGAGCCACTCAAAGCAAGGAGGCGCGTACTAGTCCTCACAGGCCAGTCAAAAAATGTTGAGCCTATTCCTTCCTCTTCACGTCCCTCTGATGTAAAGAAGCCAAGAGATTTAGAAGTTACAACGTCATCATATCATATCACAGTAGAAGAGATACCTGACGAGAATGAAGAAGTTGAGGCCGATGAGGCCCCTGAAACACTTGAAGACGGGGGGCAATCGACGGTGGATGAACTCAAGGAACTCAATTTGGGAACTACTGAAGATCCTCGCCCCATTTATGTCAGTGCTTTGCTGACTAAGGAAGAAGAAGAGGAGTACTACAAGTTATTGGTCGAGTACAAAGATGTCTTCGCTTGGAGCTATAAAGAGATGCCTGGACTCACCAAAATTGCGCTTTATCGTCTAGAAATCAAGAAAGGCACCAATCCCAAAAAGCAACCTCAACGTCGTTTCAGGCCGGAGCTTGTACCTGAAATTGAAAAGGAAGTCAATAAACTCATTGAAGCAGGTTTCATTCGAGAAGTCAAATATTCTACTTGGATAGCAAACATTGTCCCAGTCAGAAAGAAGAATGGACAACTGCGCATATGTGTCGACTTCAGAGACCTTAATGATGCATGCCCGAAGGATGACTTCCCTTTGCCGATTCTGAGTTGATGATTGACGCAACCACTGGTCATGAAGCCCTCTCATTCATGGATTGTACTTTCTGGTTACAATCAAATACATATGGCACCCGAAGATCAAGAAGCAACAGGTTTTCGAACCCCAAAAGGGATCTTCTGCTGCCATGCCGTTTGGATTGAAGAATGTTGGCGCTACGTACCAACGCGCAATGCAAAAGATCTTTGATGACATGCTGCATAAAATAATAGAGTGTTATGTTGATGACGTGGTTGTCAAATCAAAGAAAAGAGAAGACCATATCAAAGACCTTCGAACCGTCTTTGAAAGACTTAGAAAATGTCAACTCAAGATGAATCCACTCAAGTGTGCGTTCGGTGTCACATCTGGGAAGTTCTTGGGGTTTGTGGTCAGGCATAGAGGCATTGAAATTGACCAAACAAAAATTAAAGCCATCAACGAAATGCCGGAACCAAAGACGTTAAAAGAGTTGCGCGGATTGCAAGGACGTTTGGCATACATTCGAAGGTTCATATCTAACCTAGCAGGACGTTGCCAACCATTCAGCCATCTCATGAAAAAGGATGCTCCATTCCAATGGGATGAAAAATGCAAAAATGCTTTTGATAGCATCAAGAAGTACTTGGCCAAAGGCACCGTCTTTGGGGGCACCAATTCCGGAAAGCCACTTGTCCTCTACATCGCAAAGACAAGAACGCTCACCGGGGGCAATGTGTGCTCAAGAAATTGAAGACCGTAAAGAGAGAGCACTCTATTACTTGAGTCGTACCTTGGTTGGAGCCGAGTTGAATTACTTGCCCATAGAGAAGATATGTCTTGCTTTGGTGTTCGCCATCCGTAGTTGAGACACTACATGCAGGCGCATACCATACACGTGGTCTCAAAAGCCGATCGAATCAAGTACATACTCTCAAGACCAGTCTTGTCTGGAAGACTTGCGAAATGGGCAATGTTACTTAAGCAGTATGACTTGGTGTTCGTGCCTCAAAAGGTCATAAAGGCCAAGCTATCGCCGACTTCTTTCTTGATCATCCAAAGTGCAGCAGAGTGGGAAATTTCAGATGACCTCCCAGGAGAAGAAATTTTCTATGTGGATGTCCTACCTCCATGGCAAATGTACTTTGATGGTGCTGCAAGGAAGGACGGAGCTGGAGCCGGAGTTGTATTCGTAACTCCACAAAATCATCTCATGCCGTACTCCTTTACGCTCACTCAGTTGTGCTCAAATAATATGGCAGAATACCAAGCTCTCATACTCGGCCTCCAAATGGCGATCGAAATAGGTGTTAGAGATATGGACATCTACGGCGACTCAAAGCTGGTGGTCAACCAAGTCCTTGGTGAATATGAAGTAAAAAAGGAAGACTTGATTCCCTACCATCAACGGGCATTACAACTGTTGAATCAACTTGAGGACATCCATGTTGGTCATGTGCCAAGGAGTGCCAATAAGTTGGCTGACGCGCTTGCTAATCTTGCAGCCACTTTGGCACTGGGGGCAGAAGAGTCTATGCAAGTCCCAGTCTGCAATCGTTGGGTAGTATCATTGCTTGAAGGAGAGGAAAATGTAGATACAACCAACATGATATGCGTCTACACGATTGATGAAGATGATCAAGCGTCAACCTATCATTGATTTTTTGGACCACCAAAAACTACCTGATGATCCCAGACACAAGGTAGAAATACGTCGACGAGCTCCAAAGTTCATTCACTATAAAGGGACACTCTACAGACGTTCTTTCTCAGGCCAATGGTTGAGTTGTCTAAGCAAGGATGAAGCTACTGAAGCAATGCATGAAGCTCATTCTGGCATTTGTGGGGCTCATCAATCTGGGCCTAAACTTCATGATCGTGTAAAGAGAATGGGGTATTACTGGCCAACCATGGTGCAAGATTGTATGGACTTTGCAAAAAAATGTGAACCCTGTCAGTTCTACGCAAACTTCATACACCAACCGCCGAGCCGTTGCATCCTCATCGTTTTCTTCATGGCCCTTTGAAGCTTGGGGACTTGATGTTGTGGGACCTCTTACTCCAAAGGCCTCAAATGGACACGAGTATATTCTCGCTGCCACTGACTACTTCTCAAAATGGGCGGAAGCCATCACGCTACGGGAAGTGAAGAAAGAAAATGTTGTGGATTTCATTAGAACCCAAATCCTCTACAGATATGGTGTACCTCAACGTATCACAACTGACAATGGGAAACAATTTTTCAACCATCTGATGACAAGTCTGGGAGAAAAATTCAAGTTCAAACAATACAAGTCATCCATGTACAATGCCTCTGCAAATGGTTTGGCTGAAGCCTTTAATAAAACTCTTTGCAACTTGTTGAGAAAAGTAGTAGCAAAGTCAAAGCGAGATTGGCATGAAAGAATTGGTGAGGCGTTGTGGGCATATCGTACCACATACAAAACACCTACTCAGGCAACCCCGTACGCGTTGGTGTATGGAGTGGAGGCCGTGTTGCCTTTGGAGTTGCAGATCCCTTCCTTACGCATTGCTATTCAGGAGGGACTCACAGATGATGAGAATGACAAATTGCGATTAGCAGAGTTGGAAGCTCTCGATGAAAAGAGATTAGAGGCTCAACAAAATCTCCAGTGTTATCAAGCAAGGTTGTCACGCGCATTCAACAAAAAGGTGCGCCCTCGTTCTTTCCAAGTAGGAGACCTCGTCCTTGCGAGCATTTAAGACCAATCGTCACCTCTCACAAGCCACTTGGCAAGTTCACCTCTAAGTGGGATGGTCCATACGTGGTACAGGAGGTCTATACAAATGGTGCTTACAAAATCGTCGATGAAGACGGCGTTCGGGTAGGCCCAATCAATGGGAAGTTTTTGAAGCGTTACTATTCTTAAATCCCAACAGTGAAGGCTCCTAAGTAAGAGCGTAAACTGCAAGTCCAGGCTCCTAAGCAAGAGCGTAAACTGCAAGTCCAGGCTCCTAAGCAAGAGCGTAAACTGCAAGTCCAAGCTCCTAAGCAAGAGGTTAAACTGTATACAAAAAAAAAAATCTCAAAAAAAAAATCTACAAAAAAAAAACTCAAAAAAAAAAAAAAAAAAAAAAAAAAAAAAAAAAAAAAAAAAAAAAATCCTTCCATCCCTTATGAACTACGTCGGCTTGATCTTGTGAAATACACTTTGTCTTCACAGGTACGTAGGCAACTTGGGTGAACATGTAGCTCAAGTGCAGCCACACCTCCAAACAAAAAAAAATCCCTCCCTTGAACTACGTTGGCTTGATCTTGCAAGTTGTCATCTTGATAGCTTTGCAAGTACGTAGGCAGTTTGAGCAAACACTTTGTTCAAGTGCAGCCACACCGAAAAAAAATTACATCAAAATAATTACTCCTGGCCCGCAAGAGTTTAAACTGTGTGCGGCTAAAATTACAGTCAATCATCAACCAAGTTTGTAAAAGACCAAGATCATGTTAATCGATGTTGAATTTCTCTTGAGCTGGGTTTTCACACTCTTTGCTTTACGGTTAGCCTTGGATGGCTCTTAAAAAAAAGAGGTCACATCGCATACAGGTGATGAAATGGTGCAGTAATCTGGCACATGAAGGCTTGGAACTTCCTTACAATCGACGTGCGGGTTCATTGCATGGTAACTCCAAAGGGAACACAAGATGACACCCATCCAGGAGTAGCTCGTACTCTCTTGGAGTCGACGAGTCAGGTCCATTGCAAGTTGCAGCCCTGCAAAAGAGGACAATTACAAGTAAGTATAGAGAATATGAGGAAGTCTTTTACAAGTAGGGGGGACATCAAATCAAGAAGTGTATTCATCCGGCAGGTCTCATAGGGAGAAAGGTAAGTTGGAGGTGCGATGAAATAATAGTCTTCATAAAGAGGTTCATTGCATAAGTCTTCAAAACTGTGTCGCGATGACCCGAATGGGTTCACCCTGACACAACCTGTCGCGATGACCCAAAAATGGGTTCACCCTAACAAGCAATAAGTCTTCAAAACTGTGTCGCGATGACCCGAATGGGTTCACCCTGACACAACCTGTCGCGATGACCCAAAAATGGGTTCACCCTAACAAGTAATAAGTCTTCAAAACTGTGTCGCGATGACCCGAATGGGTTCACCCTGACACAACCTGTCGCGATGACCCAAAAATGGGTTCACCCTAACAGGCAATAAGTCTTCATCTTGTCGCGATGACCCAAAAATGGGTTCACCCTGAAAAGTAATAAGTCTTCAAAAGTGTGTCGCGATGACCCAAAAAATGGATTCACCCTGACAAGTAATAAATCTTCACTGATGAACAAATACGGTGGCCTTCCATGAAGTACGGACTATTTGAAGATGGCCGAAAAGACGGGAACATAATTCCCTGCGAAAAAGCACAAACAAAAAACATACACAAAAAAAAAGGATATGCAAATAACGTGTGATTAGTCACTTGGCTCTAATTTAAAAGGACGGAGAGAAGCGCACTAAATATCCATTGTCGAAACAAATTAGCCAAGAAGGAAGTGCACTTATATTTTATTCATAGAAAAACCAAACCATCTCCCTTTTGTAACCCATTTCATCTCTCTCTCGAGATAAAAGAAGAGAAAATAAAAAAGGGTGCATCCCCGCCATTCCAACAATGAAAGGCCAAAGTCCTGAGAAGTAAGACCAGTCGGAAACGGGTCGAGATTTTCAGGATTAAAAGTGCAAGCATCAACTGATCAATAAATCAAGAAAAGGTATTCATCTTATTCTGACCAGGATTTAAGATATTATCGCAAGCATCAAAGATTCGAAGCGCGTTCCGAGCATCGTCTACTGAACACGCAAGTATACATGGCCATAAATCCATATCCAAGGCAAGAATCCATATTAGTCATGAGAGTTTCTCACCTGATATTCGATTATCGTCCAACGCCGCAAAATTCAGAACAGAGGAAATGCCTTGCTGTGTAAAACAAAACAAAAAAACACGGTTGTGGACTTGCGAAAAACGAGAAACTGCAATAGATATTTAAGGAAAAGAAAGATAATCACTTTCTTGTCATTATATGCATAGTTTAGTCGTCATTACCAAAGCAAATGATGTTAAGAAAAGCTAATACCCATTTGCCATTACGTGAATTATTGCCATTCTTTATTTCTTACCCATTAAAACCAATCATCTTCTATCAAAATTGAACAGCCAATGACGTCTGAATTAGCAATAAGCTGATGGTTCGATTTTCAAGCTGTACCGCACAGCTTCGACGACGGAGTAACTAGCTGTGTAAACAAAAAAAAGGGGAGCAGTGTCATTACAGTTGCTAACCAAATCAGTCAAGTTACTTTAAAATTACTATGGATATTTGTCAAGACGATGATGCCAATGGTCAACCTCGATGATACGAAGTACTAATTTAACAAAGGCGAAGGTAGTGCGAGGATATCGAAATTTCACCTGCAAAACGAGGCAATCCGGGGCTAAGTCGTTCGGAAGAACGCACCAAAGTCGAAGGTTAAGGATGAAACAAAAGTTAAAAGAATCACAAAGTCTCGGGTGTATGAATGCAGTACTCGGCAATTATGAAGACGATGTAGCAGGTTTTCAATTATTTCTGCATCATTGTATCTAAGATTCGAATATGTGGGGAATTGGGTGCGAGTTCTTAAGCTGACCGATTCCGACGAAGCATAATCTAAGTTTACATCAGTATGACGGTATAGAATTTGATTAAAAAAAAAGCATGGAATCTCGAGGCATGAACATATCACGATTTGGTGATTCACGAACAAGGTTTTGTCAGGATGGTTTTAGTAAATATTCGACGGACTCGGCTCAATATTTTCAAAAGAAAAGAAGGGAAAGTTAAACTGAAAATCAATTGAACCGTGCCATAGTCATTGGAATTCAAGAAAGCAAGACTGAAAAAAAAAAAAAAAGAAAAAAAACAGAACACAGAGGAGTGTGCATACCTGTACGATGCCTGGACAAACACGAAAGATCAAGGCTAGACGATGTTAGATATCAAATAGTTGAATTCTGCTTGGAAAGAAGGAGAAGAACAGGATGGTTAACATCATGGTAGTAGAAATATTTTTCTTAAAAAAAAAAGACTCGCAAAACAAGAAAAAAATACCGGCTGGAAGGTGTTTGGTTGCATCGCTAATTCATGCCCATGATGAGAGTGTTTATATATAAAGTTGTAGGTATCCTTAAAATCTAAACAAGTACAGGGATTTCCTTAAACCATACCTAAGTGGGAAAGTTATAGAACCGCACAAACTTTCCTAAAAAATTGTATTGTGCAATTCTATTGGAAATTAGATGGTATGGTTAATTTGTACACAATTTGGATTAAGGGATCCGTCCGTGGGTCACTCGTCAAGTTAGATACTAACGAAGACGTTTTAAAAAAATTGGTCATCCTTACGATAAGTTCGGGTACCTAATGACTTTCAAGTCATACAAGTCAAAAAGAAATGCGTTATCCGCCAAGTCTAAAAAGAATGACAGGGTGACGTCAAAAAAATTCCAAAAAAAAAAAAAAAATACCCTTATGACAAGTTTGGGTACCTATTGACTTTCAAGTCAAATACAAATTCACCCGCCAAGTTAGATAATGACAGGGTGACAAAAAAAAATGGATCATTCTTGCGACAAGTAAGGCCGCTCATCACCGACTTCCAAGTCAAAGCAAAATCGAGACCCCGCCACGTCAAGACACCGGGAGGCGCACGTGACAAGGTCCCGAGGGGGCAATTTGTAGGCACGGAAAAATTTATTAAAGTGCCGAATAAATAAAATGAATTAATTATTTTGAGTTAATACCAAATTTTTAACTTAATTTAATTAATTTGTCCCGATTAAATGAAATATGGGCTGATTCGGATTACAAAAGGAGTTGTTCGGATCAATAAACCCAGAAAGAATCAAACTTGGGCCAAGGTTGCTAATAAACCCACAAATGGGCCTGTGACCACCAAAGTCCATCAAGGAGATTTGAAACTCTATAAATAGAGCTCTCCTCTTTCATTCAAGGGGTTGAAAATTCATAATTGCAAAGGAGCTAGAGAGAACAAGGTACAAATTCCTACAAATCCTCTATGTCAAAATCATTGCAAGCAGTCAACAAGCACATCAAAGCGTGCCGCCTGCGTTGAAGATTCAATCACAAGTTCAAACCTTCAAGAGAGATTCAAGTCATCGCGACCCTCTCAAGAAATCAAATTTACATCGCGCGTAGAGCAATTAAATTTGTCTACACGCGCACCCCTCACGTGTACCCCGTACACGTACCCCTTACGGCATATTAGAATCAGAGGATATATTAGAGATTGTACACGTACTTTTGATATTTATTAATAAAATATAATTGTTTCCTTGTTTTGTATTTCAGTTATCGCAATACAAAATTTGCTGTTACAGTCTTATAAGAAAATTTGTGACAAAATTTATATGCCAAGTTGTCGACCACGATAATTAAAGTGCATCATTATTGACCTCGAGTCGTTCTGTGGTAGTGTACTAGTGTATTACTGCGCAATGTTTTTGTTTCACTTTTTTTTATTTCGATCTTCCTCGTCCTTCTTGATCATTTAGTATCTATTTTAATTTTAGGTTAGTCATTTACAAAGTATTTATCATCTTTTGAATATATTTTTTTATTATAGCTAATAAACTTGACCCGACCCGATAGTACCCGAAAACTTAACAACTTCGAACCGACCCCACTTGATTCGTTCGCGACTAGGATGATCACACCCAAACTGTGGACATGGGCCACCTACACGCCAAACCATTCCGTGGACGTGCAGCAGTCGGAAAGCCACGCTCAGCGGCATAAGAAATGCTTTCGATTGGATCGCTTTAGATCGGTCGGTTTCGTCTCGGTAAAGGTCTCGAAACGATGCAGAGATGTTCGGAGTCGCCACCAAGCAATTATGAGATGCCTGGAAATCGTTCGAATCCACTTTAGACCTAGATCAATCAAGGCAAAAAGCGGTGCTTGACATAGGTACTAAAGAGAAGGAAGCGTCCCTCTTTAGCATCATATCGCTAGAATGACTCTCGTTCGCCCTGGATACGGTCGTCCACTATCCAAAGTTTCTGAGTAAGAGGTGAGGGTACGTATTGGGAAGCCCTTTAATCAGACACCCAATCCTGCCCGCGGTAGCGGCGTCTACTGATCGATATTGGTTGGTTAAGTGCAAAAGTTGATAAAACGGGTTATATGCATGAGTGCGCATCCGCAAGTTTAAACCTAAAATGTGAGATTTGCTAGGTTGGTTGTTTATCCAAGTATCAAATAATTGATGTCGAGTTGGATTTAATGTTGATTTGCATGCAAGACGGAAATTAAACATCCATTTACCGAGTTAGGTTTATGGTGCTTAACATGATCCATTTGTCTTAAAAAAGTGCTTTAAAATACGAAGTGTAAAATGCATACTCATCGATCTGATCCGTCCTGTATCCGGGTTAGCCGAAGTCGGGATTGTCCTAGACGAGTGCTAAAAAGGAAGCAGAAGCAATGTCAGGCAGCCTATTGAGGCGCAAGCCATGAGGCAATGCAAGGGAGCCTCTCCTAGCTTGAAATGTAGAAAACGGAGAGCCTGTTTAGGCGCGAGTCAGGCGACAGCTCAAAGGGGTGTCTCCTGTTTATTGGAAGTGTTTGTGAAATCGTTTGTAAAAGGGTGTTAAATCCCATTTTTGTTGAAAAGGTCGTTAAGACCGCTTTTGTGCTAATATGAAGAATGGTCTAGATTGACCTTAAGGGTTGTGAGCAGGCTGGCTAGCCGAGCAGTTGCCAGATCTCTGTTGTCATCGTTGTTGTTGGACGAAGCTGAAGATGGGGCCATGGTTCCGAAGCATAAAACGGCTCACGTTACATCCCAATCCGACACGGTTTAACGACTAAACATAGACAGCACAAAGGACGGAAATACACTTGGGACACAATGAGACGAGAGCAACCGTGTGTGGTCCCTCGGTGCTAACTCGATTGATGGTGCGGCGATGTTGACTAGACTCCGACTCGCGCTCAATGTATTGGCGTGACGCCGTTGAACGAGTCTCGAGGTGAGATGACTTATAAGTAAAGACCTATAAGTACGTTTGTTTGACTCGGCAGACACGAGGCGGAATTGGAGTGGTGGACTGAAATTTTCGAAAATAAAAATTATCAAAAAGATACTTTTGTTGCTTTATGGACGCCTTTCGAAGAGTAGGGATCTTTAAAGGGTCGGCCAGTTGAAAATGGTCGTCTTAGGTTTGTTTTCAAAAGACGGTTTGAGTTAAAGTAGCGGCGACTTGGACCGAAATAGACCTAAATTAGTTTTTTTACTATTTTGTATAGGATAATTACATTTTAATTTCGCTAAATAAAATGCATTTAAATAATTAGACAACTCTTTTTATGAAAATCATTGACAATACTAATTTATAATAGCTTTTGAAGATAAAATATTAATTTGATTCATAATATTTTAATGTTGGATCATTTAAAACATGGAATTTGATCCATTCGGTCCGGACCTAAATTAACCGGTCTTGGACCGGACCGGACCGAAGACCAAACCTTGAAAAAATGAAGACCGAGGACCGGACCAAAATAATTTGATCCGGGTTTGGTCCAGACCAAATGGTCCGGTCCGGTCCATTTTTTCGGTCCGGACCTAAATTTGCTCACCCCTAGATAAAGGTTAGGTTGTGGGCCCGGACAAGGAACCCGACTTATGACCGTAATATCAATTAATGCACTTCAACCAAGACCTCATTCGAGTTTCACCATCTAGGGATAGCAAACACACAAGTGTCCCAGTTTTCCCCAGCGGAGTCGCCAATCTGTGGAAATCGGCCACCTACACGCCAAGCCAATCCGTGGACGTGCAGCAGCAAGAAAGCCACGCTCGGCGGTCTAAGAAATGATTTCGACCGGATTGCTTTAGATCGGTCGGTTTCGTCTCGGTAAAGGCCTCGAAACGATGCAGAGATGTTCAGAGTCACCACCAAGCAATTATGGGATGCCTGAAAACTATTCGAAACCACTTTATAACTAGGCCAATCAAGGCAAAAAGCGGTGCTTGACATAGGTACTAATGAGAAGGAATCGTCCGTCTTTAGCATTATATCGCTAGAATGACTCTCGTTCTCCTTGGATAAGGTCGTCCACTATCCAAAGTTTCAGAGTAACAGGTGAGGGAACGTTTTGGAAAGCCCTTTAATCGGACACCCAATCCTGCCGCGGTAGCGGCCTCTACTGATCGATCTTGGTTGGTTAAGTGTAAAAGTTGATAAAACGGGTTAAATGCATGAATGCGAATCCACAAGTTTAAAACTAACATGTGAGATTTGCTATGTCGGTTGTTTATCCAAGTATCAAATAATTGATGTCGAGTTGGATTTAATGTTGATTTGCATGCAAGACGGAAATTAAACATCCATTTACTGAGTTAGGTTTACGGTGTTTAATATGATCCATTTGTCTTAAAAAAAGTGCGTTGAAATACAACGTGTAAAATGAAGACTTATCGATCTGATCCGTCCTGTATCCGGGTTAGCCGAAGTCGGGATTATCCTAGACGAGTGCTGGAAAGGAAGCATGAGTAGTGCCAGACAGCCTATTGAGGCGCGACCATGAGGCGATGCAAGGGAGCCTGTCCTGGTTTGAAATGTTGAAAACAGAGAGCTTGTTTAGGAGCGAGTCAGACGACAACCCAAAGGGGTATCTCCTGTTTGTTGAAAGTGTATGTGAAATCGTTTGTAAAAGGTTGTTAAAACCCGTTTTTTGTTAAAAAGGTCGTTAAGACCGCTTTTGTGCTAATATGAAGAAGGGGACTCGGAATAATTATCATTGTGTTGATAATATTCGATGTCGGGATCGATTTTGCAAGCTTGACATGGATAGTTTTGTGAAAAAAGGATGTAAAAATGTTTGTTATGAACTAATTATGTTAAGTTCATTGCTTTGTAAATAAAGTGTAAAAAGTGCTTGGTATGAACTAATTATATCAAGTTAATTGCTTTGTAATTACTCAAAGTTTATCATCGTACTCGAGTTAAACCGACATGGTATGTAGAACCAAGGATGATAATTCATGTATGACTAATATGGTTTTTTCGCAAATGTGAACAAATGAA
This sequence comes from Silene latifolia, assembly GCF_048544455.1. Taxonomy (NCBI): domain Eukaryota; kingdom Viridiplantae; phylum Streptophyta; class Magnoliopsida; order Caryophyllales; family Caryophyllaceae; genus Silene; species Silene latifolia. The sequence goes on along the minus strand of NC_133537.1, from coordinate 26,343,865 downwards.
TAAAAAGGCTTTAAAATACCCTTTAAATATGTAATTAACCAAATATTATCACCGAGTCAGGGATAAAACCATCATGGCATGAAGAGCCAGGGGTGAATATAATTCATGGTTAAAAATGCTTGTTGTAAAAATGATTTAAAATGGTAAAACCGATTGCAAATAAGAGATGAAAATGAAGGAAAGATGAACTCACACACATTTGAATTCTTACCTGGGATGCCATAAGAGGCGCGAGCCACCTAGTGGTGACTAGGGGCTTCTGCCTTAGGTCAAAACTCGGTTTTAGCTCGATCAATCCGTATCTTGGATCATGTTATGTATGTTTTACCATGTTAAAGTCATAAAAACAGATAAAAAGAACATGAAAGAAGAGGATTAATTGCACCCTCATACTTACATGCTAGGTTGCTTGACGAGAAATCGACAAAGTGTAAAAACTCGTGAGTCGGAAAACTCGATTTAAAACCGTTTTTGTAATATATGGAGTGTTGCTTTGCTTTAACGATGGTGTAGTTGCTTGAAGTGGTAAGTCAAGTGATTTAATGCACGATGACGGTACCAAACAATGTGTATGGGTCGTATTTTCAATCGGTAGGTCGAAAATACGTGTCCTTTGTTGACTCAGGAAGTCGAGGTCTAGGATTTTAAGGGAGAAAAGAGGGAGCGGACTCTCGCGTGCCTTCAAATGGTGGCATTTGAGGGGTATTTATAGAGGATTGTGTGGTCGTGTGCATTTTGAACGACGTGGCCACATGGGCTGCTTGAAGAGGCGCGAGCATGTCCACCGGTCTTCGAGTTTTTTTGTCACTATCACGCATTTGGATTTGTGGTTTGTTCTATCCAAGGTTTTATATGACATGATTGTTGTACTTGACCATCAAGTATGCCGTGTATACTTAGCATGAAAAGTTTATGATGTTTGCTTTTTTGTGTTTGACTCGGTTTGACTCGTTGTTGGAATTGGGATTTGAATTTTGAGTCGATTTTTGATCCGGTGTTGGTTTTGACTCTAGCTAGTGTCATTGCGACCCCGTCATCGTGCTTAAAACACTCCAGGTACTTTTGAAATGATTTGAAAATGTTTTCGAAATCGTTTTTTGAGTTTTCCGACGCCTAGTTTATAGAAACTCTCGATCAAACGTAGCGATTCCTAAGCATGTTATAGTCCGATAATCATCGGGTGTTTGTTGGGGATTCAACAGATACGGGGTATCTACAGAGCCCCCACTTTGACTAAGGCTTGGACAGGGAGAAAGTCAAAGTACATCCCAGGTCAATCGAAGATTACAACCTGGAGACCGAAGCGACGTCGAGGCGGCTCAAGAGGATTTGGGCCAAGGATCTGCTGCCGGGAAGGGCGACGTAGAGGCGACTCGGGGATTCAAGCCAAGGACCTGCCGTCGGGAACAATTTAGAACCTGTCGACTGCCAGTGCTGGTCGTTTAAAGTCCGTTAGACTACGTATAAAGGCTCGCCAGCCACAGGAAGGAGTCATACATGAGGCATCTTCGGAATATGTCCTTGAATTGCTTTTTATCCGCGCGTAAAGGCTCGCTAGCCGGGTTGCGGGTGCATTGAAACTCGCCAGCCGTTGAAGGTGCGTAGAGACTCGCCAGCCGTTGAAGGTGCATAGATGCTCGCCAGCCATCGAAGGTTGAGTAATCGACTGTGGGAAATAGCCTGATTTATCGGGCTTATTTCAAGAGGTTGCTTGTTGTTAGTGGACTCCGCAGGAAGGTTTTCATGGGTTCCGCTTGGGGATTTTTGGGTGTTTATAAGGGATGTTTGCGGTGCTGGAAAGAGATAGGCTTCTTGTAACTTGGGTCTGGCTCTTGCGGATGGCGACCTCCATTATTGCCATTCGTAATTTTGAAAAGAAGTAACGGTTTTTATTGTCGTCACTCGGAGTTTGTGAAAATAGCGAATTTGAATTTCGACATTTTCTATTTTGTATTTGGAAAATTTCGTTGTGATAATAGCGAGTTTTACTTTCGCCATTTACCGTTTTTTTTTTTTTTTTTTTTTTTTTACAAAACAGTTTTTAATTCCGTTATCTTGCAATTTTGTGAGAAATAGCGAGTTTTAATTTTCGCCATTTGCTATATTGTTTGAAGATAATGGTTTTTAATTCCGTTACCCTGCGATTTTTTGAGAAATAGAAAGTTTGAATTTCGCTACTTGCTATTTTTGTTTGAAAATGACGTTTTTTAATTTATTCGTTTGAAATTTGTGAAAATAGCGAATTTTGAATTTCGCCATTTTACTATCTGTGCTTGAAAATAACGGTTTTTAATTCCGTTGTTTGAAATTTTTGAAAATAGCGAATTTTGACTTTCGCCATTTTGTATTTGTGAAGAACATAAAGGTTTTCAATTCTGTTGTTTGAAATTTGTGGAAATAGCGAACTTTGTGCGAATATGGGCCAAAGCCCAAAATTTCGCTCAAATTGCTGCGATCACCTCAAAGAGGTGCGAGCCTTTGTGCGATGTAAGGGGCCTCCCCTTATTTTCTTAAAAGGACGCGAGAAGCAGCATCTCCTCTTTCGCCATTTCCGTCGACAAAACCCACACGAAATCGCCAAAAAGACGCCATTTTTTATCTCGTTTTTTTGCTAGGATTCATGCGATTGCCATTATGTCATCTCAAGGTATGTAAATCCTCTTGATTCCATTTGAATTTGGTTGCCTTTTTGTTGATTGAATTAGGACGAAACCCTAACCCTCTTGAAAGCGATTTGGCTTTTTTTGTTTTGCCCATTTTCGAGTGGAATTAATGCTTGCATTAGGTTATAAACCTGTTTAGGAGTATAAGGGTACTTTTAGTTTGCATTTTGGTCTCCGTTCTCGCTCCCTAGGTGCGAATAACGCGAATGAGACAAGAAACCGTCTCATTTTGCAATGTCGTGCTTGTTTGCTTGAGTTACGTATCCCACTAGGTTGCATTGTAGTCGGGGAAGGTCGTCTTTGCTATGTTAAACCTTTGTTGGGTGCTAGGGGCGAAATTTCACATTTTGCTCTTATCAGACGATCTTATGTTGACGAGATAAGCACCTATTTGGGCTCAAACTGAGCCACCTTGCTTAGAATAGACCTTGATGGTGGTTTAGGTCGTCCTGGGGTGTGATCGAGTCAGGTTGCGTTATTGTGGCCGTAATTTGAACTTTGACCCGTTTGCGCTCAATTTTGGCGTAAAATTACCTTTTAAACTGCGTAAAATGCCCAGTTGTGATAGGGGATTTTTTTTTTTTCCGCAGACCTTGTGTGGGCTCGAGGGTGTTGGGTTGTTTTTTTTGCTGTTGTTTTGACTCGTCTTTTGCTTGAAAAGAAGGGCGAGTCGTTTTTTGTGCTAGATGGGATTGGGCGGGTTTGCCCTTGCTATTGTTTGCTTTTGTTTTGCATTTGTAGATGATTTTTGTTTTTTAGGATTTTGTCTGTTTTGTGCCGTCGTAATGCCAGAATTTCGGTGACGTTTTTTTTTTAATTTCAGGTGGGTGTTCGGGGGCTGCTAGGCCCACTGGGTCCGAGGCTGAGGCCTTGGAGGAGGAGGAGGAAGATCCAGGAGGAGGAGAGATGGATGTCGTCCTGTCTTTGTCCTGTTGTGTTTCTTCTTAGTGGCCTTTGATCACGTGTTGATCATCGGCCGTTGTCTGCAGAGAGTTGGATGTTTGATGATTGGGGTTCAACACCAGGGCGTCGCACTGTGTTGTGGCTTTGAATCATTATTGAATTCCGATGATTGGGGTTCAACTTCGGGGTGACATCCTATGTTGTGGCTCTCACTTATTACTGAATTCTAATGATTGGGCTTCAACGTTGGGGCGATGCACTGTGTCACAATTCCTGATCGTTATGTCATCCGAAGTCTGCCAGATACTTTTTTCTTTTTTTTTTTACGGAGTAGGAAAGAGGGGTTATTGTCATGGTAACCACCTTTGCTTCCGCTGTTACTCTTTTTCTTTTCATGTTGTTCCCTTTCTTTTCAAGTTTGAAGGATAGAGAGTGCTTAGTTCGGTAGGTGGCGAATAGCCCAAGTTCATTTTTTAGGCCAGTGTCTAGATGATAAATATTTGCACCAGAATCTGTTTGTATGGTCAGTCGTTTGTATCAAATGTGTGTTGATGTATTTTGCGTGAGGCGGTTTTTATATATGCATTTTTGGCTTGTAGTTTGGTTTTACTTGGCTTTTTTGTGTTGTGTGTCGGAGAAGCACGGTCAACACCTGATTCCCTATTTGCTTCGACATTTGTTCCTGCATCGTTAGTGTAGAAAACAGACAACAGGTAGCACATACGTGTACACGTAAACATGCAAAGTATATGCTAAAAATAAAAATAACCACGATGACTCGAAGTTAAAATCGAAATTGCTCGTTGAAAATGAATTTTGAAAATTCCGCGACAAGACCTCAGGTTTGGTTTTTTCAAATGGAATTGTTTTGAAATTATGCGAGAGAGAAAAAATTAATTCGAGTTTGAATTAAATCGCATCGAATTTTTCCAAATTGATTTGTAACAAAAGAATTAAAACCCAAACCGTCATGGATGAATTTCAAAAAGATTTTTGTGAATGTGTTGATTTTTATTTTTGCGAGATCAATACTCGAATTTGCAAAAGTGTTTTGCGAAAAATTGCTGCCATGTTATCAATTTTGCGAAAATGCGAAAAAGTTTCGAAATTTTCGACTGACATGGAAACAATCCGTCGCGGATCGGGGCGACTAGCCCTTCCCCCCTAAAATAAAGAATAGAAAAACCCGTATGTTTAAAGATGAGTCATGAAAACCGTGTCGGATTTCGTAAAACGTGAATCCAAGGGAATGTGAGTGTGAGAAAACACAAAAATTTCTGGGTAAGTGACAGGCTAAATCGCACACCTATCAAAAATAAACCAACTGACCTTAACCAATGTAGTAGAGGAAGTCGGGATCGTATCCATAGGGAGACAATTGTTTTCTATTTGCTAATTATAAGTCTGTCTAAGTCACAAATTTCAGGGGTTGATTAGTTTTGTCTATTAACTAAAATAACAGGCAAAGAGAAATTAATAGTAGAAAATGGAATTCAAATCATAGGAGAAAAAAGCTAGGATTTCGGGTCACCACGGTCAACAACGATCAAGGTAAGGTCAACGGTCGGCATGAATACGGTCTGAGGGGTAATGAAAAGGTCCTTCAGGTCCGCTATTCGCCCCAGATTACTAACCTAGCTTTCGCTCTAATTAGGATGGTCTATTGTTTGTAGCAGGTCTAACTTCTTCCAATCTTTCGATCTAGGTCAAAGTTTCTCGGGTCAAATAATCAATTACGTCGACTTAACCAATTAAATGCTATTAGATGCTACAATTAACAACACAGACATATAGTAATACCAGACCTAATCACCTAATTAAGACCGTCTTATAACCATGGCTTCCTTAATGCTAGCAAGGGAAATTAGCTACGCATAATTGGGAAGATAACTCAACAATAATAATAATAAAGTTTGAATTAAACATGATAACGAGTTATAAATAACGATCTAGCATAAAACTCGCAACTAATAAAGAAGAATAATAAGAGTAAACAATAAGAATTAAGAACTTGAAGAACGAGGATTAATTAATTACCGGAATAAGGAAGGAAGATTACAAAGGTTCAGATCCTTCTAGAGTAAAGTAACGTGTAACAGTGTTTTTAGCAAAATTAAAAGATAACCTAATAATGTTCTGAGTTCCCTCTTAAATAATAATAAGGGAAAATTATTAAACAAGCAACTAATGGACTGAAATAAAACCTAAATAAACACGGCCTGATCTGAAAACCGGTCGATTGACTGAAATTCTAGTCGATCGACTAAAACAACTTCAGCACATATTCACTTTAGTCGATCGACTGAAACAACCGGTCGATCGACTAAAGTCACAGCACAACAACGATTCTTCTCTTCAAAAGTGCTTCCTCACTAGCTCACGCGTCTCGAGATGGCAATTTCCGAGCTTCAACTCTTCCAATTTCAAAAATGCAGTACCGGGAACAGGTTTTGGCTTGTTTAGCACGTCTTGGGTCCAAATCTGCATAAAACGCAAAGTAACCCAAAGTAAACCATTCTTCGGAGTATAGTAGCTATTAGCTACGATTTATGCATAGAAATGCGTGCTAAAATAGCAGTAAAAGTACGTAAAAAGAGCATGCATAAAACCTCCCCAAACCAAACCCTTGCTTGTCTCCAAGCAAGCAAAGACTGGCACACAACAAAAGAACTAATGGAACGATGAAAAAGACATAGAGCCAACTATGTCTTTGAATGCCCAAACCTTTTAATGCAACTTAGCCAAAACCAAAGTACGAAGTCAAATGCAAACGAGTTAAACCAATGATGAAGCTACTGAACCGTTAACCTTGTAAGACTTGTATATATCGGACTCTCACGAGTCGCTCATCACTCATTTAAAGCACAAGGTAAGTATATTGTAAGATAGAAAGAAAATAAGCCACTCACCTAACTGCGACCCATAAGAACATGCATGAAATCTAACATGAAACTGATCTCTACCAATAGTACATATGCATTCCAACCAAATAGGACCAAGACACATGCCAAGGACTTACATATGAATGTGAAAGGGGCAAAATAAATTTGGATATGTGGAGTTAAAGTCAAGCTAGTACACCCGTAACCAAATAATAACTCATCCCGCTTTGTATACCCAAGTTAAAAGATAGAAACGATGCCAATGTGGCACAAACTCACTCACATCATTAAAACACGACTCCTCCTAAAATATAAAGACCAACATGGGAGTACTAAACCGACACATTTTTTTTTTCATTTCTTTTGCTTGCTGATTTTTTCCAAGTACTTTTCTTTTCTTTTCTTTTCTCCTTTCTCATTCTAAACCCTCTTCTTATGACAATAAGATAATACCAAAATGAGAATCAAACAAATACCCATAATTAACTGTAACACCCCCCTCATACTAAGGTACCTCACCAAGTACTATCCTAGCATAAAAGACTGTTACCATCTCGGTTGCCCGACGTTAGTATATCAAAGTTAACAATCCAAAACACATTTATTAAAGTGCAACTGAGTTTAACGATTACATGTTTCTAAAAACCAAACCAAAGTACAATTGTGAAATGTCTAACAACTACAAAGAATACAAGCTAAGGCTCTTGACGGCGGAAGCTAGACTCGAGTGATGACTCCCCATAACTGTCCCATAGCTAAAGAATTGCATCACCTGTCACAATCTGCTCACCATCTCCGAATGGATCACCACAGATTTTATAAAACAACAACGGGGTCAATTACTGAATAATCAAAGTAAGACAAGTAAAAAGGCAACCAGCTGATCATCATCCTCCTCCGGCCTCCTGATCTCACACAGTAACCGACTACACACCAAGGTGTGTACCCCTGCCAGATTACCCATCGCAACAGGTAATCCTTGCCGCCAGTGGGGGACCATAGCCAATCCCCACCTAAGCCCCGCTCATCAACGAGCGATATCCCTGTCCCTTAATGTGCACATCCCCTTCCGTGGCGGGTTCCACGGAGGGCGAACTAGGGTATGAAGCCACTCCCGCAAGTGACTCCACCACAATCATCACAACACCAACACCACACCAACACCAACACCAACACTCCCACAATGATCTGCAGACAATCAATCGTACACAATACAATACAATCTCAAATCAATTAAACAGGAACTGAGTAGGGAAACCCTACCTTTTTGCAATCCAAGCACACACAAGCAATTAATTATGATCCTTCACATATCCATCACCTACATAACATAATTATGTATAATTACCACCTACTCAATCAATTAATCATGCACATAACCTAGACTCATCATAACTTAATAGGAATATCAACTTAAAGAACAAACACGACTTTTCCTGATTTTCCAAAACATGACAGATTCGGTATAAAATGCATAACTAATTCCAGGGAAATCGAATCGATGTAAGGCCAATTGGATTGGAACCCCATGAGTCGTAGCTACAAATAATCTCTAACGTATTTTTCTCAAATTTCAAATTTATCAAGGGTTTTCAAACTGATTTCCAAAAGCTGACAGAATCTGGCGCATAAAAAGTATTGATTCATAAAACGAGTTTAAAACATTATTTTTCAGTAATTCCAAATCCTATTGTCATCTAGACTCTACAAACATGATGTATGAAAAAGCCCCAAAACTGAATCGACATATAAATTAGGGTTTCAAATCATTTTCCACAACCAAATCAGATTCGCGGACTTTTCAGCGACATGTTCATAAATAAATCACCTAGGACAAACCATAAAGAATTTGACTACGAAATTTGATATGAATAAACTAGACTTAAAATAAACGGACTCTCTTTTTAAACTTTTCGAAGATGAAGACTTTAAAATAGTATAAACAATTGAATGAAATCGACTTACAAACAGCGAAATCGAATTAGGTTGAAATCGGTGAGAAATCTTCAATCAAATGAAAGGCTCGTCCATCTCTTCTTTCTATCCCTCTCTCTATGTTTAGAAATGAGTTTTAGAAAAGCTAAAATGATTTTAGAAAAGACTTAACTGTTATATACAAAAACCCTTGGCCAAAACATAAAATAAACCGTCTAACTCGCTGAACCGGTTTACTCGATCAAGTGCACTCGGCCGAGTAAGACACACTCGACCAAGTACCAACCAAGTACTAGACCAAGTACTCCAACTTAAATACGGAGTATTACAGTCTTCCGTCCTTAAAAAGAAATTTGTCCCCGAAGTTCGCACCCACTACAACTAACGACACCTAACATCACATATAATTAGCACAATATAACTCATACTCATAATATAACTCATATGCATAACTAGTAAAATCACTTATTTGATAAGTATGGCTATTGATTCCTCTAACAAATCAAGTTCACATAAGAATTCAATCCATTCTACTACGTCCAAAGCAATCAGAAATGAAAAAAACAAAAAGTTACAGGGTCCAAATGAGGAAGAAGGACACAAAAAAAAGCATCAATGAGATCACGGGTGTCCCCATATTGCAGGACTGTGACTTAGGGATTGAGGTGGAGACGGTGGTGGAGACAGATGAAGAAGAGGAAGAAGAAGCCCTTGAGGATGGTGTGTGGTTCCAGAGGCATGGGAAAAAAATATTGCAATTGGTAGAGGATGAGCCTGCTGATTTGCTACAACTGACTGAGGATGATGTCCAAGAAGAGATGGTATACTGGCAGAATGCTATTTATGGATTCATCTTGGGGGCCAATCCTCTTTGGCAAGCATTGGAGGGCTTCCTGAAAAAATTGTGGAGTAAGTACACAATTAACAAAATTTGCTATATGCCAAATGGAGTATTTTTAGTACGTTTTCAAACTGAGGAAATAAAGCAAGCAGTTTTGCAAAGTGGACACTTTTTATTTCACATATGCCTATGATAATCAGGTCTTGGTCACCAGAAGTGGAACTGACAAAGGAAGAAGTAAAAAGTGTACCAGCATGGGTGAGGTTACACAAATTACCTCTCAAATTCTGGGTAAGAGCTTGAGTAAAATTGCTAGTCTAGTTGGGCATTATGTTAAAAGTGATGAGCCTACAGAGCATAAAACTATATTAGGTTTTGCTAGAGTTATGGTGGAATTGCAGCTTGGTCAGAAGTTTCCAAAAACCATTCAGTTCTTAGATGAGAAGTAGAATGTCATTCTTTTGAATGTAGAATATGAATGGAAACCAAACTTTTGTACTAAATGTAAGTTACTTGGACATGAGAAGGAGCAATGTAGGAAGGGCAAACCTGTTCAACCACGTCAGGCCCCTCAAAAAGTTTGGAAACCAGTCCAAAAAGTGCAGGTGGTTTGCTCTTCAGCCACTGCCAATCATGTACCTGTTAAGGTCAAAGAACAAGATAAGAAATAGGTTACAGAACAGGAAGTGCAAGTTATAAATAATGATCAGGCTCCTAATGTTAGAATTCAAAGTCAGGTTAAGGGATCAAGGTCTCCTATCAGACAAATAAGGGCAACTAGAGAGGGAATAGACTCCCATCAGCAGTTGTCCCCGACATACAAGGAGGTCTTGAGTGGATCAAATTCCTCTAGGGAAGGAATTGACACTAGTGGTAGTGATACCCTACATCTTTCCTCATGTTAAAATTTGGATTTTGGAATGTGTGGGGGATGAAAAGGGAGAAAAAGCAGAGGTTTGTAAATAGTTTTATTCAGTCTAATAAAGTGGGTTTTTTTGGTCTCCTAGAAACTAAAATAAAACCACATAATCTCAATAAAACTGTAGGTAATATTTTTAGGGATTGGTGAGTAACCACTAATTCTGCTTATCATATGGGTGGAAGAATCTGGTTATTGTGGAACCCCACAATGGTGGACATCTTGGTCAAAGAGTATAATGCCCAGTATCTGCATTTTTTGGTCACAGATAAGATTACTCAGAAGCAATTACATCATACTTTAGTTTATGCCTTCAATGGAGATAGAGCTAGAGATGATTTGTGGAGTGGTCTTAGAAGGATAGCTACACAGGTTGGAGGTCCCTGGTCTGTTGGAGGAGACTTTAACTGTGTGACTCAGGCACATGAGAGGTTAGGTGGTAATGTAACTCAATCTGAGGCAGAGCCCTTTCAGCAATGCATTGAGAATTGCAACCTTAGTGATATGCCTTCAACAGGAGCATTCTATACTTGGAGCGACAAACAACTCCCTGAAACAAGGGTGTATAGTAGGCTTGATAGAATGTTTGTGAATCATGAGTGGTCACTGCAATTTCCTGAGTACTATGCTAATTTTTTACCTGAAGGTTTGTTTGATCATACTCCTTCCTTAGTGACTACTACTGCTACTAATCAGTCCCATAATAGGCCTTTCAAGTATTATAATATGTGGAGCAAAGCCCCTGATTTCAAAGAAAGGGTTCTCAACTGCTGGACTCGGAATATTAGGGGGACTCAAATGTATGGTGTGGTCAGGAAACTGAAACTTTTGAAGCCACATCTGAAAAAGCTTAACAGGTCTCACTTTAGTGCAGTAGAGAATCAACCTGATTTGGCTGAGGTGAAACTAAATCATATTCATAAATTACTGTGTCAATCTCCAGGAGATGAGGGTTTGATAATGCAGGAATATGAAGCTCATCAGCAATTTTCATTCTTATATGAAGCCAAGATGACATTCCTAAAGCAGAAAGCTAAGGCTCACTGGATGAAAGAAGGGGATGCTAACTCCTCTTACTTTCATGGGCTTATCAAGTCTAGAAGGCACTCAAACTCTATTTTTCAGATTAAAGATCACCATGAGAAGTTGCATATTGATGAGACTGGTATTCAGCAGGCTTTTTTGGGATACTATCAAATGCTTTTTGGGTCTAAAAATCAGGTTCTTAGAGTTAAGAAGTCAGTGGTCCAAAAAGGCAAGGTGTGTACTGAGACTCATTTTTAGAAACTTTTAAGGCCTATCACTCACCAGGAGATTAAGGAGGTAGTTTTCAGTATACCTAATGACAAGGCCCCAGGCCCTGATGGATATTCTTCCCAATTCTTCAAAGATTCATGGGAAATTGTGGGGGAAGAGATTTGTAATGCTATTTCAGATTTTTTCCAATCAGGCCAACTTCTTAAACAGCTGAACTCTACTCTCCTCACCCTCATTCCCAAAGTGGCAAGACCCACCTCTGTTCTTGAATATAGACCAATAGCTTGTTGCAATGTACTTTACAAGTGCATTTCTAAATTATTGTGCAATAGGCTAGTTATGGTTCTACCTGATATCATTTCTCAAAATCAAGGAGGGTCCATTCAAGGGAGGAGCATTATGAAGAATATTCTGATTTGTCAGGATATCATAAGAATGCATGAGAAACAGGCTGTGGCTCCTAGATGTATGATAAAGATGGATCTCCAAAAAGCTTATGACACTATTGAATGGGATTTCCTTGATCGGATGCTGCAGGCTCTAAATTTTCCTTCCATTTTTAGAGGATGGATAATGCAATGTGTTACTACTGCCACCTATTCCCTAAATCTCAATGGGAACATGTTTGGTTTCTTCAAGGGACAAAGAGGGTTGAGACAGGGGGACCCTCTTTCCCCCCTGTTATTTACTATTTGTATGGAATACCTTACTAGGCTTTTGATGAGTTCTACTTCTGCTATGGGGTTCAAATTCCATCCTCTTTGCTCCTTTATGAGGCTCTCCCATCTGATGTTTGCATATGACCTCCTTCTTTTTAGTAAGGGAGATGCCCCTTCTATTATGACTATTATCAGAACTTTCTCTACTTTTTCAACTACCTCAGGGCTAAAGATGAGTAAGGGGAAATCCAATGCTTATTTTAATGGAGTGAATGAAAATCTAAAGGTTGATTTCCTACAAGTATCAGGTTTAGTTGAAGGAAGGCTCCCTTTCAGGTACCTAGGGGTTCCTATCAAGACTACTAGGCTTAATGCTCAGGACTGCAAACCTCTCATAGATAAGATTGTGGCTAGAATAAGAACATTGGGAACCAGGAAACTGTCATATGCTGGAAGGTTAGTACTAGTCAAGGCTGTGCTTAAAACCTTGCATAACTATTGGGCTCAAATATTTATCCTCCCTACTGGAATTATTACTAGAATTGAGCAAATATGAAGGAATTTTTTATGGGATGGGGCGGTTGAATTCATGAGATCTCCTCTGGTAGCCTGAGATAAGGTATGTAGGCCAAAATCAGAGGGTGGATTAGGGCTTAAACAAGATCTTTTGTGGAACAAAGCTGCAGTGGGCAAGTTAGTCTGGTGGATTTACACCAAGCCAGAACTTCTATGGGTCAAATGGGTTAGCACTATTTATCTATAGGGATCACCCTGGCAGGATTACTCCCCCAGTACTAATTCATCATGTTACTGGAGGAAAATCTGCCAGGTTAAAGAGGTTCTTCATCAAGCAAATCAGCAGCTCAATTGGGCCACGAGTGGTAATGAATATACTATATCCAAGGGATATGAGCTAATTCGGAATAAATCCCCGGATGTCCCTTGGTCTATTTGTGTTTGGAATGCTTGGACTATTCCAAAACACGGTTTTATAGCATGGATTCACTATCATGGGAATATGAACACAAAGAGTAAAATGCATAGATTTGGAATCAGTGAAGACAATACCTGTTGTATCTGTAGAATAGAGGAAGAAACCTTGGAGCATATGTTCTTTGATTGCCCCTACAGCAAAAGTATTATTACTTGTATTGGAGCTTGGATGGAGATGAATATTCCGGTGAGTGGCTTTCTGAACTGGCGACTGGGGAGATCTGGCTCTCAGGTCCAGAAAGGGACCCTGGATGCTGCTATCAATGCTTGCATCTATAATATTTGGTATCAACGAAATCGTAGCAGGTATGATTTCACCCTTATACATCCAAACAAGCTAGCTCGGATGATAATGGAAGAATTAAAAATGCGATTTCGGGGGTTGGATCGTAGGAAGTTGCATAGGAGAGACGAAGACTGGATTCAAGGACTGTTGAAAAAAGGGATGTGATCGTTTGGGCGACCTATTGTCTGGTTTTGTTGGTGAAGATTGATTGAACGAAAATGGGGTGGTTGATGAAGATGATCTAGGGTTCTTACCTATTTTGTTTTATCAATTCTATCTGATTTTGTTTGGTCATGTCTGATGGTTGCTAGTTTATTTTTGGGCTTGTTTGGTTGGCCCGTTAGATGTGATATAGGGCTGAATATGTTGGACTGACATTTGTTCTAGCCTTATTGTATGGTTACTTTTTGTTATATATATATACTTACATTTTATCAAAAAAAAAAAAAAACTAGTAAAATCTATGCTAACTCATATAGACTTGAGTAAACTCGGGTTGTCACATTTTATCCCCCATAAAAGAAGGTTACGTCCCCGTAACCTAACTCATATAAAGCCACGCGATATCACGGTCCTTTCATACAAATACAATTCATAATAAAACATATAAACAACATAGGCAACTATACAATTCTAAATAAAACATATAAACAGCATATACAACTATAGTTCGACCACACACGGAAGCTATCATTCAATATAATAAACATGTTACCGCATTGTTTGAAGTAGTAATTACTAATGGAAATCCAAATAACCACATAGAAAAACATAGTATCACATTACATCTCCCTAAAAACAAACTTCGTCCCGAAGTTTCTTATTCATCTCATATACCTACAGACCCCGGGGTTTCGTGATGCACCACCAACAGCTTTTACAATATAACAAACCACAATCCACCACATAAGGTCAATATTTGTGCTCATCTATCATATTTAACTCGCTCCTAGGAGATTGTAAACCATCAAATCCTGTCACATTTCAGTAACAACTCGTAAAGCCCTAGTGCAGAACAAAGCTCACTTAGCCAACTAATACCAAAAGGACGAGACCAAATACTATAAACAACTTCCACTCATAACTGGATACTAGACAACCATGCATGAGTGCTGTAATACTGCGTTTAATATTCAATTTGGTGGGTGCCTTACATACTTTTGTATATGCGTTTCATAATTCGTTTGCGTTGGTTGGTAGAGAGGGTAAACTTCGGGACGAAGTTTCTTTTAAGGAGGGTAGACTGTAATACCCGGTATTTTAATATGATTTTATATTAGGCCGAGTTACCAGCTGGGTCGTGTAGTGTATTTGTGACTCGGGTAATTATGTGACTCGGGTTTTAATTAATCTAACTAGGCTAGGCCCGTATCGTCTTAATAGCACCTATCCTATATGTATAACCCATCTAACCAAACCCTAATCTCCCTATCACCATATTCATTTTAACCATGAGAAAAGAGAGAAAAGAGAGAAGAGGGAGTCGTGTGTGAAGGGAGCCGCGTGAGGAATTGTGAGGCGATTTCTCAGCCTATTCTCATCCTATTTCGTAAGTAGACTATCCTATTAACTCTTTATTCAATTATTAGCATAATTATAGTAGTATTGGGATAATTTTCGTAACCCTAGAATTGGTTTGTGGGTTTTTGATTATAAATTGTATGAGATAAATGAATGGAATAGTTATAGCAATTTACAGATTCGTTGGTCTGTGTTATTTGAGTGTTTTACCTGTCTTAAAGCCGTGGGATGCAAAAAGCTAAAGAAGAGACTCATGTTTATTCCAAGCCTAGTTTATGCCTGTGAAAATTGGTAGCATTTCACCGTGTAGTTTTTCCTGAAGAAATTATTTGTGAACGTCTATCTAAAAAGTCCGCAAATCAGTAGAGGCTGAAAGATTACTTCTAAAACATAATTTAGATATTTAATTGGTGCTGGGTCTTTTTCATATATTTAATTTAAAGAGTTTAGATGAGTTAGGCGTTGGTTTTACTTAAGAATCATTTGTCAAACTCGTTTTATGAATCAATACTTTTTATGCGACGGTTTCTGTCAGTTTTTGGAAATCAGTCTGAAAACCCTGGATAAATTTGGAATCTGAGAAAACACGTTAGATATAAATTGTAGCTAAGACTCATGGGGTTCCAATTCAATTGGCCTTGCATCAATTCGAATTTTCTGGAATTAGTTATTCATTTTATACCGAGTCTGCCATGAGCAGGAAAATCAGGAAAAGTCGTGTTTGTTCTTTAAATTGATATTCCTATTAAGTTATGATGAGTCTAGGTTATGTGCATGATTAATTGACTGAGTAGATGGTAATTATACATAATTATATTATGTAGGTGATGGATAAGTGAAGGATCATAAGTGATTGCTTGTGTGTGCTTGGATTGCGAAAAGGTAGGGAAATACACTTGACTTATTATCGTTGATGTTGAATTGTGTTGACTTGTTTGTGTTTCGTATGACCAAACTGTGAACGTTGACTTGCTTTGTGGCTGTTGATTTACGTTATGATTCATATACTGGAAGGTGATTGACTGAATTGATCGTATTGAGTATGTTATCACAACATTTGGTAACCGGCATGATTTTGTGATTGATCAGTTCAAAGATATATATATTGTGTTGCATTAATTTCTTTTGAGCATTCATATGCATTGGAGATGGAGGATGTTGTGGTGATGTGGTGTGGTGAAGATGATGTTGTGATAAGGCCCAAAGTGGGTTCTGCAGATTTGCCCTGGTGTCCTCAACAAGGTGCGGATCGGCTACGGTCGATATATAGTCTACCGGGGATCGGTATGGCTGGGTGTTCCGGGTTATGAGATATGAGTTGAGATGGAGATGGAGGTGACGGAGGAGCATGCATATCATATTTTGTTATTTCATTGTATTCCCTACTCAACCTCGTGGTTGACCCTGTGTATTCGTGAACACCTGTGACGATCCAAATATTGGGGAGCAGGCTTGACAGGTTTATGAGATAGGCTGGGAGCTTGATGGGCGTGAGACACTGGATCAGAAGACTTAGTAGCTAGATCATCATTTAGAAGACTTTCACTTTCATTTATGTTAGTTCCTTATAATTTGATGTAAAAGAGGTTTTGTAATAATTAAGTTAAAGTAATTATATATTTTGCCTTGGAGTTTATTTTGTTATTCACTACCTCAGGAAACCGAGATGGTAACAGTCCGGTTTATTAGGGAATGTCTTGCTAAAGGCTCCTTCATAAATCGGGGTGTTACAAAGTGGTATCAGAGCGAACGATCCTCAGGCCTAAACCAATGAACCCAATGAACGTAGGATGTGTCTAAATAAAATGAACCTCTGGAATAAACTGTTAGGAGCTCACAAAGGCGGTTAAGAAGGCGCCCTTAATACGTGCTCTTTTGCCCTCTCGCTTTTGAACCGGTAACCCGAGAGAAAATTGAGTGAATGGGGTAGTTAGAAGGAAAACCTTGGATATAATCGAGTTGATGTATACCTTGAGACCCATATATTCTAACCATTCTGCAGAACAACGTCACGGTAAGTATTTTGTATGAATGATGACGTGATCATATGATGTTGTGGAGATGAGAAATAAATTTTCGTGTTCAGATTGATAATCAATGAAGTGTTGGATTGTGGTAATCGTGAGCGTGAAAATAATTGCGAATTGATGATATTTATCTGGATGGATGTGAATGACGTGTTGATAGTGCTATTATGTCTAGTGATATGCGGTTATGTGATCCCGAAGGCATGCTAGTATAGTATTGTGATAGTAATCAGAAACACTATTGAATTGCTTGTTCTAGTCATAGCAATCGTGATTTAGATGTAAGGAGTAGATCGAGATGCGAAGGGATTCTATGGGATAGATGTTTACGTAAGTACAAAGTGTGAGATTTAAGTTGGGATGGGTTAGTATACATAGTATGTTCATAAGAGCTTGTAACATAGTAAAGAATGACCTAGTGCTGAAACTCGTTTTGTTTGATTTTACTCTTTAATTGACCTTACTGCCATTTCTTTTCTGTTTATTGCCTATGGATGAAAATTTCATGAGAGATAGCCTCGTGAGTTAGTGTTCATTTGGCATTGGTTTCATGCTTATAGGATATATGGATTAGGAGTAATAAATATTTTAGTGGGCTGTGGTCAGGAAGTTCCTGTGCAGTGAGGTTTCGACCAACGATTTTGTAAAAATCCTCATTTAAATTGTATTAATAATTTTTGCATAATTCCAACTCCATCGTTCAGAAGATTCGCATATGTTTTCAAATTGATAAGCCACGAAAATTCTTGATGTCTCTATATTAAATGGTAAGTTTTGCAAACTGACCCAAGTTTCGGACCAATTGCTGTCACATACTTGTTTGGACCAACTGAGTTGTAAAATCCTTTAAAAATTGAATTCTTGAGCTTTGTACCTCATTCTTTTTCTCACGAATTATTAACTCTCTTTATGTTATAAAAAGTAATATAACTCAAGTTTTCGTTGAACGGTTATTTATTCGTGATTTTTTTTGGAAGTTACAACGTGAATCATAACTTTTAAAATGTGAATGCTATGTTGAGTTTTCATGCAGTTGTTCGATTATTTCATGAGCCTTATTAATGTGAAATTATAGTGTCCTTATATGATGATAGTAGCACACATATTCATTGGTTATGTATCTTAACTAGTGATAAAAAAAATTAAAGTTTAGTTTATAACATTGTTGGCATGATAGTATGAGTGAAATTGAATAGCTTAATTTGATTCTTAATCGAGGGTGAAATATTTTATACGAGTCCAGTTGTTTGCATATTTTATGCTTGGCATATTATAATATCTCTGGTGTGTTCATCATATTTGTATAGTGGTCGGATATATATAAATATAAAACTATATTGTCATATCTTGGTAAAGTTGGTGGCGTTAAATGTTAACTTGATTGTTCTAATATACTCGCATGAATATTTATAATAATTATGTTCAAATGTTTACATATGGATGGTAGTAACGAGTATGTCTAAATGTTCACACATGTATGATGTCATCTGAGTTCTAATGTCTTTTATGTGAGTCTGTGTGCCTATAGTTATACTTATTACTTTCATTGCATTAATTTATTTCAGTTGAACCTAAACTTATGATATGATAATAAAATAGTGTTGTTGCTCCTTATTGGATATGTTCATAGTTGTATTGTCATGAAATGCTAAGGTGATTGTTGCAATTGTCACGATATTTGAAATATAGTTTGATATAGTTACGATATAGTTACGATATTTGAAATATATTCTCGAACCGTCGCTATGAATTATAATGAGATAACCCTTTGATGATTCACATGTTATGCGTATGTTTAAATGATAGTCGTTATAGTTACGTTTAATTGAGCCGCGAGTTGCCTATTTGTTCAAACCGTGCAAACCAGAGAACTTGTTCACCTTGCTAATCTTTTGTCATAGATAATGTTTTACAAGTTATATGATGGTATATGTACATGTTTAAGTTGTTTATGCGATATCTTTTATTTTGCTGAAAATGAATTATACTGAGTTGATGGATACAATTGAATGGTATGGTTGCTAAAATGTTAAACATATGTGTGATATGGAAGTAATTTTGTTGTTATTGTGAATCATATAACCATTAATACTCAATTGTAATTTCAGTTGTTTGACTTCTACATTATTAAGTTAATTACTCATGACGCACAGTCGATGGTTCCGTAAGGAGTTTAACAGGGAATTTTATAATGTGCCTCCGACCTAAACTAATAATCTTCTTATATTGACTATATGGTTAGACTCTTGTCTAGTTCTTATGACGTGATAAATCGTTTTAAAATTTAACATGTGATTGAGTTGGTACTTATACTTTTGTGTGACCATGCAACCCGTGATAAATAGATCTGTAATAAAGAGGTAAAATTTTGATTGAACACAGTTAATTTGTAGTTACTTGCTTTACATCATGGTACGAATCGTATGCTTTGCTGAGACGTCACCAGGGAATGTGTACTATCTAAAAGGTCTCCGATTAAATGATGTAGTCGTGTTAGCCGTGAATATAACTGAGTAAAGAAGTGCAACTAAAATCCTGATGTTGAGGTAATAGTCGTTTATTAGTGAAGATAGGACTGAAATGAATAAGATGAACTTGTAAATTACGAAATATGAGTCGACATCTAAGCTTGTATTGTTTGAAGCAATTGAGTTAAGTTTATCTGATTTTGAGTCAAATGGATTCTATGGACGGCTCTGTTATAAGATTTATGTTAAGAAAGTTATTCACCGTCCAGTATGAAAGTAAAAGTTTTGAAAATGAAGTTAAATTTTGTCGTGTAAGTATAAATTCGGAATGAGATTTCCAGCCAGTGTCTGGTTGTATGGTTTCATGATATTTGCTAGTTTGGGGGAATGAAGCTAGAACGGAGTCACAAATAGTGGGTTAATTGTAACACCCCGGCCCAAACCGGGTCGGGAGCGGTTACTTATGATAGCTCACCAGGCTATGTACATGGCCCACAGATCAACACAGGTCCTTTATAGCGCATTTTGTCCTCACTCATGCGCATCCCGGGAACCTTCCCAGGTGGTCACCCATCCTAAGACTACTCCCAGCCAAGCACGCTTAACTTTGGAGTTCTTTTGCATGGATGACCATAAAAGAAAGTGCACTTTGTTGATATGAGTAGTACTTTCAATCCCTTTAAGCACTAGTCATTTAAGCCTATCAATGGACCTCTTCAATTACCGTGGGGTGTTACATTAATTTAGTCATGTTGTTCGTTCATGTAGTGAATTAGTGGGTTGTGGTTAGTTACGAATGTCAAAACGGGAAATGTAATGTGGTGATTTAAGTGAGTTGTGTGTTAACATGGTATGTTGATATTAGCATGATATGTAATGAATATTTGTAAAATTGGTGTAGTTAAATACATTTAATCTTTTATGTCATGGTGTTGGGTGCAGTTTAAATATATTTAACACCAAGAATGAAATTTTATGTATGATAGTATTGTATGTTAACTTTCCAATATCGTTGTTTACTCGCTTGACTGACTCGACCAATAAGCTTGTAAAATTTGCCAATCAATGTGCATTCGTCATTCGTCATTCGACCAATATTTCTTGGAAAATATGCTATTTGACATGAACCATATGTGAGCACCTAAGCATCTTCATCTTTGTAACCTGAGTAGTAATGTATAAATTAGATTGACAAGCAGATCCTGTGAATGTTATTGCATGTATTGATTGATATGAAGAGTGTTTAGATTAATACTGAAATGTCTTAAGTTATTCAACATGGCTTTTGCTCCGATCCGTGGCGATGTCTTTGTGAAAGCAGAATCGTAGCTTCCTTGAGAGATCTGGTATATTGATTGTCTTTAGTAGGGGTTAGTTAACTTGAACGTGAGTTGTGAATCTTTTATCCTCTTTCAGTTGTTAACAGTAGTTTGAGAACTTTTGTTATAATAATGAAGGTTACGGGGACGTAACCATGTTTAAGGAGGGTAGGATTGTAAAATCTTTATACTTTCATGTGTGATTTCTCGGTTTGGCTATATTGGTTATGCGTTGTGTGGGTTATGTCGGAGTGTTACATGATGTGTTTACGTTATGGCTAAACTTCGGGACGAAGTTTATTTTAAGGAGGGTGGAATGTAATACTGCGTTTAATATTCAATTTGGTGGGTGCCTTACATACTTTTGTATATGCGTTTCATAATTCGTTTGCGTTGGTTGGTAGAGAGGGTAAACTTCGGGACGAAGTTTCTTTTAAGGAGGGTAGACTGTAATACCCGGTATTTTAATATGATATTATATTAGGCCGAGTTAACAGCTGGGTCGTGTAGTGTATTTGTGACTCGGGTAATTATGTGACTCGGGTTTTAATTAATCTAACTAGGCTAGGCCCGTATCGTCTTAATAGCACCTATCCTATATTTATAACCCATCTAACCAAACCCTAATCTCCCTATCACCATATTCATTTTAACCATGAGAAAAGAGAGAAAAGAGAGAAGCGGGAGCCGTGTGTGAAAGGAGCCGCGTGAGGAATTGCGAGGCGATTTCTCAGCCTATTCTCATCCTATTTCGTAAGTAGACTATCCTATTACCTCTTTATTCAATTATTAACATAATTATAGTAGTATTGGGATAATTTTCGTAACCCTAGAATTGGTTTGGGGGTTTTTGATTATAAATTGTATGAGATAAATGAATGGAATAGTTACAGCAATTTACAGATTCGTTGGTCTGTGTTATTTGAGTGTTTTACCTGTCTTAAAGCCGTGGGATGCAAAAAGTTAAAGAAGAGACTCATGTTTATTCCAAGCCTAGTTTATGCCTGTGCAAATTGGTATCATTTCACCGTGTAGTTTTTCCTGAAGAAATTATTTGTGAACGTCTATCTAAAACGTCTGCAAATCAGTAGAGGCTGAAAGATTACTTCTAAAACATAATTTAGATATTGAATTGGTGCTGGGTCTTTTTCATATATTTAATTTAAAGAGTTTAGATGAGTTAGGCGTTGGTTTTACTTAAGAATCATTTGTCAAACTCGTTTTATGAATCAATACGTTTTATGCGACGGTTTCTGTCAGTTTTTGGAAATCAGTCTGAAAACCCTTGATAAGTTTGGAATTGGAGAAAAACACGTTAGATATAAATTGTAGCTAAGACTCATGGGGTTCCAATTCAATTGGCCTTGCATCAATTCGAATTTTCTGGAATTAGTTATTCATTTTATACCGAGTCTGCCATGAGCAGGAAAATCAGGAAAAGTCGTGTTTGTTCTTTAAATTGATATTCCTATTAAGTTATGATGAGTCTAGGTTATGTGCATGATTAATTGACTGAGTAGATGGTAATTATACATAATTATGTTATGTAGGTGATGGATAATCAAGGATCATAAGTGATTGCTTGTGTGTGCTTGGATTGCGAAAAGGTAGGGAAATACACTTGACTTATTATCGTTGATGTTGAATTGTGTTGACTTGTTTGTGTTTCGTATGACCAAACTGTGAACGTTGACTTGCTTCGTGGCTGTTGATTTACGTTATGATTCATATACTGGAAGGTGATTGACTGAATTGATCGTATTGAGTATGTTATCACAACATTTGGTAACCGGCATGATTTTATGATTGATCAGTTCAAAGATATATATATTGTGTTGCATTAATTTCTTTTGAGCATTCATATGCATTGGAGATGGAGGATGTTGTGGTGATGTGGTGTGGTGAAGATGATGTTGTGATAAGGCCCGGGCGGGTTCTGCAGGACTTGCCCTGGTGTTCTCAACAAGGAAATGGCGATCGGCTACGGTCGATATATAGTCTACCGGGATCGGTATGGTGGGTGTTCCGGTTATGAGATATGAGTTGAGATGGAGATGGAGGTGACGGAGGAGCATGCATATCATATTTTGTTGTTTCATTATATTCCCTACTCAACCTCGTGGTTGACCCCCGTGTATTCGTGAACACCGTGACGATCCAAATATTGGGGAGCAGCAGGCTTGACGGGTTTATGAGATAGGTGAGCTTGATGGGCGTGAGACACTGGATGAGAAGACTTAGTAGCTAGATCATCATTTAGAAGACTTTCACTTTCATTTATGTTAGTTCCTTATAATTTGATGTAAAAGAGGTTTTGTAATAATTAAGTTAAAGTAATTATATATTTTGCCTTGGAGTTTAATTTGTTATTCACTACCTCGGGAAACCGAGATGGTAACAGTCCGGTTTATTAGGGAATGTCTTGCTAAAGGCTCCTTCATAAATCGGGGTGTTACAAAGAATGTAATACTGCGTTTAATATTCAATTTGGTGGGTGCCTTACATACTTTTGTATATGCGTTTCATAATTCGTTTGCGTTGGTTGGTAGAGAGGGTAAACTTCGGGACGAAGTTTCTTTTAAGGAGGGTAGACTGTAATACCCGGTATTTTAATATGATATAATATTAGGCCGAGTTACCAGCTGGGTCGTGTAGTGTATTTGTGACTCGGGTAATTATGTGACTCGGGTTTTAATTAATCTAACTAGGCTAGGCCCGTATCGTCTTAATAGCACCTATCCTATATGTATAACCCATCTAACCAAACCCTAATCTCCCTATCACCATATTCATTTTAACCATGAGAAAAGAGAGAAAAGAGAGAAGAGGGAGCCGTGTGTGAAGGGAGCCGCGTGAGGAATTGCGAGGCGATTTCTCGGCCTATTCTCATCCTATTTCGTAAGTAGACTATCCTATTACCTCTTTATTCAATTATTAGCATAATTATATTAGTATTGGGATAATTTTCGTAACCCTAGAATTGGTTTGGGGGTTTTTGATTATAAATTTTATGAGATAAATGAATGGAATAGTTACAGACAATTTCTGATTCGTTGTCCGTGTTATTTGAGTGTTTTACCTATCTTAAAGCCGTGGGATGCAAAAAGTTAAAGAAGAGACTCATGTTTATTCCAAGCCTAATTTATGCCTGTGAAAATTGGTAGCATTTCACCGGGTAGTTTTTCCTGAAGAAATTATTTGTGAACGTTTATCTAAAAAGTCCGCAAATCAGTAGAGGCTGAAAGATTACTTCTAAAACATAATTTAGATATTGAATTGGTGCTGGGTCTTTTTCATATATTTAATTTAAAGAGTTTAGATGAGTTAGGCGTTGGTTTTACTTAAGAATCATTTGTCAAACTCGTTTTATGAATCAATACTTTTTATGCGACAGTTTCTGTCAGTTTTTGGAAATCAGTCTGAAAACCCTTGATAAATTTGGAATTGGAGACAAACACGTTTGATATCAATTGTAGCTAAGACTCATGGGGTTCCAATTCAATTGGCCTTGCATCAATTCGAATTTTCTGGAATTAGTTATTCATTTTATACCGAGTCTGCCATGAGCAGGAAAATCAGGAAAAGTCGTGTTTGTTCTTTAAATTGATATTCCTATTAAGTTATGATGAGTCTAGGTTATGTGCATGATTAATTGACTGAGTAGATGGTAATTATACATAATTATGTTATGTAGGTGATGGATAAGTGAAGGATCATAAGTGATTGCTTGTGTGTGTGCTTGGATTGCGAAAAGGTAGGGAAATACACTTGACTTATTATCGTTGATGTTGAATTGTGTTGACTTGTTTGTGTTTCGTATGACCAAACTGTGAACGTTGACTTGCTTCGTGGCTGTTGATTTACGTTATGATTCATATCTTTGGAAGGTGATTGATTGAATTGATCGTATTGAGTATGTTATCACAACATTTGGTAACCGGCATGATTTTATGATTGATCAGTTCAAAGATATATATATTGTGTTGCATTAATTTCTTTTGAGCATTCATATGCATTGGAGATGGAGGATGTTGTGGTGATGTGGTGTGGTGAAGATGATGTTGTGATAAGGCCCAGGCGGGTTCTGGGGACTTGCCCTGGTGTCCTCAACAAGAGTGGCAGATCGGCTATGCTCGATATATAGTCTACCGGGGATCGGTATGGGCAGGTGTTCCGGTTATGAGATATGAGTTGAGATGGAGATGGAGGTGACGGAGGAGCATGCATATCATATTTTGTTGTTTCATTGTATTCCCTACTCAACCTCGTGGTTGACCACTGTGTGTATTCGTGAACACCGTGACGATCCAAATATTGGGGAGCAGGCTTGACAGGTTTATGAGATAGGCTGGGAGCTTGATGGGCGTGAGACACTGGATCAGAAGACTTAGTAGCTAGATCATCATTTAGAAGGCTTTCACTTTCATTTATGTTAGTTCCTTATAATTTGATGTAAAAGAGGTTTTGTAATAATTAAGTTAAAGTAATTATATATTTTGCCTTGGAGTTTAATTTGTTATTCACTACCTCGGGAAACCGAGATGGTAACAGTCCGGTTTATTAGGGAATGTCTTGCTAAAGGCTCCTTTATAAATCGGAGTGTTACACTTGCCGCCAGTGGGGGACCACAGGCAATCCCCACCTAAGCCCCGCTCATCAACGAGCGATATCCATGTCCCTTAATGTGCACA
Source organism: Silene latifolia (assembly GCF_048544455.1). Taxonomy (NCBI): domain Eukaryota; kingdom Viridiplantae; phylum Streptophyta; class Magnoliopsida; order Caryophyllales; family Caryophyllaceae; genus Silene; species Silene latifolia. Next base: position 26,318,501 of record NC_133537.1, on the reverse strand, counting down.
TGCCCTCCCGTGGCGGGTTCCACGGAGGGCGAACTATGGTATGAAGCCACTCCCGCAAGTGACTCCACCACAATCATCACAACAACAACACCACACCAACACCAACACTCCCACAACGATAAGCAGGCAATCAATCGTACACACTACAATACAATCTCAAATCAATTAAACAGGAACTGAGTAGGGAAACCCTACCTTTTCGCAATCCAAGCACACACAAACAATCAATTATGATCCTTCACATATCCATCACCTACATAACATAATTATGTATAATTACCACCTACTCAATCAATTAATCATGCACATAACCTAGACTCATCATAACTTAATAGGAATATCAACTTAAAGAACAAACACGACTTTTCCTGATTTTCCAGCACATGACAGACTCGGTATAAAATGCATAACGAATTCCAGAAAAATCGAATCGATGCAAGGCCAATTGGATTTGAACCCCATGAGTCTTAGGTAAAAATCATATCTCACGTATGTTTCTCAATTTCCAAACTTATCAAGGGTTTTCAGACTGATTTCAAAAAGCTGACAGAATTCGTCGCATAAAACGTATTGATTCATAAAACAAGTTTAAAACATTATTTTTCAGTAATTCCAAATCCTATTGTCATCTAGACTCTACAAAGATGATTTATGAAAAAGCCCCAAAACTGAATCGACATATAAATTAGGGTTTCAAATCATTTTCCATAACCACATCAGATTCGCGGACTTGTCAGCGACATGTTCATAAATAAATCACCTAGGACAAACCATAAAGAATTTGACTACGAAATTTGATATGAATAAACTAGACTTCAAATAAACAGGACTCTCTTTTCAAACTTTTCGAAGACGAAGAATTTTAAACAGTATAAACAATTGAATGAAATCGACTTACAAACAGGGAAATCGAATTAGGTTGAAATCGGTGAGAAATGTTCAATCAAATGAGAGGCTCGTCCATCTCTTCTTTTCTCTCTCTCTCTCTCTCTCTCTCTCTCTATGTTTTGAAATGAGTTTTAGAAAAGCTAAAATGATTTTAGAAAAGACTTAACTGTTATAAACAAAAACCCTTGGCCAAAACATAAAATAAACCGTGTAACTCGCTGATCCGGTTTACTCGGTCAAGTTCACTCGGCCGAGTAACACACACTCGACCGAGTACCAACCAAGTACTCGACCAAGTAGTCCAACTCAAATACCGAGTATTACATTAACAACCAGACTAGCTTGACTAGGGTAGGCTAAATTTAGGATTGTAGTTAATAAATGGGTCAAACTAGGTCAATTTGGCTAGTGAAGTTCAAGGGTAAAAAGACGAGAGAGGATTTCCCTTTCAACACGTGTCACCGCCACAAACCGAATGCATACATGCACTAAGAGACAAATGTCATGTTTATGCATTTTGATGTTACATCCCTTATAAGGAGTACTACTCTCATCCTAGAAGGAAACTGATCATGAATGTCATCAGTTTATTAAGCTCTATACCTCAGAAATTTTGAGTAGGTTGCCAATATTAAGTCAAGTCTATTCGTTCAGTAAATTTAATCAAAAACCCGTAGATTATGCAAATGATTGTACAAGAAAGGCATTAACTATGCAAGGCTTGGGCTAAAAATAAAAGCATAGACGCGGTTTTCATCATTGTTATCTAACCGTTCCGACTCGACCTAATATGCAAAAGAAACATGTTTTCATCATTTTAGGTGGTTGTAGCCAGCACCTACTAGTCGTCGCCCACAAGGTAATCTATGTCGTCGTCCTCCCTTTCGCGGGAGCATGAAGCAAGCCCACCACGGTACCTATACCTGACAAAAGCAACCCGACCCGAAAAGACTGACCCGAGACCCGAAGTGACCAGAACTACATCACCCAAATGTGACCCGAAAACCGAAATTGACCCGACCCGACCCGAACATCACCCGAGCTTTTTGACCCATAACTGACCCGACCCGAAAATGACCCGATCTGAAACCACAAAACCCGAAAATGACCCGACAAACTATAACTCTAATTGAATTGAAAAGACTTGAAATGACTATTTCTCTATTATTTATTGACCCGAAAATGACCCGATCCGAAACAATCCGACCCGCTAGACCCGAAACAAACCCGAAACTCGAAATGACCCGTCCCGACCTGAATTAACCCGAAATCAATGAGAGACCCGAACTGACCCGACCCGAAGTGGGCCGACCCGAACCCGACCTGTTGACCCGTTTTTCCAGGTCTAACGGTACCTCTCCTCCACCTCAGTTGTGTCCTCCTCCTCTGTAGTAGCAGGGCCAGCTGTGCCTGGGTACCCGCCCTCCACGTAACGGTAATAACATGGATGTGGCCACCCAGCAGGTGTCCGGAACGGGCGTAGTTGTCGTAAACAGGCAGGGACCCGGCTAAAGCCTGGTTCAGCTCCATCCTAGCTGTACGCCTGCACAAATCAAGTAAAAGGGAATCACGCCCCCCTGATCCATTACCAGTGGGTGCTCAAAAAGAGGGGGACAAATAAAGTGAGTCGGGTATACCGGCTGAGGTCCAGTCTCGGTCTCATTAGTAGAGGGTGCAGTGCATGGAGAAGCACGAGGGGAAACACGTGGAGCCCTAGAAGACTGACCCACTTTTCTAGTAGTGTGGGAAGTCGGCCTCGACCCAGCAGTGGATGCCCTCAGCATAGTGTAATGCAAGTGGAAAGAGGGTACCGGTGGTCGAGGCACAGCACATGGGGACTCAGGAAGAGGGAAAAGTGGGGGTAAAGTGGAGCAAGGAAGGGTCACAGAAACCGCCGTGGAGATCTTCCACGTATAGTCAGGTAGGATATAGTTCACATCTATCATATAAGGAATGTTCATCAAGCATAGACTATCTAAGGTGACTAGATCCTCATGTCCAAAGGGCAGCATGCCCCGGGGGAAGTCGGGAAAAAGCCGGCGGGCCAAATGAGTAATAAACCCGCCACAAACAATAGTAGATAAAGTCCCATCCCCAATGTTCTAGAAATGTTGAGCGGTTCTAGAGGCTATATTAAGGACAAAAGGGGTACCAGTATCAACATTCAAGTACCCAGCTAAAATGCCCAACTCGTCAGTATTAACATTGTTTGACTCCTTCCGACAAAAAATTGTGTTACCAACCAAACGAAACCAGAAATGGACCGGGGGTAAAAACTGACCCCTGTTCCGGCCCTCAAACTTATCTGAAATAGCCCCCCACATAAGCCGGACTAATTTCTGAGGGGGGTTGTGCTCCCCCTCACTGTGCAAACCAAGGTATCCACCAAAAGCTATAATACTACAATTTTATGTGTCTTAAGGTACTCTTTCGAGTGGGGCTTACTCTGTCGAGTAAGTAGCTTTTTACGCAAAAAAGTAGACTGCCTGTAGGGTACTCGATCGAGTAAGTTGGGGACTCGATCGAGTAAGGGGCACTCGATCGAGTAAGTCACTTACTCGATCGAGTAAGTGAGTTTACGGGTGATGTTTGACGGGTTTTGTTAATAATGCGGGATTAGTATATAAAGCATTCGTCATTTTCTTAAAATACTTTTACACTCTAAAACCTTTCAAAGAGAAGATTAGAAGTTACGTTGATTGTTCTCGCCGCGTTATTAGCAAATCCCAAGGCTAGGAGTGTCGGATTGCATTGTTCTTTACGCCGTTGTGATCCTTGTGTCGAGGGTAAGCTTTTTATATAATTTTTATAATGTTTTGTTAAGATTGGTTGAACCCTAATTGGGTGATATTGAGGGTTTTGGGTGATTTATATAAATGTGGTAGTAATTGCGTGTATGTATGTTATAGAGGGAGGTTTCATTGAGATAAGATTCTGATTTAGCTGCTTGATCGACTGTTGGTGTTTGCTTTCCAGGTAGGGTTTCCCTACTCAGTATTGGCTACATAATGTGTGGTGTTTGTGATGGTGATTGTTCTTTAATTATATTGTTGGTTTGATTTTAATGGTTGTTGGTTGTATATTGTTGATTGGTTGTGTAACTGTCTGTGATCTTCGGGGTGCGTCCCTGGCTGAGTGGAGTCACTTGCGGGAGTGGCTTCATGCCCTTGATTCGCCCCTTGTGGTTCCCGTCACAAGGGGGATGTGCACATTAATGAACTTGGTTTTATCGCTCGATGGATATGAGCGGGGCTTAGGTGGGAACGGCTGCGGTCCCCCACTGGCAGCGAGGAGTACTTGTTGGGATGGGTACTCTGGCAGGGCTACACACTTTAGTGTGTAGTCAGTTCTGTGGAGATTGGTGATAGAGACTGGGGATTGGTTTGAGCTGTTTGTGATATTGTTTCATTGTGGCTATTGTTTTTATGTAATCAGTACTGACCCCGTTAATTGTTTTAAAAACTGTGGTAATCCGTTCGGGGATGGTGAGCAGTTGTTGAGCAGGTATGATGGCTTATGCGAGGGATATCTGGGATGGAGTCACCACCGGTCTTAGAGTCTTTGGCTGTGTTTTATTTAGTTGTTTGAGTACTTTGGTTTTTGGAGAACAGTTGTATTCCTTTTGGCAGTTTTTGGAACTTTGTTGTATCACCTAAACTTTATTATGATTTAAATACGTTTCGTTATTGTCTATTTAAGTATCATTGCCTCGGGTAACCGAGATGGTGACGTTCTCATACCTTAAGTGGTCCTGGTAAGGCACTTGGAGTATGAGGGTGTCACAAAAGCGGCTAAAGTCATGGTAAAGTCTTGGTTAATAACACATAAATGAATACAATTTTTGGCTGGGTCTCTGTCATAGTCCCCTTCAAAGAAGCGGAAACTGCTAAAAACTCAAGGGTCGGAACGAGATAAGTGCATTCTCGCATAGTGGCCAACTCCGACATACCCGTACCATTCAAAAGGTCGAACACCGACTGATAAATGCCCAAAGTAAGTAGACTCTCTCGGTCTAGAAAACGCGTCGGGGTGATATTAGAACGGGTAAGCATAATAGAACGGTCTTTTTGAGATTGCGTAGTAAAATGTACCTCAGGATAGTCAGGTAGAATATCAATAAACTCATGAATTACCAAATCAGTACATGGTGATTGCGGAATCTGACCGCTACTGTTGCTGCCCATTTCGCGCAGATTCGTCTCGCGTCGTGAAGACTGCCCAACTGTCCGTCTTCTCTTGCTTCCGTCCATTCTTAAACTATCTCACAAATAAACAAGAATTTAGCTCTTTTAATTACAACCCAAGGATCCTCAAATCGAAATTAACCCTAACCCTAATTTTCGAAATTAACCAATTGAGACTTAAAAAAGGGTAGATTAAGCATGATAAACACGATTTGGAAACTAAAATCGGAAAACCCCCAAATTCCAAACCCTAATTTTGACACATAGTGAGTGATAAAAATGGTATAACCATTGAAATTAAAGAGGAAAAGAGATTAGTTATTGGGAAACTTACTTGTGTGAAGTAGAGAGACGAAAATTAAGAGGACATTGCACTAAAAACAAGCAAAAGGATTGAAAAAGAGAGGAGGAGGAAGACAGGTTGTTCGTTGCTGTTCTTGCTCTCTCTCAAGTTTTTGTCTTTTTTTTTGTTTAAATGAAATAATAAGAAAAACTTCCCTTTTTCAATAACAAGATGGCGACACAGTTTAGTCGATCGACTGGCAGTATTAGTCGATAGACTAATTCTCAAATTCTCCTTCTTGAATTTAGTCGATCGACTAGTTTTCTCAGTCGATTGACTTTTGCCCCACGTACATTAAACATGAATTCTTCCTCTTTGCGCGTAAAAGTCGTAAATGATTATCGCTTTGGCAGAGTATCTGAAAAATCACTCAAAATTTCCAACAAAGGGTAAAATACGCACAAAAATTTCAAAGGCACACGTTGACAAATCCTAAACTAAAAAGCAATTAACGGAAGCATACACAAATTAAAGAGTTCTTATACTAAATTACAAAATGTATACAATCCGGGTTGCCTCCCGGTCAGTGCTGGTTTTTAAGGTCCCGCTCGACCCTTGTTACCTCAATTCTCAGGCTCAGAAATTTGGTCAAAGTATAGCAACGCGACCACTCCAACAAAGTCATTGGTCCCATAGTAGTGCTTCACTTGGTGACCATTTACCTTAAACTTTACTCCCGCGGAGTTTTCTAGCTCAACTAACCCAAATTTGGAAATAGAGGTTACCGTATAAGGGCCACTCCACCTGGACTTCAGCTTACCAGGGAATAGACAGAGTCGGGCATTGAACAGAAGCACCTTCTCCCCTACATAAAACTCGCGCGGTACGATTCGCTTGTCGTGCCATATCTTGGTCTTCTCTTTATAGATACGAGCACTATCATAGGCATTCAACCTAAATTCCTATATCTCATCTAACTGCAACAAACGTCTCTCACCACATAGTTTAGAATCAAAATTAAGTTCAAAAATTGCCCACCATGCTTTATGCTCTAACTCCACAGGCAAATGACAAGACTTACCATAGACTAAATGATGCGACGATGCACCAATCGGTGTTTTAAATGGAGTCCTATATGCCCATAAAGTATCATCTAATTTCATGCTCCAATATTTTCGTGATTCAGACACAACTTTACCTAAAATTTATTTAAGTTCCCGATTGGAAACTTCTACCTAACCACTAGTTTGAGGATGATACCCTAAACTTGTACGATGTTCTACACCATATTAGGACAGAAGAGCAGTAAGTTGTTTTTCTTTAAAATGCATACCTCCATCACTGATGACAACTCGAGGGACACCAAAGCGAGGGAAGATTGCCTTTTTGAAAAGTTGGATAACAGTCTTTGCATCACAATGGACCGAAGCAACGACCTTTACCCACTTGGACACGTAATCAACAGTTACTAGAATATACTTGTTGCCTTTACTAGACGGGAATGGTCCTTAGTATTGGATGCCCCAGGCATCGAAAACCTCAACCTCTAAAATGCCAACTTCAGGCATCTCCTGTCTCCTTGAAATATTTCCCGTCCGCTGACACGCATCACAAGCTACAACAAAATATTTAGCATCGTTAAACATGGATGACCAATAAAAACCAGATTGAAGTACCTTAGCCACGATCCTAGAGGGACCGTGGTGACCACCATAGAGGGAAGAATGGCACGCCTCTAGGATATCTTTAGTCTCCCACTGCGGTATACACCGCCTTTAAAGACCATCAACGATGATGATATGTATTATTCGGAATTCGAAGATCTAGTTGAAAATGTAGCATCATACGAAGACTTCTGCACTGTACAACAACAAAAATTCGATCGAACTACTTACAATGTTCGATCGAATGACTTATATGAGGAAGTGTTCGATCAAACGGCTTATAATACTCGATCGAATAGTTTGTACGAGGAAGACCTCGATCAAACACCCTACACTGTTCGATCGAGCACTGCTGAGGATGAAGACCTCGATTGAACAGTCAGCATTGTTCGATCGAGTAGTTTTGGTGAAGAAACCCTTCGATCGATCACTAGTCATTCTCGATCGAATTATTTGTCTATGAATAGTGCTGACTCGTCATTTATGCCTATCCCGGATGACGGTAAGTAGGTAATTGAAGACCAATCTTATCCAATTGGAGGTAATGCTATTCCTTTTATTGGTCCCATTGAGGTTCCTTCTAATCCTTTCGTTAAATCATATATTGTTGTTGATTTGACGCCTCCGCCCCAGTTTGGGAGTGAGATGGAGGAATATCGTCTGGTTTCTTCTTATACAGGTCCTGACAGGTTAGAAGACCCGGGAGGAAGATTTGAAGATTCCATCCCACTTAAGAAGAGTGCGTCGGATAAGGCCAAGAGAAGATGTGGCGTAGTTGATGCTGTAAAGAGTCGTTGTTCTTCCGATGCTGTGTTGTGGCGACCAAAAGTAAAAATCATGGATGCTGAAGGGACTGCATTCAGTCAGAAGCCTTGTTGTAGGCCATTGATTTGCATGGGTGGATGAAGAAAAGAAGGTCGAGCTGGGACCTATCTGAAACTAGCGCTGACCGGGAGGCAACCCGGATTTTCATGTTTTGTTTGGATTTCTTGGACATTCTTTTATTTAGTTTTGTGTGCTTAATTATTAGTTTTCTCGACTATAGATTGCGGAACATTTTAGATTTGGTTTTGGTAGTATTTTTGGGGCGTTGTTTGCGTAATTGCAGGTACACCTGCATTCTTTTTGCAAATTGAGTTGATCCGGTGCTGCTAGCTACGACCTCCCATGTTGCTGGCTGGTTTGGGGAGGTCTCTCCCTATTTCGTGCTATCCTATGAGTTTCTTAGCTCTTTATCTCCTTTATTTCCTTTAGTTTGCATTTTCCCTTTCCCTTTTTGCTTTGTTAGCTGTTGTGTACAATTAGGGCATTGTACGGTTTGGTTTGGGGAGGGTATATGCATCCATATCTGTGTCTGCATATTGTTTTTATTGCATTTTAGTTAGCACGTTTAATTTTTGCATGCATTGTTTATTTTAATTTCAAAAATAAAAAAATCTCATAAAAATAAAAAAATTCGAAAATTCAAAAAAATCATGTTTCTTTTAGCATTTAGGTTGAGTTGGAACGGTAGATTTCAATGATGAAATTGCATTACACTTTGTCATTTTGCCTAAGCCTTGCAATTTTGACATCTTTTAGCATAGTCATTTGCATAATCTACGAGTTTATGTTTAAATTTAGCTGAACGAATAGACTTGACCTGTGTCTTTGGCAACCTACTTATAATTTCTAAGGATTTAGAGCCGTATAAACGGTGTCATCCATGACCAGTTTTATGTAGGATTGTGAGTAGTTCCTCCTTGCATAACATGTAACATTAATTTGCATAAGTATGAAATTCAATTGCTTTTTACCTGCATACATTCGGGTTAGTGGTTGGTGTCACATGAAAGGAGGTGCTTATATTCTTTTTTCTTCCACCTTACCCATTAACTTCACATTTAGCCAAATTTGCCTTTTTGACCCCTTAACTACATCCAAATTTAGCCTGCCTTGTCAAGCTAGTTTAGTTTTTTTTTTGCGAGTATATTGTTTGTTGAGCCGAATTTGGTTTGTATTTGAAAGTTGGGAGTTGGTAATTTGGAGAAGGAGAATTGAAAAAAAGGAAGTTGAAAAAAGAAAAAGAAAAAAAGAGAAAAAAAAAGAAAAAAAAAACAAAGGAAAAAAAGAAAAAAATGGAAAAAGAGTGTGAATAATATCGGTTTCGCTCCTATGCTATCATTTCATCTTATGAGGAGTATTTATTTGGATTAGTGAGTTTTTATGCCAAATTAAAGGCATTGTGTTCACTTTTGGAGATGGATTAGAAGCGGATATGGTTCATTTGGCTTTGTTTAGGTTGCTAGCTTGGCTATTACCCTCACATTCCCAAAATGTTTTGCCCCTTCTTACCCATTACCTCACTTTCCAAATCTTTTGTAAGCACTCGGCATGTGATAGGACCTTGATTGGATGGAGTGTATCTGCACGGTAGCTAGAATTGTCTATCATATTAGATTGCATGCATGTTTATGTAGGTCGTAGTTTAGGTGAGCGACTATATTTCTTTCTCTCTTACATTTATATGCTTACCCTTTGATTCTTTGAGAGAGAGTGACCCGTGAGAGTCCAATTTTGAAAGTCTAGCAAGGTCGACGGTTCAACTATATTTATATACATCCTTATAACTCATTTGCATATGACACTGTTGCTATTTTGTTAATTTATTGCATTAAACTGGTTTAGGTGGATGATTTGTAGCTAGCTCTGAGTTTCACTCCGTTCCACAAGTTAGTTGTATCTGGTTTGCTTGGGGACAAGCAAAGGTTTGATTTGGGGAGGTTTGATACGTGCATTTTATATAGACTTTTTGTACCATTATTTGCACGCATTTCTATGCATATTTCGTAATATTAAGCTACAAATGTCCCCGGAATTGTCTACTTTGATTTGTCTTGTATTATTTGCATGTATGAACCGGAGAGGAGCATAATCAAGCTTAAAACCTGTCCCTATGCATACATTTTGGAGATGTGTTGAGTCGGAGCTTGGAAACTACTAATTGTGATGCGCGTAGAAGTAAGGTAGCAAGGCGAGCAAAGAAGAGCTTCAAATTACTAGTGCCTAAATTTAAGATCCATATATAGAGTTCTACAACTGATATTCAAGTGATTATAACTGGAGGTGAAATATTATCCTCTTAGCTTTCCAACGCCACGAAAATCGCTTTATTCGGACAAGTAACGAAGAAATGGCGGCTGTTTGAAGTTCAGTGCGCGAAGCAGGAATTACGCACTGAAACCACTCGATCGAGTACTTACTTTTTGTGTTCGATCGAGTACTTTAAATCTCTCGATCGACTACCTTGATTCTTACTGTACTCGATTGGGTGCTTTAGTGCTCGATCGAGAGCCTTTGAGGAAAAAATACTCGATCGACCAACTTTATGTTGCTCGATCGATCAAAGCCAAGTCTGACGAGCAGGATTTATGTCGAGACTTATTATATTTAGCTATATTATATTATTAGATAATAAAATCTCTTACTTTATAAGAGAAAAACATTCATTAGGTTAAGTGTTCGAAACTTTTCACTGCTTGAACCTCTATTACGTTGCTTTGTTCTTCTTATTCCGGATCTTAAACTCTGTAATTTCTATTCCTTTCTCTTAATTCTAGTATTAATTCTTTATCCTTTGCATCTTTAATTCTCTTATTTCCTTAATTTCTCTTCCTTTAATCTCTTTGTTCATTTAGTTTATGTTATTTCATTTCTTCCCTCTTATTATTATGTTGTTATTGATTATTGCTTTAGTTGTTATTAGTTTCGTTAATTTCATTACGCATAGCTAATTCCCTCGCTAGGATTTAGGGGAACCATGAATGAATGATGGTAGTTAAATAGGTTTGCATATCTGATGAACGTTTCATGTCTTTGTTGTTATAAGTGTTAAAATTCATTAATCTCATTAATTTACATATTCATATATGAAAAGATTTATTTAGTCATAAAATAAAAGCTAGGTCTTATGCATGCAAACATAAATAAGATAAGAGAAGAAATCATCAATCTTTCTATATGATTTTGGATTAAGGGCACCAACAAGATCTCCTTCTTGTTAGTGCTTGAGCTTTCCAACAATGGATGAACAAAGGATCCAAATTAGAATCCTCCCAAAAGTGAATACCCAATGAATACCCTTAATAACCAATATTATTGTGATCTAGTAACAATATTAGTCTTACTTAAAAATGACACAAAATATTAATTTGTTCTTGAATATTTCGGTCCAAGAGGGGAGTGATTTGTGAGTTTTATTTCTCTAAGTTTTCACAAATTGTAGAGAATGTTCTATTTTCTCACACTAGAAAAAATATTAAGTAAGGTAATGAATAATTGTAAAGGAAAAACCAATGGTATTTTCCTTGTGGAAAAACCGGTTTTAGGGGGAGGGTTATTGGGGAGTCAATGCATGCAAAAGATGCTCTTCACAAAAGCTTGTAGCGTGGCTAGAGATTAGGCTTAATCATTATGTTTTCTCTTATTAAAATAATCAACACAATTTTCCAACTAATACTCCCTTGTGGAAAACATAATGGTATTTTCCTTGTGGAAAAACCGGTTTTAGGGGGAGGGTTATTGGGGAGCCAATGCATGCAAAAAATGCTCTTCACAAAAGCTTGTAGCGTGGCTAGAGATTAGGCTTAATCATTATGTTTTCTCTTATTAAAATAATCAACACAATTTTCCAACTAATACTCCCTCCAATTTTTCGGTACATACAAAATAAAATGGAAGGTCCATTTTATTTTGTCATTTGTCAATTGTGACATAGGTGACATGTTACTTGACATGTTACTTGACATGTGAATTTGTAATGTATTTTTAACATATTAAAAATCAACATACTCATAAAATATGTCATATACAAAATCCACTAGTAATTCGTAATCACTTGTACCAAAATGGTTTATCAAATTATAAATTACAACGTCTTGTATTTACAATAAATTATTCATTCAATTTCAATTGTTTCGTAAACAATAATTTTATCTAAGTAATAAATAAATTCGATTACTTAGACCGTATCTCATTTAATCAAATTACAATAAGACACGTTAACTTTACTCACAAAATCATCCGCCAATTTTAAGCAATTTAATTAACTCGTATCGGCATACGATTAATTAAGTAATCAATTAAGAGTATTTCCCTATAGGTATGACCTAAGGGGATCAACTGATCACCACCGTCGCACGACAGTAATGTCAAACTCTAGTCAGCCAATCATTACCGATATGTGTGGACCAGTTGACTGTAAAATATTACATCCCACATGTATTCTTAAACTGAGATTTAAACATGTGATCATCATGATCGACAGTTGTGATCGCATTATTGTCGGAGGACACATATTCCAACAATATCCCACTTGTCCTCGACAAGTGTGCGTCACCAATTCTCTTGTCCTATTACTATCTCCCACTCAATGCAAGGTGTCTTTCAGGTCGTACTTGCAAGTGATCATATCGAGAGTGGTTTCCTCGATCTGGAGAATAACTTATTGACCGGAATCATCTACCATAGATACCTTCCGAGCGTGGCCACGCATTTCCAGTTTATTACTCCTCGAGTGGCCCTGAGATATTGTTTTAACCCTGACAAGGGGGTGGACAATTCCTATCGCACTATTCCCTTCGACTAGCCACATCCATCATAACCCAAAATATGCCCATTTGACCCCATTTACGAAGGTCGTAGTAACATAAATCAAAGTTAATCTGAAACTATGCCACCTTGGGTGAACAGTCTTTAGTCAAAAGAATCGACTCACTTAGAATACTATAGTAGCTCTCGCCATGACCAGGCTATATAAATTTGCCAGAACTCTATAAGCGGTCATAAGGCCCGACAAAGTGTTCCTAACAGTCTGTCTATGTGATCGACTAGTCATCTCACATGACTCTATGGCACTTGAACTTGCCATCAATCGCATCACACACTAGTCACTTCGAGACGTCACCTCATAGAAGTGACTATGGGCAAATACCATGTTAATCCGGGTTCACTTTAACGGGATTTAATATTGTCTCTACAACCCGTTTGGATGTAACAAGGTATAAAAGGAGTTTTTTTTAGATTTAAAAACTCGAACGACAAATGTGATTATTACATATGAATAGTCAATACCTGATTACTACTTCATATTTTTACAAACCATTTTCATCTTATATGTAGTTGTTCATCTCAATGCATTTGAAATGTCATATGACATGACTCATCATGTTAAGCCTATGAGAAGGCTTTGGTTAGTAGGTTTTATCAACTTCTTGTACCTTACTCAACCTTACTACATACTCGTTTTCCTTTGTAATGTATACATTTGCATTACAAAACTTTCTGAGTACGTGTCTAGATCCAATCTAGACATAAGCTCTCTAGCCTTAGAATAGCTCCCACTGTTTTCACAGTGTGCGGGATCCATCCTCTTGCACATCTCATGATTGCAAGTGTACTCAATTTCCGTTGTAAGCATCTCTCATTATTCTTTATTGCCTAGAACAATTCTAGCAAATCCATTTCTTAAATAACATAGCCACAATGGTTCCTTAACCATCTTTAGGTGTTTTGAATATGGTTTTTGTCCGAAACCTTATACAATCTCAACTGTCATTAGTGTAAGCCCTTACACAAATTTGTGAATTGTAAAAACACTTAATTTTGCATCCTTAATGCTTCCTCAAGCACTTAAGAATAATCTATATGGCTACTTGGTAACTATTACTTAAATTCGATTTTGAAACAATTCATCATACTCAAAGTATGTGAAGTGTTGTACATCATTACTTATTTAATTGATCCGGCAGCGGAAACAAATGGAATCAATCAAATATGTTCAACTCGATTGAACTAATCATGAATCTTATCAACATAAGACTTCTTATTTGATGCTAAAATCATGTAGATTTATCTCCATAAATCCGGATATTAAAGATGTATTATAATACTCCATAAGTGTCAAATCATTCCCAATGATCAATATGTCATCCACATATAAGACTAATTAAAATTTCCGTAACTCCCACTAAACTCCATGTATAAACACAACTTCTCGACTTATCGAGAAAAGTTTTATAACATGATCAAAACATTGATTCCAACTCATTGATGTCCTACTTAAAACCCTCTCTTAAGTTTCACATTATCTTAGGATGACAAGAATCTACAAAACTCAAGACATGTATTGAATACATTCCTTCTAATTGAAGAAGTGGGTTTTAGATTCACTTGCTATATATATCTCATAATGAAACACAATCCCTAAGAAGATCCAAATAGACTTAAGTATTTCAACTAGTGCAAAACCCTTTGCTACTAATCAAGCTTTGATATCTAACAATTCACTTGGAATTTATTTCGGATTTTCATGGCTTTAAGCCTTGTATTAAGTTGTGACTTAAACACTCTCATGTAAGTCATATGTTCATTACTTTCCAGAAGTAATCAACTTGAATCAAACAATTTCTTTGTAAGTTGCAAGCTCTTTACTTTCTAAAAGTAACACTAATTCATCATCTTCAACAAGTGATGACTTTAACCTCCTAGGTTTTGAAGAAACAACGTCTTACACAAAACATCTCATATAGCCAAGAAAGACCAGTTTCTTACGACATAACATTCTTTGTGGCTCTTAAATAATTTCTCCCACTCCGTCTTCTAGAAATAAACTTGTATTCTAGAAAGACAGCTTCACGAGCCACAAGCCCGTTGTACGCGTGATTATAGTAAGGAAAAATGAGCATTTGTTTCTTTTGAAAACTTACAAACATGGTACCCTACCATTTCATATCTCATATGATTCGTTTTAGATTTAGTGGAAAAATAATTTAGACAAAATGATAAAATCCCCAAAAGGATCAATTCAAGTAACTCAAAGTAACTTGATTAAAGTTCAACCATATCGAATAGCGTTTGATTTCTTATCCAACCACACATTATCCCATAATGCGTGCTAAGAGAGATTAACTTGTGATACTATATCACATTTCCTTTGCCTTATATCAAAGTCTTCACTTTGATAATCTCATCACGACTAAATCGTGATTCTTTGAACTTCTTCAAAGATTTCTCTATTTACCTTATTAAGTGAACACATTAGCGTCAACTTAAATCGTTGGTAAAAGAAAATGAACAACCTATTTTCGATCAATGATTTATAACCTCGATCTCCTTTTCAACCAAAAGGCACGAGACATCTTGCTTTAAATACAAAATACGCATATACCATAAGATTAACAATCTAATGGTTCTAAGAGTACTCGATAACTCTTTGCGTTCATCATTCCAGAATATAAGGTTTAATCTTGGGTTACCAATTTGAGTCTTGCATCATCTACATGATATGTCATTCTAGTTTGGTTTAGAATATAATCACCTTGATAATGGGCGAGCCATACATCAAATCATTGTGTATAGGGTCACAAAAGTGAATCCTCTTTTGTATCTTAACAAGTTTATATTCTTATTTAGAGTTTATGCACTTAATAGTCACAATTAAGTACAACTTTAAACCCAAAAACTAGATTGAGTACACAATGACTCTATCTCTCAACATTATTGTTGCTAGTCGTCATATTCTAATCATCCTATGTATCAAATACAATGATGAAAACCACCATCGGTTTCTAATATTGACGAAGTAGTATTAGCAAAATTTATGTCAATCAAATAGTGGGGGACCGCAGCCGTACCCACCTAAGTCCCGCTCATCAACGAGCGATAACCATGTTCATTAATGTGCACATCCCCTCCTTTGGCGAGTTCCACAGAGGGCAAAACTAAGGCGTGAAGCCACTCCCGCAAGTGTCTCCACTCAGCTGAGGACGTACCTCGCGAACATCACCAACAACCATCACAACACCACCACCAAACTCCAATCCAACAACAGCAGATAATCACAATATCAATCGTACAATCAATACAACATATATCTTAACCCAATTAAATAGTAAACCGAGTAGGGAAACCCTACCTTAGCACAAACTGCAATGAGATACACAAGCAAGCTAGAATGGCTCCTCTACGAAATCCTCACCTAATAACAATCGCATAATACCAATTACAACATGCCAAAAACCCCCTTTTCCCCAAATCATAACTATGGCAAAAACCCTAAAAGACAAATCAATAGAACTTATGAAATCAAAGGCTTAATGATACAATTGACGCAACGAAGGATGAACTAGACTCACAAACGATCCGCGCACTTGAGAGAGAGATTTGGAGAGGGTTGGAGTTACGTTGTTTGTTTAGGTTTTGTTAAAATGATTAGAAACTATAAATCGCGTCCTAAATAACTCTAATCCTTTCTAAATCAAACCGCGGAATTAATACCCGTCAGACCGGATACTCGGTCGAGTATAGAGTATACTCGGCCGAGTATCCTCTACTCGGTCGAGTATTCCCATACTCGGCCGAGTATTCCCGGCGAAAGTCCCCGAAACACACGACACACTTACTCGGCTGAGTAAGCCATATTCGGCCGAGTAACAGACTTATAAAACCGTGGTATTACAGTCTTCCCTCCTTAAAAAGAACTTCGTCCCTGAAGTTCACACTATACACACAAAACAAGACCAACAACTATAACACGACTCTTCAACAACTACTACCAGAACCAACAACTCCCACTACATAAAATCAAACAGTCAACACAAACTGACAAGATGACACAAACATAGCTAAACCAACTCAAACTAACTCAAAACAAGCATGCGACCATCTCCTACCCCCCTAAAATGACAACGGTTACGTCCCCGTAACCAAACATACCTGATCAAAAAGGTAAGAAAAACGCTCTCTCATAGCCTCCTCTGGTTCCCATGTGGCCTCTTCCACATTATGATTAGACCAAAGTACCTTAAGTAAGACGGTTTCACCATTCCTTGTCTAGCGTACTTAGCGGTCTAAGATCTCTTTAGGAACCTCCGCATAAGATAAAGAATCATCAAGCTCTATGTTCTCAACCTCAAGCACATGTGAAGGATCACTCACATACTTCCGGAGTTCTAAAACATGAAATAAGTTGTGGACTCGATCCAAAGATGGTGGTAAAGCTAACTTGTTGGCCACCTCACTGATGCGTGGATTTTATATAGACTTATTATACCATATTTGCACGCATCTTTATGCATATTTAGTAGTGTTTAGCTACAAATGTCCCCCGAATTGTCTACTTTGGTTTCTCTTATCTTATTTGCAGGAATGAACCGAAGAGAAGCGAAATCCAGCTTAATACGTGTCCCTATGCATGCATTAAGGAGATGAGTTGAGTTGGATCTTGGAAACTACTAATTGTGATGCGCGGAGAAGTAAAATAGCTAGGCGAGCAAGGGAAGAATTTCAAATTACTAGTGCCTATTTTGAAGAGCTATATCTCAAGTTCTACAACTGATTTTGAAGTGATTCCAATTGGAGATGAAAGCTTGTCCTCTTAGATTTCCAACTCCATCGAAAATGCTTTATTTGCCCAAGTAACGAAGAAATAGCGGCCATTTAAAATTCAATGCACGTTGCAGGAAATGCGCGCTGAAGAAAAGTCGATCGACTGGTTATTATAGTCGATCGACTGGTATCTTTAGTCGATCGACTGGTCTCTTTAGCCGATCGACTTTTTGCTAACTGGAGACCTGACGCTTGTTTTAATTAGTCGATCGACTGGAATTTTGGTCGATCGACTATTTTACTTACCAAGCCGTGTTTGCTTTACTTGTTAATTCGGCCCATTAGTTGTTTAGTTAATAATTATCACCTATTCCTATATAAAGAAAAGCTAAGAACTTTATTAGGTTATCTTTCATACTGTTAAACACTCCTTCCTACGTTACTTTGCAGGATTATTCCTCTCCCTTAATTCGGTATTATTGCTTCTTCTCTCTTTTAATTCTCTTATTTAGTCTAGTAGTTTCTTTACGCATTAGATTAGTTTTAATTATGCGTAGCTAGTTTGCATGTTAGGATTTAGGGAATCTACGGCGTAGACGAATTAATTTAATCTAGATCTGGAACAGGTATTAATTAGAATTGCCTCATAGTTTTTTAAATTGTTTGTCTAGCGAATCGATGCGCAGCGACTAGTTAGACTCTTTGGTAATTTATGTCCTAGATCGGAAGATTGGAAGGGAATATACCTAACTATGAACAATAGACTACCTTAGTGGACCGGAAGGACCTAGAGTTGTTTAGGCATTAGATTACTCTAATGAGGGCGGAAGTTAAGTCAGCAGTGGTCTAGGGCGAATTGAGACAGGAAGGAGATATTCACTGCCCTTCTCATGTTACCCAGACCAGACCTTAGTTACTTAGACCGTCGCAGCCGTAATGCACCGAAATCCTAGCTTTTCTCTCTCACGGATCTACTCTCTTTAGTTAATATCGCATTCTCTTCTTCTCTCTACTTTATTTTAGTTTTTGTTTAGTTAAAAATCTTTTTACCCCCGTTACTCTTAGACTAATTTAAAACATATAAATCTCATTTTTGCCTCCCTGTGGAGATCGACCCTACTTACCGCTAGTTTCTATTAGTAGTACTTAGGTATTTATTTCTGGTACCTGACGACGGTATCACTCACCTACACGATCTAAGATCTCATAAGGACCGATAAACTTCTGGCTCAACTTACCTTTCTTTCCAAACCTCATCACCCCTCACATAGGTGACACTTTCAAGAGGACTTGGTCACCCACTACGAACACGATGTCCCTGCGGTGCAAATCTGCATAAATCTTTTGACGATCCTGAGCTGCTTTCATCTTTTGACGAATTAGTCGAACTTGCTCTATCATATCTTGCACCATCTGTGATCCTAAAACCACTGCCTCTGCACTATCATCCCAACAAACTGGACTTCGGCACTTCCTGCCATACAAAGCCTCGAACGGTGCCATTCCTATACTGGTGTGATAGCTGTTGTTGTAAGAAAACTCAATCAAATCCAGCCTATCTTCCCAACTTACACCAAAGTCTATGGCACAAGCCCTCAACATATCCTCCAAGGTCTTGATAGTCTTCTGAGTCTGACCATCTATTGCAGGATGAAAAGCTGTACTCATTTTTAAGGTCGTACCCATCAAATCCTGCAACTCCTGTCAAAACCGTGATATATACCTCGCATATTGATCTGACACTATATCCTTAGGCACACCATGTAACCGAAACACATGCTTTCTGTAACCCAAAGCTAGTTGTATCCTAGTCCAAGTATCCTTCATCGGAATTAAGTGAGTTGCCTTAGTTAAACGATCGACGATCACCCAAATCATATTGTTACCATGTTGTGTCCTAGGTAACCCCACGATAAAGTCCATAGAGATCGACTCCCACTTCCACTTGGGTACCTCAAGTGACTGAATCTTACCTTGCGGTCTTCGTTGCTCACCCTTTACTCTCTGGCATGTCAGACACTTAGCCACGAACTCGGCCACATCCCTCTTCATGTTAGGCCACCAAAACGTTTTCTTGAGATCTTTATAAAGCTTGTCACCTCCTGGGTGAACTGAATAAGGAGTACAATTAGCCTCTGTCATGATTACTCTCCTCAAATCTGCATCATCAGGAATACACCATTTCCCATCAAAGCGAACACTCCCATCTGTGTGGATAGAAAACCTAGAAACCGTGCCACTATCCACTCTTGACTTTCATTCTTGGATCTTTGGATCAAGCTCTTGTTTCCTCTTGATATCCTCATACAAATCTGGCTCGATCGTCAAATCCCCGACGGTATCCCTTTTCTGAATCATATGGATCCCCATCTTGGACATCTCATCCTCAGCTTCAGCAAAGATATAGTTGTACACAACGAATGAACACTCTTCCTACCAAAAGCATCTGCAACAACATTAGCCTTACCCTCGTGATAGATGATCTCCATGTCGTAGTCCCCAATCAGCTTCATCCATCGTCTCTGTCGCATGTTAAGCTCCTTCTGAGTGTATATATACTTCAGACTCTTACGATATGAGAACACCTTAAAAGTTGCCCCATAAAGATAGTGCCTCTAAATCTTAAGAGCAAAAACAACTGCACCCAGCTCTAAATCAAGAGTAGGATAGTTCTCCTCATACGACATCAGCTGCCTCGACACATAAGCTATAACCTTCCCATTCTGCATCAAAACACATCCCAAACCATTCTTTGAAGCATCGGTGTATACTTCAAAGTTCTCACAACCCTCAGGTAAAGCTTGGGTAGGAGTTGTGGTCAAACGCTCCTTTAAGGTCTGGAACGCCGTCTCACAACTCGCATCCCACCAAAAACTGGTATCTTTCCTCATCAAAGCTGTCATAGGCCTCGCGATTGTAGAAAAGTCTTTCATGAACCTCATGTAGTAACCATCTAAACCCAAGAAACTTCGAATCTCAGCAACATTCTTCGGTGATTCCCACTTGGTCACAGCCTCAATCTTGCTAGGATCTACCGACACACCCTCTTTAGATATCACATGACCCAGAAAAGCCACTCCCTCTAGCCAAAACCCGCACTTGGATAGCTTGGCATATAGCTGATTATCTCGCAAAAGTCTGCAAAACTAATCTCAGATGCTCCTCATGCTCCTTCTTAGTCTTAGAGTAGACTAAGATGTCATCAATGAAGACGACCGCAAACTTGTCCAAGAAAGGACTAAAAATCCGCTTCATAAGATCCATGAAAGCTGCTGATGCATTCGTCAAACCAAAAGGCATCACCACATATTCATAGTGACTATAACGCGACCGGAAGGCTTTATTAGGAATATCCTCATCTGCTCTCCTCAACTGGTGATAACCCGGCCTCAAATCGATCTTAGAGAACACCCCTGCGCCACTCAGCTGGTAAAAAAGATCATCAATCCTTGGCAAAGGATACCTGTTATTCACCGTGACATAATTCAGCTCTCTGTAGTCGATGCATAGCCTCATGCTCCCATCTTTCTTTTTCACAAACAACATCGGTGCTCCCCATGGTGACACACTAGGCTAGATATACCCCTTGTCTAATAGATTATGTAGCTGTTTCTTCAACTCTTCCAGTTCTTTGGGTGCCATACGGTACGGTGCTTTAGATATAGGACTTGACCCGGTTTAAGCTCCACATTGAAGTCGATATCTCTCTTAGGTGGTAACCCCGGTATCTCATCTGGAAAGACATCACTAAACTCTCCAACCACATGTATATCAGATACTGTCAGCTGCTCCGCGCGCCGATCTCTCACTTGGAAAAGAATCAAGGGACACTTCTTCCTCAAACATGACTTTAAAGTCATTACAACGATGAACTTACACTTTGGCCTCACAACAAACCTCTTATAAGACAAAATGCTCAATTTTCGAAGCGATTTACGGTTTAGCTGTGAAACCGTCTCAATTTCACTCAAATACTCAAAACTCAACGAAAATTCGAAACAAACACATGGTTATGATCCTTATACTACCAATTAGCCATTTACAAGGTCAATTTTTCAAGGCAAAACCATTTGGGGGAAAAGCCCCAAAATTTCGACTAATTAGGGTCAAAAACCCTAATTTTGTCAATCCCATTTGATCAAATACGGAAGATAAATGCAAGACTAGTACACATACCTCGATTAGTCGTGGCAAATGCAAGCTTTTGGATCAAATTTTGACGAAATAGTTGGAATTTGAGAGAGAAATTGAGAATTTGTGTTTCGAATAAATGAAATAAACCCTCTGTTTCATCGGGTTTTTACGCAGGAAAGACACGCCCAGGAATAGACGCAGCAGGTGCTGCACCTCTTCCAAGGGACGCAGCTCTTGTTGCGCCTCTTCCTCAGCTTCCCTTCATATGAATTTTCAAAAATTCGTTATGAGTTCGTTATTTCGTGGGCCCATCTTTGGTGCACCTCTTACTTTATGCCATATCACATATTTGATCCGTTTGACGTATATTCTTCACTCGGACCCGCATTTTCAAGCCAACTGTAGACTGCCATATATTATTTTTATCCAAGACCTAGCTTGTCACAACGAGCGTTCCTTCTTTGACAGGTGTTTCGACATGCCTCTATTATGTTCCCCCAGCGAGAGTACACGGATAGACATTGCCTCTCGAGACATGGAGATCAGTTCTCGATTATGTTCCCCCAGCGAGAGTAAACGGATAGACATTCCCTCTCGAGACATGGAGATCAGTTCCCGATTATGTTCTGCCAGCGAGAGTTCACGACCGACAGTCTTTCCCTCTCGAGACATAGAGATCAACATCGATCCCAAGCTCTTCCGAAGTTTGTTTGAAGCCGGCCACAAGCAGATTTCTCCCAGCAGTTCCAGACTATGTCCTGCTGTCTTCTCCCAATATCGCGTTTTGTTTCCCCTGGAGTTTCAAAGAATTTCAGGTACGGTCTCTTCTTATGGCTGACGAGCTTCCTTACGTAGTCTAATGGACTTTAAACGACCCTCCCCGATAGTCGACAGACTCTAAAATGTTCCTGACGACAGGTCATTGGCTCAGACCCCTTGAGCCGCCTCGCGTCGCCATAGTCGTCAGGTTGTAATCTTCGATTGACCTGATGGCTATACTTTGACTTTCGCCTTGTCCAAGCCTCAGTCAAAGTGGGGGCTCTGTAGATACCTCATTTCTGCACCTCCCGTAAGCCACCCGGTGATGATTGGGCCGCATGTTTGGTACGCGGAACGATTTGTGACAGTTCTTAAGTTTATCATCAAGTGATCGCTCAAACACTTATGTTTACCTCTTAATCGGCATCTACATGCCGATACGGTCGTTTTGACAGTAATTAGAGTACATTTGGAGTCCGGGTCAAAAAACCGTCTTCATTTTCTAAAACTGAGTCAGATTGTTCTGGAATGTTCCGGATATTTCTATTCCATATTTTACAATCTTTTAATGTTTGGCAAATAATTTCCCGTAATATTCACACAAAATATTAAGGAAAACAAGATTAATCCGTTATTCCATAACCAAAACACGGAAATCTTTCTTCCGCAGGAGGAAACCACTTGGGAAAGGACGCAGCAGGTGTTGCGCCTCTTCCAAGAGACGCAGTGCCTGCTGCGCCTCTTCCCAAATCCTTTTCTGCGTATTTTTCGTATCTTTTCATATCTTTTCGAGATTCACTTCCAAAGTTTCTCCGAAAACCCTAAATTCCTCCGTGTGATTAGTATAAATACAGACCTTCGGTCTCACATATTTCTCACGCGAGTGTCCGCCCTTCTCTTCTCCTTTTGCATTCTAGACCGCGTTCTTACTTTTTGGCGTCTACGTGCTTGAACATTCGACCACGTAAGCTCGGATCCTTCTGAGTACCAGCCTCGTTTTGCATGACCGACCAATTTGACCAACTCCACAATTAATCAACTTTAATCAATCTGTTTAATTTCCTCTTACGAAGGCACTTTCGTCTACATTCGAGTCGAGCATCACTAAACGTATACTTAGTTCATCTCATTTCGTCAAACATGTAAGTCTGAGGGTGTATAATCCCTATTTTGTTTATTGTTCTTTATTCATTGTAATCACTACTGTAAGGTTTATATCGAAAGTATTTCTAAAACCGATTTATAAAACCATGCTTTAAATCCTTTTTTACGAATTACCAGAAGATGACCGTCGAGAAAGGATGCAGCAACTGTTGCGCCTCTTCGAAGGGACGCAGTACCTACTGCACCTCTTCGTGAGGCTGCCGCAGTTGCTGCTTCTTTTCTTCTTCCTTCGTCTTTTGATAATTCGATTGTAAGTTTCGTTTTCTTTGTTTGTTCATTGTTTCATCGGCACAATAATTTGAGCATAATAATTCTAACATGTAAATAATTCATTGTTGATTAATTCGTCATTAATTCCCGACTTAAATCCCAAGTAATTCATATTTGCGGGTTTACGTCATTAAATCAAGTTCGGGTTTTAGAGATTCGATTTACCCATATTAAATCTCTGGAATTCATCTTTGATATATTCTCATCTGTTATTCATCGTAACCATCATTAATTCGTCGTTAATAACTTGCTTAACTTAATTTAACCCAATTAGTTTGTTAATTTGTAATTAATAATCTTATAAATCTCGTATTAATTCGTTTTAATTAGTTTTCATCCATGTTTACTGTTTTTATGACCCTTAATCACATGTAAATAACCTGTTAATCACTTTCATCCGAGTCAATTGTTTATAATTGATGCGTGTCTATAATATGATGTTTTACATCTTTATTTCCACGCATTTTATGTCTATTATATGTAGTTTATTCTACTATTTCCCCTATTTCTGTCTACTCTCGTATTTTTATGCAATATTGCAGATTATTGTGGAAATGAGTGGAAAATGAACCAAATCTTGACCCCGAAAGCTAAGCTTAGGAAGGACATGAATATTTGACTCGGACTTGAAGTTTAGAATGCATTTTAAGGCCGTAAAGGTGTATTTGCGTGAGTTTTAGAAGCGGGTTGCCAGCTACAGCAGTCTATAGACTGACCTACATGGTCTATAGACCGTCAGAATGCTTCTCGACATTGCAGGCTGCTTCAGATGGCTATATCTCGAGTTCCAGAGCATGTAATCGAGTGATTCCAATTGGAGGGGAAATCTTATCCTCTTAGCTTTCCAACGCCGCGTAGAACGCCTGATTTGACCAAGTAACGAAGAAATGGCAGCTGTTTTAAGATCGGTGCGCTCTGCAGAATCCGTCAGAATGCAATTCTGTACAGCGCTCTTGGTCGATCGACTGGCCTCATTGGTCGATCGACCACTCCACGAGTCTGACGAGAATTTAAAGACGAGATTTAGAAGCCCATTGTATATTAGGTTTAGGAATAAGAGTTGCGTGATATTCCTATATAATGTAGCTTTAGTTTTCAAAATAATCATCCAGTTTTTAATCAGTCTTCTATCATCAAATTTTAGGGTTCTTTATCAAGTTTGTTTTAGGGCATAATCATTCAATAATCATTCAATACAATTTTCGTTCGTATTTTCAGATTCCTTCCTGCTTCCTACCGGTAACTTTAGTTCCTTATTTCAGTTTACTCTATTTCGTTCGTAGTATAGAAATTGCTAGTTAGTTTCCCGAAGCCTTAATTATCGTTTTATGTTATTTGTTTGTTTAATTATTTCAAGTATGTATTCTTTAGCGTTATTCGTTAATCTTCTTATTGTTTTTGTCATAGTCATGAGTAGCTAAATACCCTATGCTAGGAATTAGGGGATCCATGGCGTCATGAGTTGATTTTATTAAGTCTAGGTTGAACCCGTACCGGTCTTATTTACTGCTGTGAGATTTTACCCCTTTGCTAGATTGAGAAATTAGCGTAGTTAGATTTCTTACAAAGTATTTGGAAAGACTATAGAGCGAAAGTAATTTAGTTTCTTTCTAGGGTGGAAAAGAGACCGAGAGGCTTAATTTGAATAGGGACTTAGACGACCTATTTGACATCCTGAGACGGTATTGGACAGACCTTGACTTTACTAGACTGACCCTTAAGCCATGGTGAACCGAAATTCCTAGCTACTTTTTATTGTCTATTTTAAACTTCATTTAATTTTCAGTAATTAGTTGTAACATTCCGTTTGATGTTTATGTAGTTGGTTATGTATGGAGTTAGTGTCGGGAGAGTTTATGATGTAGTTGATACGACATCGTGAGCGAGGTGTGGAGGTAGGAATAGTTGGTAGAGTTGGTGTTAAGAGTTCATGGTTTCATATTTTGTAAGTTGGGGTTTTTGTTTTGAGTTCTTAGTAGCTTTGTTGCGTCTTGACCGAGTTAGTATGTTTCTTTTTATGTATGGGTTGAACTTCGGGGACGAAGTTCTTTTTAAGGAGGGAAGACTGTAATACTACGGTTTTATGAGTCTCTGGGTACTCTATCGAGTAGGCCTTACTCTGTCGAGTAAGGGTGTGTTGCGTTTTAAATTAGTTTCTGACCTGTTGGGTACTCGATCGAGTAACCTTGATACTCGATCGAGTAAGGGGGCACTCGATCGAGTAGCTCGGTTAGCGGGTGATAATTCGACGGGTTTTGTTAATAACACGGATTAATATATAAATCTTTCCGTCACTTTCATAATACACCTTTACAAACCTAATAACATTAAAAGGGAGATTCAAGTTACGTTCTTCGCATTCATCCGTGTTGTTGACAAATCCCGGAGTTCGAGAGGCCGGATTCCATCGTTCTTTATACCTTTGTAATCCTTGCGTCGAGGGTAAGATCTACATACCAATTTTATAGTATTTCGTTAAGTTTCGTTAAACCCTAATTTTGGGATTGGGGGTTTTTGTTATGTTTCTTGATTGGTAGCAATTGCATGATTATATGTTAGGAGGAGGATTCGTAGGAGAGGAATTTTGATACGATTGTTGAGACCGTCTGATTGTGTTCTTTGTTCCGGGTAGGGTTTCCCTACTCGATGTACTTACATAATGTGTGGTGTTTGTCTTTGTAATTAGTGTAATTGGTTGATTCGGACGGTTGTTGATATTGTGATTGTGATTGTTTGTCTGTGGTTCTCGAGATGCGTTCTCGGGTGAGTGGAGTCACTTGCGGGTGACTTCACGCCTAGTTCGCCCTTCGTGGAACCCGCCACGGAAGGGATGTGCACATTAATGGGACAGGGTTATCGCTCGGTATGATGAGCGGGGCTTAGGTGGGAACAGTGCGGTTCCCCAGCTGGCGAGGGCTGGTCTAGTGGACGATCGGTGACGGAGATGGAGTGGAGTGCACGATTGTGTATGATTGCTTGAGCTGTGTTGGTTCTTTGTCTTGTTGATATATAACTTGTGTAAATAATCTGCCCCGTTTAAATGTTTTAAAAACGTGGTGATCCATTCGGGGTGGTGAGCGATTATTGAGCAGTATGATATGATGCGTCACGGATAGCCGGGATGAGTCATCACGTTGCGATTAGAAGTCTTCCGCTGTGTCAGACGATGTCTAGTAGCTTGATAGTTTTATCAGTAGACGGATTGGGTACTTTGTAATTCCTTTGACAGTTCTGGTTTGAGATATGTAATCACTTAAATTATATTTACTATTTAAATATGTTTCTTTTTTGTCTTATGATTATCATTGCCTCGGGTAACCGAGATGGTAACATCCTTATACCTGGGTGGTCCTGGTAAGGCACTTGGAGTATGGGGGTGTTACAAATGGTATCAGAGCAACGATCCTGAAACCTGTAACCAATGAACCCAATGAATATAGGGAGTCAATTAAAATGAACTCGGGGTAAAAGTTGTAGGAGCTAATGCAAAGACTTGGGAGACGTCCTAAAGTCGCGAACTCGCCCTACAATTTTGAACCGGTCACTATGGGATATGAGTCGGGATCGCTATGTGTTTACCTTGTGTATTGTGTACCTATGTAGTGATGTGTGGCATGAATCAGTGGATGTATGTATGTATGTTGAGAATGGGGAATGTGTAGAAAAGATGGTGATGATGTGATTTCGTAAGTTATTGATTGAAAGCATGATAGTTGTTTTACGATATGGCATTATAGAAATACGGAAAGAAAATGTGTTTGATTGGAGTTATACATAGAGTTATGTATACATATATGTTGTTGGTAGTGTTGTACGAGTTTATATAGCTGAAAGTTTGAGTAAGAGCATGAATAATTGGTGGAAAAGATGATAATTGTTGCATGATAATATGATATTTTTCTTTATAACGCATGTTGTATGATGGAAGAGATTTTATAAGGTTGTTATGCTAGTAACATGTGAATATGATACTTGATGTCATATACTTGTGATTTTGTTTACGTAAAGTTATATAATTAAAACATGTGGGTAATATGTGATTGGTGAGTTGAATGATATATGTGCATCGAGTTATTTGTTGCTTGGCTTTTGAAATTAGTAACATGTGGTTAGGGATACTGGTTTTATGAGCATCGAGTTGTTTTTGTTTACCATGTTGTCGTTTAAGTTGTTGAGAAGTAAAATCAAGTAGTTGTGTTTTCGATTATAGGGAGGTTGTCTTTAAACTGTTATAACTTGAGATGCATAAATGATTTTAATGTGATTCCAATTGGAGGTGATAGCTTGTCCTTTTACGATTCTAACGATAGGTCACACGCCCAAAACGACCAAGAAATGACTGAGTTATGAATGTTTTACGAAAACTGGACAGTGCTGAGAAATGCATAGGTACTCGATCGAGTAGCCATGATACTCGATCGAGTAGGAGGGGACTCGATCGAGTACGTTAGTTACTCGATCGAGTAGCCCTGGTAATTTGTTTTACGTGCTTCTGATCTTCACCTACTCGATCGAGTAAGTCACTTACTCGATCGAGTGTCCTGTACTCGATCTAGTGACCCCTGTTTTGGGTCATATACTTATCTTTTGAATTCGTTGCATATTATGTTTAATTCAAAGTTGTTATTTTGCTTCTTTATGCATTGTTTTACACGTATGTTGGTCTTGACGCGTAAGTTACCCAATCTTGTGGTGTAGTGAGTGGCACCTGTGGTGAGTATGAGTTCGGTGGGAGGACATGAGTTATACGTGGTTGTAATAGATAGTGGAAAAAGAAAAGGAAGATTGTTATGGCTTAATTGAGATATAGAACATGTTTTCTGAGATGAAATGAGATGAGTGATATGAGTGTGTGTTGAGTAACGTAAAAGTAAGTGAATGTAGGCAATGGATGATGTGAGTCTAAGGAACGTGAGAATGAAAGGATTGAGAGTAAGGATATGGATAGTGACAACTTGAGATGTGTAAAGAATTATGGAGGGAGGTAGTTAAGAGCCGTGTGGGTTAAGAATATACATAATGAAAGTTCGTTTTAAAGGGGTTGAGAAGAGTGGTATATAGTGAACTTTGTGGAGACATGTCGCGGGGTGGAGATTTGGCTTTTTAAGAGATGAAACTATTGTGGGTTTTCCTTGGGCAATTAGCGGTATGAAAGGAATTTTGATTTCTAGAGATGTAAGAAGGGAGATGCAATTGTTGAACAAAAAAGAAACGTTGATTCTATGGATGGATTAGTGGCAAGGGTGATTGATGACATAATAAGAGAATATTTGTGGTAAGAAAGAGTGAGATGATATCGATATAAAATAATTAGATGTGAGTTTTGGAGCAGTGAGAAAGTAACCGGAACACTAAAGAGTTAGGTAGAAGTGATAAGGAGTTGAATGGTTAATTGATTTTATAGAGTGTAAAAGAAAAGAATGAGGGGAATAAAACTACGAAAATGTTGACCGGAGTTATGTGACATAAAAGTAAGGAATCGTCGAGATGTATGATACTATAAAGAGTAAGTAAGTTAATGATTGTACAGAAATTTCAGGACAACATGATTAATCATGAGTTTCGAGGAATTAAGGGAGTAAGAAGTTGGTGGAGAATTTGCACGATAATAGATAAATGGTGGAGAGTTAGATGAAAATACGAGTAAGATAGTATTGGGAATGATGTTGATGTAATTTTGTTGGTGAATTTGATGATAGTTATTTGGAATGTTAACCAAAGATAGGAAAGAAATCGTGATGTTTAGAGATGAATGAAAGAGGTTTGATGTCCGAACAGTGGTGGTGTTATGGTTTGTGACTAATGGTTAAGAGTGATGGTATATTAGAAAGGTAGCAATTCAAAAGAGGTTGATTTGGTAGGGACCTGATTGTTGTGTATAATTGTGAGAGAGTATAAGATGTGGTTAGATGAGGCGGATGCTAATAGTTGAATAGTAATGGTATGGTTATACTTGGCGGGAGAACGATGGTTGTGCGAATAGGGAAAATGTCGTGAGGGGCATATGAGTTAAGCTCGGCGGGTAACCTATGTTGAGTGGTAACTTACGTGATCGGGACTGACCGATTGGATGTGATTACGGGTCTATGATGTGTATAAATGTTTGTGTGAGGTTTTGACCTCACAAGAAGTGGTATAGTGTGATTATTATAAAGTCACATTTGAATGTTCTGTAATGCATGTTGGGTACGCTAATCTAATTGAATGGTATTCAAAAAGGTAATAATTTGAGTGATCTGGCGTGACTGGTTATGCTTGTATGTATTCATGATACATGTTAATCTGTGATATGGTAAGGGGATGATATTCATGAGGTTATCTGTTTAATTCATACAATATGTTGCGATGTGATTTAGTAAAGTGGATTTGAATAAGTTTTTTTTCTTGTCTGAGAAGTTATTTTGAGTCAGTGTTTGTGGGAATTGTATGTAGCTGTGATGTCTATCGATGTGGTTGTGGTGCCTCGGGTGGTGTGGCTGTTGGTAGCGGTGTTGCGATGCCGTCACCGGTTGTGGTGGAGTAGGCGGGATGATTATGATTCGAGTTTCGAAAGTACATACCAGTTATACATAGATTGTTGTTTTATTTGATGTTGCTCCCTGCGAGTTTCAGTTTGTGCAGATAGACAGTTGTTTTGTTTATTGATGTTTCTTACCAGTTAAGTCTTGGTATGAGGGTAGAGTATGATATGAAAGAGAGTTGTATATGTTTTCTTTGTTGTCATGGTATAGTGACATTCTATTGATGGGACACAGTTGTTAGAAGTCGTTACAGTAATTTTGATCTTGTTTTAAGATGAGGCTTTAGGCTTTGTTTATTGATCTGGACGCTACAGGTGGTTCATAATCAGATTTTGGGACAGTGAGTGTAGGGTGTTGGGAATTAGTGTCATGTTAAGTTTTGTATGAGTTTTGCGGTAATAAAGAAAAGAACTTGAGGATCTAGTGTGAGTGTACGTAACGAGTGTAGATCGTGAGTTATGCTTTTGGGAGATAGGTGCCTTACATAGAGAGGTATGTTGTTTTGCAGTAAGAATGGAGAGTTAGTATGGTGATTTTGCCACGAGTTTTATGGTATAGATTAGGTGGTGTGTCGTATGAGTTGAGGTATGAAAAATGTTTAAGTAAGAAAGCCTTGGATATGTGCATGGAGAGTGTTTAGGTTATAGGTGATTATCTTTGACATGCGGTGGTGATGAGAAAATGAAAAGATATATCTAGGATTTAGTGTTAGTGAGTTACGA
This sequence comes from Silene latifolia, assembly GCF_048544455.1. Taxonomy (NCBI): domain Eukaryota; kingdom Viridiplantae; phylum Streptophyta; class Magnoliopsida; order Caryophyllales; family Caryophyllaceae; genus Silene; species Silene latifolia. Next base: position 26,287,547 of record NC_133537.1, on the reverse strand, counting down.
GGACGTAACATTTATCTTAAGAGGAGTAGGATGCGATAAAAGAGATTTTAATGGTTGTACATATGGTAGTATATTTGGAAGTAGAGTGTTGGTGTAGCATAAGGTATGGATTTGTATATGTTGTGGTTGATAGTGTTAAAAGGTCATGGACGTGCTTATAGTAGTTCGATGTTAGGAATGCGAGAATACTTCGATAGTGTTGACAGTTGGATGATGAGGTTATGAGTGTGAGTAAACTTCGAGGACGAAGTTCCTTTAAGGGTGGTAGAATATAACATTCCGTTTGATGTTTATGTAGTTGGTTATGTATGGAGTTAGTGTCGGGAGAGTTTATGATGTAGTTGATACGACATCGTGAGTGAGGTGTGGAGGTAGGAATAGTTGGTAGAGTTGGTGTTAAGAGTTCATGGTTTCATATTTTGTAAGTTGGGGTTTTTGTTTTGAGTTCTTAGTAGCTTTGTTGCGTCTTGACCGAGTTAGTATGTTTGTTTTTATGTATGGGTTGAACTCCGGGGTCGAAGTTCTTTTTAAGGAGGGAAGACTGTAATACTACGGTTTTATGAGTCTTTGGGTACTCTATCGAGTAGGCCTTACTCTGTCGAGTAAGGGTGTGTTGCGTTTTAAATTAGTTTCTGACCTGTTGGGTACTCGATCGAGTAACCTTGATACTCGATCGAGTAAGGGGGCACTCGATCGAGTACCTCAGCTACTCGATCGAGTAGCTCGGTTAGCGGGTGATAATTCGACGGGTTTTGTTAATAACACGGATTAATATATAAATCTTTCCGTCACTTTCATAATACACCTTTACAAACCTAATAATATTAAAAGGGAGATTCAAGTTACGTTCTTCGCATTCATCCGTGTTGTTGACAAATCCCGGAGTTCGAGAGGCCGGATTCCATCGTTCTTTATACCTTTGTAATCCTTGCGTCGAGGGTAAGATCTACATACCAATTTTATAGTATTTCGTTAAGTTTCGTTAAACCCTAATTTTAGGATTGGGGGTTTTTGTTATGTTTCTTGATTGGTAGCAATGCATGATTATATGTTAGGAGGAGGATTCGTATGAGAGGAATTTTGATACAGCTGTTGAGACCGTCTGATTGTGTTGCTGTTCCAGGTAGGGTTTCCCTACTCAGTATTACTTACATAATGTGTGGTGTTTGTGCTGTAATTAGTGTAATTGGTTGATTCAGGCAGTTGTTGATATTGTGATTGTGATTGTTTGTCTGTGGTTCTCGAGATGCGTTCTCAGCTGAGTGAAGTCACTTGCGGGAGTGACTTCACGCCCTAGTTTCGCCCTTCGTGGAACCCGCCACGGAAGGGGATGTGCACATTAATGGGACAGGGTTATCGCTCGGTATGATGAGCGGGGCTTAGGTGGGAACGGCTGCGGTGCCCCACTTTGGCGAGGTTGGTCCAAAGGGACGATCGGTGACGGAAATGGAGTGGAGTGCCGATTGTGTATGATTGCTTGAGTTTGTGTTGGTTGTTGTCTTGTTGATATATAACTTGTGTAAATAGTACGACCCGTTTAAATGTTTTAAAACTGTGGTGATCCATTCGGGGTGGTGAGCGGCTATTGAGCGGTATGATATGATGCGTACGGGATAGGCGGGATGAGTCATCACGTTGCAAATAGAAGTCTTCATTTGTGTCGAGACGATGTCTAGTAGCTTGATAGTTTTATCGGTGACGGATTGGGTACTTTGTAATTCCTTTGACAGTTCTGGTTTGAGATATGTAATCACTTAAATTATATTTTCTATTTAAATATGTTTTTTTATTGTCTTATGATTATCATTGCCTCGGGTAACCGAGATGGTAACATCCTTATACCTGGGTGGTCCTGGTAAGGCAGTTGGAGTATGGGGGTGTTACATTAGTTTACAATCAACCAATAAACCCCCCCCCCCCAAATTTCCTAGACTAAAATTAAGACAACTATAACTCCCTACCTCCTTGTGGTTCGACCCTTACTATCACTATCTATAGTTTTAGTTTGGATTATAAATTTAATTTTGATACAAAACGACGGTATCAAATTTTGGCGCCGTTGCCGGGGAGGCAGCGCTAGTTTTAGTTGTTTTAAATTTTAGTCTTTCTTTCTTTAGTCTCAGGGAACTTCAGTTCCTTGAGACCGTTCTCATGATTCATTCTCTGAGTTTTTCACAGGAAGAGGATGAAATCTTTGGTGCTTATTTCGCCAGGCTTTGGGAGTTTATTGAGCCCATACGAGATACATTCTCTGAATTCCAAACATGCTTGACTCTCCTCCGGGGTATGAATGACTCTACGCGAGCATACCTAAATTCTATTGGTAAGGGGGATTTCACAGGAATGCCCGTAATTGAGGTATTAGAATTTTTTGATTGGTTTGCTGCTGAAACTCTTAAACCCAACTTTTCTCTCCATGTTGACTCAGATGAGGGGGTGGATGAGACCTTAGAAACCAATCTAGAAAATGCTGACGGAGACATAGAGGAGACCATTAGCGTGGTTGACAATCCTTTTTATGAGGATAGTTTAGAACCCCTTTATGATTCTTGCACTGATAGTGAGGTCGATTTGGAGGATCTCTTTGAGAACCTCCAACTTGATGAGTCTAGCGATGAGGAGAGTGAAGAGGAAAATTTTGACAGTCTTGAGGTTAAATGGGATAATTATGACGATGTAGATGAGCCTATTCTAGGAGACCCCATTGACCCATTTGACTTTACAGCCCCATGCATTTGGGATGATTATCCACCTTCAGCTGACCAGACTCCTGCACCTCACATTTCATACCTGTCTGAGCATTTTAATTCTACTCGCGTTGTTTTTGAGTCAAATGCTACTGAGCTCGCTAATTTTCCACCTGCTGTTAATTTGAGCTTTTACATTCCGCCCTTATCTGGAGGGAGGAATAATTTTGTGGATGTTTTTAGGAGCTATCATAGGAAATTTGTTAGACTTAGATGTTATTACATTTTAATTTCCTATGCTACTACTATTTAATGGTGCTACTTACAGTTTTGTATAGCACATGCGCAGTTATTTGATCGGTTGCTTCGTGCTTTGAGCTGTTTTGACTGGGCTTATTTGGAGTGGCTGTTTGAAGGAAAAGAGGGTCGAGCTGGGACCGTGTAATCTAGCGCTACCGGGAGGCAACCCGGAGTTTAAACATTTTGTTTGATTTGGTTTTGAAACATTTAGCTTTATTTGTTTTGTGTGCTTTAATAATTAGCTCGATTTAGACAGTTACTTTGGGTTTTTGCGCAATTTTGGGCGCGTTTTATGTGCATTTACAGGTTATTAGACCGAGTTAACTCAATTCATTGAGTTAATTCGTGAGCAAGAACTGTTCACGTCAGGTAACTTGGTCGATCGACTAATTAGAGTGGTCGATCGACTGATTCGCGCAGCACGAAGCTCTTTATTCCGCTCTGTAACTTGGTCGATCGATCGTTAGAGCGGTCGATCGACCACTAGTAACTATACCTCGTTCTTTTAATTCTTTGCACGTAATTTACCGTTCCAATTTTGTTTTCTCGGATAATGCGCGGTATGTTTTGTTTCTTTCCAGGTAACTATGGTAGCACTGCTGGCTACTGAAACCTCCTAGCTCACGCTGGTTTGGGGAGGTTTCCTTTTGCGCTTAAAATCTTGTAAGTTTCCGAGTCCCAATTTCATGTCTTATTTAGTTTCTTATCGCAAAATCCCAATTTCCTTTGCTTATTTATACACATGATTTCGCACAATGAGGGCATTGTGTGATTTGGTTTGGGGAAGGGTTTTGCGTTGCATTTCATTCTGTTTTGCATTCACGTTTACATTTTTGTCTTGCATTGTTTTTTATTTTCCATATATACAAAATTTCAAAAAAATTAAATTAGAAAAAATTCAAAAATATCACGTTTAATTTTGCATATTAGGTTGAGTCAGATTGGAGTATTCATTACTGATAGTTGTCATTTGTTTAAACCCTGCATTTTATCACATCTTTTAGCAAAAGTTTTTGCAATATCTCGAATTTCGTTTCAAAATTTGTTGAACAATTAGACTTGACTTGAAATTTTGGCAAACTACAAAACTTTCTAAGGAATTAGAGCTTTATAAACTGGTGTCATTCATGACCAGTTTCATTTAGGATTGTGAGTAGTTACTCCCTGCATATCGGGTAACATTAATTTGCACAAGTATGACATTTAATTTCTTTTTGCCTGCATACATTCGGGTTAGTGGTTGGTATTGCATGTTTGGAGAATGCTTGCGAAAATCCCTTTTATTCATTTTACCCATTAGCTTCACATTAGCCAAAAATTGCCAGTTGACCCTTTAGCTACAATCCATAAACTAAGCCTACCCTTTGCTGAGCTAGTTTAGTAGTTTTAGTGGTATTTGTTGTATTGTATCAATTTTGGCTCGATTTGCACTCTATGAAGTTGGTAATGAATGAAGGAGAAAAGAAAAGGAAAAATGAAAAAATTGAAAAATAGTGACTGCCGGAAAAAAAAAAACGGAAAAAAAGAAAACAAAAGAAAAAGAAACGACAAAGAAAAAAGAAAAAAAAAAAGAAAAATGAGAAAAAGTTTACTCCTATGTTTGCTTTATATTTTATGAGGAGTGTTATTTGGATTAGTGAAGTGTTTGCCTAATTCACTAAGGCATTTGAGCTTATTTCATTGAGTTAGCAGTGGATGTTTTATTCGGTTTGTTAGGATGCTAGCTTGGCTATTTCCCTCTCATTCCCATATTTTTTTGCCTTTTCTTACCCATAGCCTCACTTATCCAAATCTTTGCAAGTATTCGGCATGTGATGGATCCTGAATGGTTGGAATGTATGTGCACGGTAGCTAGAATTACTTATCATACTATATTGCATGCATGATCATGTTGGTTGAGTCTAGGTGAGCGACTTTTGTCTCTTTCTCTCTCTTACATATAAATTGCTTACCATTTGCTTTGTTGAGAGAAGAGTGACCCGGGAGAGTCCAATCTTGAAAGTCTTGCAAGGTCAAACGTTCAACATCTTTTCGAAATATGCATAAATTCGTTTGCGTGACATTGAGCTATTAGTAGTTCATTCATATGCATTAAATTGGTTTAAGTAGACGATTTTCAGTTTGTCCATGTTTTGCTCCTTTCTATCTAGATTAGTTCTGCATTTAGTTTGCTTGGGGACAAGCAAAAGTTTGGTTTGGGGAAGTTTGATGCGTGTCTATAATATGATGTTTTACATCTTTATTTCCACGCATTTTATGTCTATTATATGTAGTTTATTCTACTATTTCCCCTATTTCTGTCTACTCTCGTATTTTTATGCAATATTGCAGAATATTGCGGAAATGAGTGAAAAATGAACCTAATCTTGACCCCGAAAGCTAAGCTTAGGAAGGACATGAATATTTGACTCGGACTTGAAGTTTAGAATGCATTTCAAGGCCTGAAAGGTGTATCTGCGTGAATTTTAGAAGCGGGTTGCCAGCTACAGCAGTCTATAGACTGACCTACATGGTCTATAGACCGTCAGAATGCTTCTCGACATTGCAGGCTGATTCAGATGGCTATATCTCGAGTTCCAGAGCGGATAATCGAGTGATTCCAATTGGAGGTGAAATCTTATCCTCTTAGCTTTCCAACGCCGCGTAGAACGCCTGATTTGACCAAATAACGAAGAAATGGCAGCTGTTTTAAGATCGGTGTGCGCTGCAGAATCCGTCAGAATGCAATTCTGTACAGCGCTCTTGGTCGATCGACTGGCCTCATTGGTTGATCGACCACTCCACGAGTCTGACGAGAATTTAAAGACGAGATTTAGAAGCCCATTGTATATTAGGTTTAGGAATAAGAGTTGCGTGATATTCCTATATAATGTAGCTTTAGTTTTCAGAATAATCATCCAGTTTTTAATCAGTCTTCTATCATCAAATTTTAGGGTTCTTTATCAAGTTTGTTTTAGGGCATAATCATTCAATAATAATTCAATACAATTTTCGTTCGTATTTTCAGATTCCTTCCTGCTTCCTACCGGTAACTTTAGTTCCTTATTTCAGTTTACTCTATTTTGTTCGTAGTATAGAAATTGCTAGTTAGTTTCCCGAAGCCTTAATTATCGTTTTATGTTATTTGTTTGTTTAATTATTTCAAGTATGAATTCGTTAGCCTTATTCGTTAATCTTATTATTGTTTTTGTCATATTCATGAGTAGCTAAATACCCTATGCTAGGAATTAGGGAATCCATGGCGTCATGAGTTGATTTTATTAAGTCTAGGTTGAACCCGTACCGGTCTTATTTACTGCTGTGAGATTTTACCCCTTTGCTAGATTGAGAAATTAGCGGAGTTAGATTTCTTACAAAGTATTTGGAAAGACTATAGAGCGAAGTAATTTAGTTTCTTTCTATGGTGGAAAAGAGACCGAGAGGCTTAATTTGAATAGGGACTTAGACGACCTATTTGACATCCTGAGACGGTATTGGACAGACCATGACTTTACTAGACTGACCCTTAAGCCATGGTGAACCGAAATTCCTAGCTACTTTTTATTGTCTATTTTAAACTTCATTTAATTTTCAGTAATTAGTTTACAATCAACCAATCAACCCCCCCCCCCCCCCCCCCCCCAAAATTTCCTAGACTAAAATTAAGACAACTATAACTCCCTACCTCCTTGTGGTTCGACCCTTACTATCACTATCTATAGTTTTAGTTTGGATTATAAATTTAATTTTGATACAAAACGACGATATCAATAATCAAGCATTAAATTCACCAACGAATATTAACGACTTGCAATTCCGGCTTCACAACCAGAACTGAGCCAAGGAACAGACGCAGCAACTGCTGCGCCTCTTCCAAGGGATGCAGCTCTGCTGCGCCTGTTCCTGGTTGATTTATGTCCCTGAACTCCCGTTTTGCCTTGACTTAGTGTATTAGTTTACGTATTAATTAACTATTACTCGTATTATCACCCTAATTCCTGTTCGTTAATTTATTTATTTATTCTTTCTCAAATTATCCGTTTTAAAAGTATTTTCGACATAAATCAATTAATCCGATGTAATTATTGTAATTTTCATTATTGTATTTATTATTGTATTTCTTTTATTGTATCACTTGTATATTTTCACATGTAACCGATTTAAATCTCTACTTCGACCCACTTGTATGTTAAATTACGTGTTAACCGACATAGTCTAATTCTTCACATGTTAGGATTAAAACGTTGGATGTTGCATTGCATGCATATAATCGACAATATATCGAGTATGAATAACTTCCCTAATCATTAGTAGAGGCCGCTATCGAGGCGGGCGGGATTAGGTGTTCGATCAAAAGAGCTTCCTAATACGTACCATCACCCCTTACTCCAGATCTTTGTGAACATCCGTGTTCATTGGCATCCACGAGAGTCATTCTAGATATAGAATGCTAAGGTAACGAGTTCTTGGTGTTCATGTCACTACTTTGTGTCTTGACATGGCACGAGGTATTCGAACGGTTTCCAATTTTTCACAATAAATTGGTGGCGACTCCATGAATGCAAACGCTTATTTCCCAAGCGCCCCCATGGGCCGGCATCCACACCTTCCTCTAGCTCAATTATGTGCATACAAATATCAGGAATGATGCCCTTATGGTCAGCTAAACTGTATCCTAAAGTTTTCCTGTTTTTCTTAAGAACGACCAACAAAGCAGAAAGTTGGTTATCATCAAGTTTAGCATTAACAATAACAGGATATTGCTCGGAGTCATCTAAGAACACATATTTAAGGTGAGAAGGAAGAGGTTTACGCTCTGATATCTTTACCTCAGCAGCACAAGAGGTTTCCATATAGCATTTAACGTCTCACCTTTATCAATAGTGAACTCCTTACCTTTTAAAGCAGCTTTCATCGTCCTGTAATCAACCTGTACATCCTCTGCAAAATCATCAAGAGCTATCAAAGCTTCTAATGGGTCCCCAAGAAGAGATCCCGTCCAATAATCAAACATAGATTCATCTACAATGTTTATAGCATAACATGTATCTTCTATCATAGGCCTAGCAAGCGTGCTAGCCAAATTAAATGTCACCTTATCATCCCCTACCTCGAGAGTCAAGCGTCCATGTTTGAATCAATAATAGTCCCTGCTGTATGCAAAAACGGTCTACCCAAGATTATCGGAATCTGAGTATCTTCAGCCATGTCGAACACAATGAAATCGACAGGTATGAATAATTTACCTATCTTAACAGGGACATCCTCTAACAAACCTAAAGGACGCTTAACTGTCCGGTCAGCCATCTGTAGGGTCACGTTGGTAACTTTAAGATGCCTTATATTCAGTTTCTTGCAAACCGAATAAGGCATGACACTGACACTGGCCCCTAAATCACATAAAGCTTTATCTATTACATGAGTGCCTAGGTACAGGGAATTGAAAAAGTACCCGGATCCTTCAATTTGGGTGGAGACTTGCTTTGTAGGAGTGCAGTACACCCTTCTGTAAAAGCAATGGCCTCCACTTCGTTAAAGCTCCTATTACGAGTCATAATATCTTTCATAAATTTAGCGTAGGAGGGTACCTAGGTAAGTAGTTCAGTAAAAGGTACAGTTACCTGAAGATTGTTGACGACCTCCAAGAATTTACCGAATTGTTGCTCGACCTTTGTGTTCTTCAGGCGTCCCGGAAAAGGAACCTTGATAACAATTGGCGGGTCTGCAGCTTTACTCTTCCCTTTATCAAAATTAGACACTTTATCAGTATTAAGAGGCGTCCCATCAGTAATAATTAACGGATCAGCAGCTTTGTCTGTCGCAAAAGTCGATCGACTATCCAAACCAATCGATCGACTAACAAGTTCAGTTGATCGACTATTTTCAATGTCCTTGGTAATCTCTTCAGCAGATTTAGTGGATCGACTAATATTTTCGGTCGATCGACTTTTTTCAGGCGTTACAACAATTTTTTCCGTGGACTTTTCTTCTGCATTCACATATAATTCCTTAATTATGACGTCTTCATTGTCCTAAGACATCTCTAGTCCATTGTATGTAAGACCACTTCTAAGTTGTATCGCATTAGCAGTGTTATGCGGCTTTTCAAGTTGAGATGGCAACGTACCCGGTTGTCTACTTGAAGTGGAGAATTGGGCAATTTGATTGTCCAACAACTTATTATGTGCCATTAATTGAGTTATTAGGGCCTCTTGCTTCTGTGAAGTCGTTATCTATTGTTGTAGCATGGCCTTAATTTCAGACATGTCATTATTCTGTTTGTTGAGTAGATTGCATCTGTTGACCTCATTTATTATGCCTCTGATAACCACCTTGTGGTTGATTTCCACGATTTTGAGGGATAATATATGACGAATTCTGACCTTGCGGCGGCGGTAGGATTTAGAATATTCTGGCTTCGGTAAGAGAAATTTGGATGCTCCCTAGTCCTTTCATTATAAAAGTTAGAGTACGGTGTACCTTGCTTAAAAGATTGAAAAGCACGGACCTGCTCTATCGTACTCATACATTCAGCTGCAATATGCCTTGCACTACCACATTGTTCACAAGGTGTTTCTTGTTGTATCATGGCGTGAACTGTCTGCTGGTTTCCCAAAGATTGGGATGTCTTCCATTCGGCTACTTTAGCAGTCAATGCCTTTAACTTGGCTGAAATAGCTCCATCTGAACTACCCCCTCTTGTGTTACCTCGAGGGTTATCATACTTAGCAGTGTGAGTAGCTATCTCATCGATCAATTTCCAAGCATTGGCATCAGTAGTGTTGTTCTGAAACCTCCCATTTGCAGAAGAATCAAGCAAAGCTCTATGATCGTCGTAAAGCCCATTAGAAAACTAATTTCATAAGAACCAGATCTGGAAACCGTGATGAGGGACGGAACGGACTACTCTCTTAATGCAAACCCATGCCTCATTGAGGTCTTTAGTGGGGCCCTGTTTAAAACTCGTGATTTGGCTTCTAAGAGCATTTATCTTCTGTGGTGGAAAATACCTCTTGTAGAATGTGTTGGGCCTGGAATTTCCCACTACTGACAGGATATAATTCTACCCTAGCTTGACGATCAGGGCAGCTTCGTCAGGGTAGTCTAAGTTTGGTACCAGTCGATGAGCCTAGACTCCCGCATCATCTTCAGGATCAAGTTCAACCCTGGCCTGACAATCAGGGTGTCAGGACATCAAGCCACCAGGGTACTAGAAGACAGACACCAGGCGGGAGAGGACAACGGTCAAGTGTAAGGTCAACATTTGACCAAGTCATGGATAATTATATATAAGATTTCTACAACATAAATATGGTCATTAAGAGGAAGATTTGGTCATAAAGAAGGAGCATTAATAGGCATTAATGCGCAATCAAGACAGTAATCAAGACAACAATTAAGGAGGAATATTCAGCATTAAGTACAAATATTTGGCAGCCATTCAGCTTGGCTATATAAGGAGCATTTGAAGATCATTTGGCGAGAGAAGGCATACTCTAACATACACAACACAACTTATCACATTGCAAGCAAGACTATTATAATACTTAGAGAAAATATTATACTTTGTGCTCGTGATATTATAATCCTCTTAAATCATAGTGAAATCCTCTCCTGGCTTGGTGCCCGTGGTTTTTTCCCATTCAAGGGTTTTCCACGTACAAATTCCTTTGTCATATTATTTACCTTATTTGCACTACTTTTATTATAGTCAGTCCTGCCTAGGTACGATTACGATAAATCGAAATAGGATAATACTAGTTAACCCCCATACTATTCTATCCTTGTCATATTTCCAGCTCTGCGCAAAATATGGACAAAACAATTGGCGCCGTCTGTGGGGAAACTAGTTTATTAATCCTACGAGTATGTTCACAAGATTTCCTCTTCTCATAAGTTTGAGAACCTTGGGAAAGATTGATACAAGAGTTTCCATAATTCCCAATTCGAATGAAGAAATGCTAGATCCAAAAGAAAAATTACCAAATCAAGTCAAAATTTCTTCCAATGATCATAAGTATAACAACTTCCAGTGTTGACTAAGAGAGTGCGGATTTAAAGGACATATTTGTCACGAAATTAATTCAAAAGATAAGTTTTTCCTAGATTTAATACAAGTTTCGTAAATATATGCTATATGTCTTATTTTCGGTATTTTGGCTTTTATTCTACGGTGAATTTTCTTAATTCTAATAATTTGATGTTTTTAGGAAATGAAACCTTGAACTTTGAAAATTCAAGCCTGGCAGGGCAATCCAGTCCTGATCGTGACAGGCTTCAAAGTCAGTTTTGGACAGTATCAGGGCCTGCCCCAACGTCATTATAAGCCTGGCCAATCGGTTCAACCCTGAACGGCTATACCAAGCCTGAGATTATCCACGAACAAATTTATATCACTCAACGTGGTACACCCTTAGTGGAATGAGATCAAGGAAGGAAAAAAGTGAACAACATCAATGAAGAAAGAGCTCTCAAAAATAAAGTTTCTCGCTTAATCAAGCCTGACCACCTTTAAAGATCCAATCAGGACGGACCAGACAGGGAATACTGACCGACAGTATGAAATGCAATAACACAAAAATAAATCATAAAAGGTATTTAAATATTATTACTGCACAGGTAAGTCGTATCCTTCACATAACTTTTAAATAAATATGTCATCATAGGTACATATTCCAAGGTAGATATGAATTAAATATTTCTAATAGTGACCATATTACATAAGATAGTTTTTGGGCAGTCCTGATATACCAGGGTTAGTCAAGCCTGGTCTGACTGATCATGGAAAAATAAATCGACCAAGCCTGACCTGATTAACTTTTTGAAGGATGAATTAACCTGTCATGACTAGCCTGTCCTGATGTGCTTAGATCTATTATCATACTACTATTATGAATCCTTACATGATTACTCATTAACTTTTTCTTATTATATATCAATCATCTCTAGCATGATATTAGAACCTTTGATCAATAGAATTTTTAATATTAACATGTTACACACATTACACAACATGAACGTTTTGAGACATAATCTATCATGGCCTGCTAGTTAACATGGTTGTGATTTATAATTTATGTGTATCATTTATAAGCTACTTGTGATATCCTTCTAAGATATTTCGGTCCTGCCAAGTGCAACTTTATGTGATATATGGAAAGCTTATGAGTTACATAGTGACTAAAGGAGACGTAACAGTCAATCCTGAACGGATTAAAGCAATACTGGAGTTCCAATTACCAAAACCAGTCAGGGACATCCAAAACTGACAGGCCGGATTCTGACCTGAATAAAAATCAGCCCTGGACTGTTATTTCAAAACCTTAAGCCTTCCGAGTCAGGTAAGTTTCTCACCTAGCAATTACAGTACCCAGTTAGAGGCACATGTGTAGCATCATCCTGCATGGAAATAGATCAGGTATGAGTACCCTGACATGCATGTTCTAATAAGATCTCACTCCACTGATTCTGTCAGGCCTGAATTAGTAAGTTCCTAAAAAAAATATAAATATATATATGGCTTTGCTTGATCTCATTTTGATACAATTGGAGTATATGCTGATGTTATTACCTATAGGCTCAATATTGATACATCTTTGAAGTTTGTGCGGCAGAAACATCACAAATCCGCCCCTGAAAGAAATATAAACATCTACGAGGAAGTCAAAAAACTCCTGAATACGAGGCAACATTATTCAAGGATTAGAAGCTATATTTATCATCGTCTCTATTTTTACTGGCCAAGCCAGGCAAAGGAAAACCCCCTGCCGGTTTATCTCTCTCTCATTGACAATACTGTCAGTGCTTAGTTAAAGTACAGGAAGGTCAGCAACATCATGTCTACGATGTAAGTAAAAGTCTACTATGTAACACCCCGGCCCAAACCGGGTCGGAAGCGGTTACTTATGATAGCTCACCAGGTTGTGTACATAGCCCACAGATCAACACGGGCCCTTTATAACGTATTTTGTCCTCACTCATGCGCATTTCGGGAGCCTTCCCAGGAGGTCACCCATCTTAAGACTACTCCCAGCCAAGCACGCTTAACTTTGGAGTTCTTTCGCATGGATGACCATAAAAGAAAATGCACTTTGTTGATATGAGTAGTACTTTCAATCCCTTTAAGCACTAGTCATTTAAGCCTATCAATGGACCTCTTCAATTACCGTGGGGTGTTACAATCACCCCCACTTAAAGAACGCAACGTCCTCGTTGCGCCTAGGAGCATAACTGCTAACCCAGAATCCTCCCCCGCTAGGTGGGTGATCACAATGGAGCGTATAACAACTGCCTCCAGGAGCGTATAACAACTGCCTCCCATCACCACACGGTCGCAGGGTTGCTCTGATGCCACTTGTAACACCCCGGCCCAAACCGGGTCGGGAGCGGTTACTTATGATAGCTCACCAGGTTGTGTACATAGCCCACAGATCAACACGGGTCCTTTATAACGCATTTTGTCCTCACTCATGCGCATCTCGGGAACCTTCCCAGGAGGTCACCCATCTTAAGACTACTCCCAGCCAAGCACGCTTAACTTTGGAGTTCTTTCGCATGGATGACCATAAAATAAAGTGCACTTTGTTGATATGAGTAGTACTTTCAATCCCTTTAAGCACTAGTCATTTAAGCCTATCATTGGACCTCTTCAATTACCGTGGGGTGTTACATACTAGATGCTGAAATGAGGTATAATTTACTTGAAAAATATGTTTTAGCTTTAATTATATCATAAACCAAGGTGCGCCCTTATTTTGAGTCTCACCCTATATTAGTTAAGACTAACCTACCCATAAAAGTTGTCCTGCGAAAGCCTGAACTATCAGGCAGGGTGGCCAAACGGTCAGTCCAGCTTAGCACCTATGATATCACCTTTGAACCCAGGACAACCATCAAATCATTGGCCTTAGCAGACTTTGTGGCTGATTTCAGCCCTAACCTGGAATTAGACTTGGCCAAGAAAGTTAACCAATTAGACAATAAGAGCCCAGACCTGGAATGGATCCTTTTCACGGACGGGGTATCTAATGTATATGGCACGGGATTAGGATTAGTGCTAAAATCGCCACAATGGGACATAATAGCCCAGGCTGTGAGTTGTGAATTCAAAACTAGCAATAATGAGGCTGAGTATGAAGCTCTCATAGCAGGACTCAAGGTATGTCTAGACCTCGGTGTTCAAAACCTAAAGGTAAAAAAAGATTCACTTTTAATTGCAAATCAAATAAAAGGAATTTATACAGCAAAGAATGAAAAAATGATTTTATATTTGGAATATGCTAAAATACTTTGAGATAAATTCATTTCATTTGATATTGAAAAATACCTAGAGATCTGAATACCCAGGCTGATGCTTTGGCCAGCCTTGGTTCAAATTTCCCCTCTACCATGATAAAGTACTTATTGTACATTTACTTGAACCTGCCATCAGCAAGCCTGAATACGTGAACCCTGTCAATACTGATAATGATTCATAGATTAAGCCTTATTATGATTGGTTTCTGCGAGATATACTACCTCAGGCCAGGCATATGGCTAGAGCATTTAGAATTAGAGCTTCTACTTATTATATCATCAATGATAATTTGTTTAAAAGATTTCAGGTCGGACCATACTTGAGATTTATCGTACCACATGAAGTAAAGCAAAGTTCTCAAGACTGGCTACTATTGGCAAACCCTGAGGGCTGACTGCCTGGACTACGACATGAAATGTGAAGCTTGCCATAAGCATGCTCCGACTATTCATCAACCGTCTAAGTTATTACATTCAATCTCTACACCCTAGCCATTTGTGAAGTGGGGCATGGCTAACCTAAAGCAAATGGTCAAGCTTGATTAAATGAATAGGTGGTCGTAAAAAAAAAAATTTGTCAGCCTGGCCAAACTCCTTATTCATTGGTTTATGGTTGTGAAGAAGTCATCCCTGCTGAAATCCATGTAGATATGGTTTGAATATCTTTGAAGCAAATATCAGCCTGACCCTAACAGATTGAAGAACCTTACATGCTACAAACACTGCAAGGAGACATGATTCCAATATCTTGGAACGACATCCACCTAAAAGCACAATCATACTTGTGGTAATTTTTGCCCTGCATGTTATAGGTAAAAACTCCAGATTTATTCATCTGAATGTGTGCTATGCCGTGCCTTTCTTGAACATGTTACCTGACAATGAGCATTATTTTCTTGCCTACGTGTTTACGTTTCACATGCTGGATGTTCTAACCAAATTTATTTTACTTGAATCCTGAAAAAATTATATATACATGAATTGTTATTGCATGAATAAAATCTTCAGGATTGAGGGCTACTCTACTGTATATTAGACCTCTCATTTACGTATTTTTTAAAATATATATATATATATATATATATATATATATATATATATATATATTCAAGCACTTCAGTGTGCTCAACGAAGTTGGTAACCATCACCGGATACGGTAAATAGCAGGACCAATCAGGCATGAAATAATTGCCTGACCTGACTAATTTGCTGCACACATTTACAACCGGCTGGACGCAGTAAGACGGTGCAAGGATGTTTTATCCCAACCATGAGTCTAAATGCCCTCTCGACAGGCCGAGTACCAAGCCCTCCAGTCAGGCAGGGGACATAAGCCCTCCTGACAGGCCTGTTTTCCCACTCCTTCAACTGCTATAGTACAAACTGTATGTGGCTGGATGGCTTACGTTGGCTTTAATCGCAAGACAGGGATAAAAAAAAACTAAAAAAAAAATAGGTTAACAGGTTTGAAAAAAATAGGTTAACAGGTTTGAAGAAAACAGCTTAACGGGTTTAACAGATTAACTGGTTTGAAGAAAACAGGTTAACAGGTTTGAAAAGAATGACAGGATTGAACAAAGCAAGCCTAAAGACAAACTTTATAACATTAATAAAACCCTAACCCTCTGGGGCAAAGGTAGAAAAATATATATATCTATCCTATCAGGGATAACCATTCTGACCAAGACCAACAAAATATAAAATTGTCTTTACAAGGAGATTCCCCCTGGGCAAACGTATAAAATGATTAATGATTCTACCAAGGACATTCTCCTTCGTTGGAGAAAATACCATTGTTTGACATTTCTGCGAATGACATCCCTCTTGTAAGGGCTAGATACTAACACCGGTCAGAAATTATTCCTTGCTTGACCGAGCACCATAATTCCTCTTTCTCACGAAACATATTAGCCTTTATCGGCTCAAGATACCTTTCCAATATAATCCTTGTCTTACCCTGCCTTGTCGTAGCAAATGAACATTGACTCACACACACTCCGCGAATATACTTGATTAAGAAGCAAACATTACTGATTCATACGATGGGGGCAAAGACAAGCCAGGTCAACTGTACGCAGGCTATATTACTGAATCAGACTTACAGGGTAATATGTTGAATATAGCGAGCAGGAATGGCAGGGGAATCAGTTAGATCAATCAGCTTATCATCCTCAGTTCCAAGACCACCGCTACCCTGGAAACCCTCCTCCTTAACTTTGGCAAGCCTAGCATTCAAGTCCGTTATGCCTAAATTGACAATCCTGAAAAAAGAAAGCCTTACTGCCAGAAGTTGAAGCCCAAGCAGGCTTAACATGCTTATGAACCTTAAAGGAACCTTCAGCCTTCGAACGACGAAGAAAGCATTCCACCCCGCAGCAGAATTGCCAGGACCTCTTAATACGAGGAATTGCCAGGAAAGTAGTTACCCTTTCAGAGGGATAATAACTATTGGACAGCTAATCGTCAACTCCAAAGAAGGTATATCCTCTTAAATATTTCCTGCTTTCCTTTGAACTAAACAGAATATGTGTAGGACAAGCAAAAGTTGAAGGGTACTTACCACCACTCATGCATCGAAGTTAAGATACGCCAAGTTGGCCCTGATATATATATAGCCAGTCCACCCAGATAGAAGAAATTTCAGGAATCCATACATCATAATCAACAGGAATGATCCCATTATCCTTCAAAATTTTCTCAAACTCAGGTTTGAGACGATTGGGGAAAGAGTGTTATTCGTCGAGAGACTTCATCGGCTTAAACTCAATTTTTTTTAGAAGATGGTGACCTTATCAACAGCTAGAGTAGGGGATGCATCTCCAAAAGTGATGGGTTGATTTCCAGAAGATTCAGGCTTATTTTCAGGGTTTGGGACGAAAGGTGTGCCAGGAGGAACAACAACCCCGGTTGATTTTCTTTTTACAGCCATAGTTAGATTTTCTGGTAATTTCTGGGAAAATAGACGAAGGTTGAAGATCGAAGAAAGATTGGGAGAATTTTAGAGGAATTGATCAAGTTTTGGTGGATAATAAAGCATGAAGTGAAGAAATTATTTATAGATGGTAATGATTGGGATTTACTGCAACTAGCCATTTTCTTAATGATAAAGCACGCTGAATCGTCCTGGAGAAGTTGTCCAAAGATGAAAATAGAAGGTTATCTCCTTATTACTGGCCTGACCCAGCGATAATAAGGAGATAAGGGGCAATTGTTGGGCCTTGAATTTGGCACTACTGACAGGATAGAATTCTACCATGGCCTGACGATCAAGGCAGCTTCGTCAGGGTAGTCCAAGTTTGGTACCAGTCGATGAGCCTAGACTCCCGTATCATCTTCAGGATCAAGTTTAACCTTGGCCTGACAATTAGGGTGTCAGGACGTCAAGCCACCAGGGTACAAGAAGACAGGCACCAGGCGGGAGAGGACAACGGTCAAGTGTAAGGTCAACATTTGACCAAGTCATGGATAATTATATATAAGATTTCTACAACATAAATATGGTCATTAAGAGAAAGATTTGGTCATAAAGAAGGAGCATTAATAGGCATTAATGCGCAATAAAGACAACAATCAAGACAGCAATTAAGGAGGAATATTCAGCATTAAGTACAAAGATTTGGCAGCCATTCAGCTTGGCTATATAAGGAGCATTTGAAGATCATTTGGCAAGAGAAAGCATACTCAAACATACACAACACAACTTATCACACTGCAAGCAACACTATTATAATACTTAGAGAAAATATTATACTTTGTGCTCGTGATATTATAATCCTCTTAAATCATAGTGAAATCCTCTCCTGGCTTGGTGCCCGTGGTTTTTTCCCATTCAAGGGTTTTCCACGTACAAATTCGTTTGTCATATTATTTACCTTATTTGCACTACTTTTATTATAATAAGTGCTGCCTAGGTACGATTACGATAAATTGAAATAGGATAATACTAGTTAACCCCCATACTATTCTACCCTGGTCATATTTCCATCCCTGCGCAAAATATGGACAAAATAAAATGCAAGAGCGAGTGTATCACAGTCAGTAATAGCATTAGCTTCCATGTCCAGATCACGCAACCACTCTGCAGCACCATCTTGTAGAGCAAAAGGGAATAGAACTTGTTTTACTTGGTCCTGTGTTACCCCGACAGTCAAAGGGATTGAGCAACAGTATGTCACGAACTTCTCCATATGTTTGGCAGGATCTTCAGTAGCTGCTCCTCCAAACATGTTTCGCTCTACCAGGTTAATATAAGATGAACGGATCTCAAAGGTACCATCATCGGTGGTTGGCAACTTGAGTCCCTTAGGAATGGATGCAAGGGTGGGTTCTGAATGGCTTGCTAATGTGGCCATTGTTGTAGTAGGGGAAGAAGTAGACGTGTCTTTCTCTAAAGACGGATTTTCTGCAATGAAAGCGGCGTAGGCAGAGTCAAGCGTACTTAAGTCTTCTGCTTGACGGATCTCCTTCCAAAAATTTCGTCTAGCATGGAAAGTCTTTTCTGGTTCAGAGTCGAAGGGTACGAGCTTGGACCTGTGAGAGCCGGGCATAAACAAAACACTAAAGAAAGGAATGAGAATGATCTTAAGGAACTAAAGTTCCCTGAGACAAGACAAACTAAAATAAACAAATAAAGAATTGTTGCCTTCCTAGCAACGACGCCAAAATTTGACAGGCTAAATCACACACCTATAAAAAAATAAACAAACTGGCCTAAACTAATGTAGTAGAGGAAGTCGGGATCGTATCCAAAGTAAGATAATTGTGTTCTATTTGCTAATTATAAGTCTACCCGAGTCACAATTTGCAGGGGTTGATTGGTTTTGTCTATCAACTAAATAACAGACAAAGAGAAATTAAGAGTAGAAAATGGAATTCAAATAATAGGAGAAAAAGGCTAGGATTTCGAGTCACCATGGTCAACAACGATCAAGGTAAGGTCAACGGTCGGCATGAATACGGTCTGAGGGGTAATGAAAAGGTCCTTCCGGTCCGCTATTCGCCCTAGAGTACTAATCTAGCTGTCGCTCTAATTAGGGTGGTCTATTGTTTGTAGCAGGTCTAACTTTTTCCAATCTTTCGATCTAGGTCAAAGTTTTCCGGGTTAAATAATCAATTATGTCAACTTAACCAATTAAATATTATTAGATGCTACAATTAACAACACAGTCATATAATAATGCCAGACCTAATCACCTAATTAAGACAGTCTTATAACCATGGCTTCCTTAATCCTAGCAATAAAAATTTAGCTACGCATAATTGGGACGATAAACTCAACAACAATAATAATAATAATAATAATATTAAAGTTTGAATCAAACATGATAACGAGATATAAATAACGATCTAGCATAAAACTCGCAACTAATAAAGAAGAATAATAAGAGAAAACAATAAGAATTAAGAACTTGAAGAAAGAGGATTAATTAATTACCGAAATAAGGAAGGAAGATTACAAAGGTTTAGATCCGAAAATTATAGAGCAAAGTAACGTGTAACAGTGTTTTTAGCAAAAGTAAAAGATAACCTAATAATGTTCTGAGTTCCCCCTTAAATAATAATAAGGGAAATTATTAAACAAGCAACTAATGGGCCGAAATAAAACTTAAACAAACACAACCTGGTCTGAAAACCAGTCGATCGACTGAAAATCTAGTCGATCGACTAAAACAACTTCAGCACATATTCACTTTAGTCGATCGACTAAAGTCACAGCACAGTAGCAATTATTCTCTTCAAAAGTGCTTCCTCACTTGCTCACGTGTCTCGAGGCGACAATTTCCAAGCTTCAACTCTTCCAATATCAAAAATGCAATACCGGGAACATGTATTGGCTTGTTTAGCTCGTCTTGTGTCCAAACCTGCATAAAACGCAAAGTAACCCAAAGTAAACCATTCTTGGGAGTATAGTAGCTATTAGCTACGATTTATGCATATAAATACGTGCTAATATAGTAGTAAAAGTACGTAAAAAGAGCACGCATCAGTAAGCCAAAAGAGGCGCGAGCCTTAAGGAGAGAAAAGCGAGGTGTCAGAAAGAAACACAACTTGACATGGACAAGTCAAGGTGCGAATTTTTAGAAGCAGCCCAAAGAGGCGCGAGCCCCTGGGCGATGCAAGGGACCTCCCCATTTTTTCGGAAAAAGATGCTTATTGTTTTGTATAAATATGGAGCTTTGTGCTTCATTATTTCATCAGCCGAAACACAAAACATCTCTACGAAAACCTTCTCTTCTTCTTCCACAAAATAATTCATGGATAATTTCAAAGATAGGTTGCGATATTGGTGTCGGGATTTATCGCCTCCCGAGAAGTATCAACTCATTGTAATGGGAGTTGGTCAATTGATGGTGCTTCATCAAGTCAAGGTACAATCCTTATTCCTTGAAGCATGCTCTCATTTTTGGGATGGGAAACATCATGTTTTCGTCTTCCCAAAAGGTGAAATTTGCCCTCTTGCCGAAGAGGTGGGTGCTATTAGAGGTTGTCTAAGTTGTAATCTGGTGCTTCCTCCTACTTGGTTGTGCTATAAGGAGAAGTTTCGTTCCATGCCAGGCTTGTCAACGAGCCAAGTAAACTTCCTTCTTGCTCCTCATGGTGTTGATATGTTGTCTCTTATCAACATCTTTTCAAATCGCTTGGATGCCAATATTTTGGAGGTGGCTAGGAGAAGGGCTCTTGCCTTTTGCCTAGTGCATGCTTACCTCCTTGTTGTTGCTTTGAAGAAGGAGGGGTCAAGATGGTATGGTAGCATGACCCTTGTTCATGTTGTCGAGAAAATGGAGCATGGGTGGGATCCATCTTGGTTAGAGCTCGGTGAGATTGTCCAAGCTTTAGACAAGAAGGGTTCTTGTGGAGAAGTTCCTTGACTCCCTTCATTTGGATTCCCTAGGATCCTCCAAGTATGGCTTATGGAGAGGCTAAGGTATGTTGAGCCTCCGGTTGATGCTTCTTCTTACTCCTTTCGTCATCTTACCATGAGGAAGAAGTTGTATGCTGATAACTTTGCATGCACCGAGGCCTATTGGACCTCAAATTTTGGTGGAGGAGGGCGGTCTACACATTCGTTGGGTGGTGCCGTGGTGGCTCTTGAGGTCCTTTACGGGGTTGCCCACTTTGGCCCCTTGTGCTTGCTCTTTGATGGTTGTGGGCTTGAAGGTTACTTTCTTCATTTATCCGGAAAGGGTCATGAGGCAAATGAGCCATCAACAAAAGGCACCCGCTCAATATATCGTCGTCCAAGAGAGTGTATTCTGCAACTCCGAGCTTGTGGAGGTTTTCGAGAGGTGGTAGGCCGCTCGGCCAACTTTAGAGGTGCCAAACCCCGCTTTAACGGCATGGGTGACTCCCACTTATGTCAAATGGTCAAGAGCTCAAACCTTGGAAGAAAGGTCAAAGTTCCGCAAAGATGAAGTCGTTGAATTGAAGGATAGGGAGGTTGGCAAGGCAACCCGCGCCTACTTTGACGACTTTGGCGATAATGTGAACCCAGATGTGATGAGGCCACCGAAGAAAAGGAGCTTGGGCCCCAAGGAGGCGTTGAGCCGCGTGTGGGCTCGGCTTGGGCCGCGTATAGGGCCGTGTAAGAGCCCGGGTGTCGTTGCCATTGTGGATTTGTTGAGGATCCGTTCCGAGGAGGTAGCCCATGTTAGGCAGGCTAGCAAGAAGAACAAGGGGAAGATGTATCCCGAAGGCAAAGGCAAGAGTATAATGGAAGAGTAAAGACCTTCATTACCCGCTTTATTATTATGTTGTATTAGTATTTGTGTGTGTTTTTATTATTTTGTATTAGTTATATATTGTGTGCTTGTGTGTGTTAGTTTTATTATGTATAATGTCTTAGTCGACACTCTAGCTTGGCAAGTCGTGGGCTTGTTTAGCCTTATTGTTGTCAAGTTTGTAATCCTTCCCATTATTAATTAAATAAGAGGATTGCTTGTGCTAAAAAAACGTTGTGAACATTTGTTGTTTCTTCCATCCATCTTGTAAAGGTAATTCGGTTTGAATTGTCCTAAACATTGCACATGTGAAGGGATTTTTTGTGTGAAGAGATAAAGGCTTCTTTTTTTTTTTTCGTTGTGAGGAAAGGGGATGTTTTTTTTTAAGTTTTTATGGGTTTTTTTTGTGTGGGGATGGTTATATCTTTCTTGTGTAAGAAAGGATTGCCTATGTATTCACCTAAAGAGGTGAAATCAAACCATGCTCGTAGTTCAAATGTTTTGTTTGAGTTGGGGTGTATATTTTTGTTTGGGTGTTGTGGTTGTATCCTTCTTGTGCAAGAAAGGGCTGCCTACGTATTCACCTGAAGAGGTGAAATCAAACCATGCTCGTAGTTCAGGTGTTTTATTTGAATTGTGCAAATGGATGGTGCCTTTGACATATCAAATACTGTTGGAAACATGGCAAAGTGTCGTAACTTAAACTCGATTAAACATTCAATTTCAAATCAGAACTTTTGAGGAATTGACTTGAAAGGGGGATTGCGGTCACTAGTTGCAAAACTAGGGAAAGGTCGTTGGTTGCTGGTGTTAAGGTTCAAGGGTAGTATTTTTTTGAGTTGGTCTAGGTTGGTTGGGTTTGCGAAGTCCTCCCCATCTAGGTCACTCAATCTCACTGCGCTCCCGAAAGGATTTTCTTGACCAAGTATGGCCCAGCCTAATTGGGTTTGAATTTCCCCCTCGGATCGACAGGTAACGGTGCTCGGACTGACTTGAGGACCACGTCGCCTTCTTTGATGTTTCTGGGTTTGAAATTTTTGTTGAATGCCCGTTATATACGTCATTGGTATAGTTGGATGTTGTGCAAGGCGTTGAGCCGCCGTTCATCTAGGAGGGTGAGTTGCTCAAACCTTCAACGGGTCCATTCCGCCTCAGGGACTTGACTTTCTAGTAGGATGCGTAGAGATAGGACTTCCAACTCCACTCGTTGTTCTGCCTCCATATCGTATGTTTGGTAGAAGGGTGTTGCTCCTGTTGGTGTTCGAATGGAGGTTCGGTATCCCCAGAGTGCGAATGGGAGTTTGCTCGGCCAATCGCGGTAATTATCCTGCATCTTTTTGATGATGGTAACGAGTGTTTTGTTTGCTGCCTCTACCACTCCATTGGTTTGAGGACGATAGAGGGATGAACGGTGTCGCTTGATAATTTCATTAGGTACCCTATATCTGCAAATGATGTTGTCTTGGATGAACTTGGCCACTTGTTTGGCGGTCAAGACTGCATAGGATTGTGCCTCTACCCATTTGGTGAAGTAGTCGATTGCGACGAGGACAAAGCAATGTCCTTTAGTGCCTATCGGATTGACTTTGTCGATGATGTCGATTGCCCCAGGTCGAGAATGGCCAGGGTGATGTCATAGTGCATAAAAGGGATAGTGGTATGTGTTGTATGATGGCAAAGATTTGGCAATTGTGGCAATGTTTGACGTAGTTTCTGCAATCGGCTTCCATGGTGGTCCGGTAGTAGCCTAACCGCATGATTTTTCAGGCAAGCATCTTTGGGCTCATGTGAGGGCCACATTCTCCCGTCGTGGACCTCTTCCATGACTTCCTTGGCTTTGTTGTGGTCAATGCAAAGGAGAAGGATCCCCTGGAGTGTTCTTTTGTATAGTTGCTCTTGGTTTATCACGAATTGTGGTGCAATTAAACGGATGGCCCTTTGTCCTCTTGTATTAGAGTTAGGAGGGAATTCGTTTTTGGTTTTGTAGTTGAGGATGGCTTGGTACCAAGGTTCGACATGGTTTTCCTCGTTGTTGATGATGGTGCAAATGTGAGCTGGCCCGCTCCGTCTCTCGACACACAAGGGAATAAATGTCACGTCGTCAGGTATGTTGGCGAGCGCGACAAGTTTTGCTATGGCATCGACAAATTGGTTTTCTTCCCTTGGCAAGTGAAATTTCTCGATTTGGTCAAAGAATTCGGCCTCCTGGTTAATTTTGGCTTGGTATGGCGCTAGGCCGTAGCTTCGGATTTTCCATGATCCTGACACTTGATTGATGATGAGTGAGAAATAGCCATGGACTCTTAACGTCATGATGCCAAGTATTATGGCTGCTTGTAGGCCGATGAAGCATGCTTCATATTCGGCGGCATTCTTGGTGACTGCGAAGTCTAGTTTAACTGAGATAGGAATGTGTCCCCCTTCCAGTGATATTAGAAGGATTCCTACCCCGAATCCTCTTAGGTTTGATGCACCGTCGAAATATAGGTCCCATGCGTCGGTGTCGGCACAAAAGATGTCTTCGTCAGGGAGTGACCATCTGTCGGTCGTTGGATCCTCGTTGACGCGATTTTCTGCTTGGAAATCGGCGACTGCCCTTCCCTTAATAACCTTGAGGGGTAATAATTTGAGGTAAAATTCGGATAGCATGAGTGTCCACCTTGACAACCTTCCGTTTAGCTTGGGCTTTTCAAAGATGTATTTGACAGGATCCATCTTGGAGTAGATGTGAACCCTGTAGCTGAGCATATAGTGTCGTAGCTTCTTTGTTAACCAAACCAAGGCAAGACATGTCTTCTTCAGTTTGGTGTACTTGGTCTCGTATTCAATGAACTTTTTGTTGATGTAGTAGATAGCTCGCTCTTCGCCGTCGGCTATTTGTGCTAGCATTGCTCCCATGGCCGTGTCGGTGACGGTCAGGTATAGGGATAAGGGAATTCCCTACTGAGGTGGCATGAGGACAATAGGCTTGGATATGATTTCCTTTATCCTGTCGAAGTCTTTTTAGCAATTGTCGTCCCAATCAGTGTGATCGGTGCCGCGGAGCTTCTTGAAGATAGGTTCGCAAATGATAGTGAGTTTGGCTATGAAGCGGCTGATGTACTGGACTTGACCAAGAAATCCCCAAATCTCCTTCTCGTTCTTAGGCCAAGGCATTTGTTGGAGAGCTTTGATTTTGCTGAGATCGATTTCGATGCCACTTTTGCTGACGACGTGTCCCAAGAGTTTTCCGGAGGTAACCCCGAATGCACACTTCTGAGGATTTAGTCTCACGTTTTATGTTCGAAGGTGAGCAAAGAATTTTCTAAGGGCGCTGATGTGGTCGTCTCGCTCTTTTGATTTGACGATCATGTCATCAACGTATACCTCCACTTCCTTGTGCATCATGAGATGTAGAGAGTGGTGGCGGTTCTTTGATAGGTTGCCCTAACGTTGATTAGGCCAAAGGGCATGGCAGTGTAGCAATATATACCCCATTGTGTAGTGAATGTAGTTTTGTGCATGTCTTCTTCAGCCATTTTGATTTGGTTGTACCCAGCATACCCATCCATGAACGATAATAGGGCGTGCTCGGCGGTGTTGTCTACTAGGATGTCAACGTGCAGCAGAGGGGAGTCGTCCTTTGGACTTGCCTTGTTCAGGTCTCTGAAGTCAACGCAAACCCGAGTTTTCCCATCTTTCTTGGGTACGGGGACTATGTTAGCCACCCAGTCAGAATATTCGGAAACTTTGATGAATCCGGCTTTGAATTGCTTATCTAACTCTTCCTTGATTTTCAGGGCCCACTCAGGGCGCATACGGCGTAACGTTTCCTTCACGGGTTTAGCTCCGGGCTTAATGGGTATCATGTGTTGCGCAATCTCTCTGTCAATCCCAGGCATGTCTTTGTAGGACCATGCGAATACGTCCTTGTATTCGTGCAAGAGGTCGATGAATTGTTGTCTTTCCGAGGGGTCAAGGGTGGTCCCTATCCTAAGTTCTTGAGGTGCATTGTCGGTCCCTACGTTGATGGGTTTGGTCTCCTTAATGATGGGTGTTCTACGTTCACATTTGTCGAGTTCTTTGGCTAGGTGAGGTGGGTAGTCACTCAAGTCAAATTCCTCATATTCGTTCAGAATTGCATTGCACTTAAATTGAGATGAGTCGTAAGCAAACTTAGCATTCGTTAAGTCGATCTGAGCAAAAAGCTCAGATAGGACAGGCATCTCATGGGGATTCAGAGGCGACGTAGTAGAGGAGGTGGCCCTGGAACAAGCTCTAGGTTGCTACCTTCTGCGGGAGTGGGGGTAACTTTAGTTGACTCGGCCTCTGAGACAGCCACAAGCTTGTGATAAAACTGCGGAAAAAGGGACTTTGCCAGGGGTGTCGGGAGCGTTAGGACCTAAGACAGACTCTGACTCTGACTTCTCATCAGACTTAAACTCATACTCGGTTTTGTCTTTACTTCCCTCTTTGAACATGGGGTCTTCTCCAATTGTGACCTTGAGAATGCGGCCTTGATGATCGGTCCACTTGATAGTCTTCCTCCAGCCTTGGATAGCTTTCTCAGGGTTAGCGTCAGAGATCAAGGCGGTATGGTCGAACTGGTTGTCTTTGAGAGCAATGTTTATGATGTCCTCGTAGTTGAGGTGCTTGTTGTTGTCTTCTCCAAAAAGGAGGCTCACAGCTTGCCTGTCTAGGCAAGGGGCTGATTCAGACTTGATCGATGCAACCTTGGTGTTGTTGTCAGGGATGAAATAGCAGTCTTGAAAGACTTCTATACCCGGGTGCTTGACCTTTGTCATTGGGTCGTATATTGGTTCAGGAAAGCCGTTGTAAAGTTCAGACTCTCCCTCGAGGACGAAATAGCCGTTGAGGGTCAAGTGGTAGGGGCGAAGGATAACCCCTTCCTTTTTTGCGCTTCCTTACGAGGAGACCCATTTCCCGGATGTCTTTATCGGTCGGCTTGTAGCCTAGTCCGAAAGGGATGTTGGGGACCTTGGCCTGTTTCAGGGGAGGCAAGGCGCTTTTTAGCGGGTTAAGAGGCATGCCCCGAAAGTACCCCTGGCGCATCAAGATGCGGTTGATCATGAGGTTTGAGAATGGATCAAAATCAAAAGGTGATGGTTCGTCGGTTAGGGCATTCACAGCTTGGAATCCCCACATTTCGTTGTCGACCTCCTCAGTGACTTGAGAAGTTATCCCCTTTTTCATGACGACCCTAATTGGGGATGCAGGAATTGTGATTGTTTTCCCGTTGAAAGGGACCCTAATTTTCTAGTGAAGGGTTGATGTGATGGCTTTGGCGACATGGATCCAGGACCGCCCTAGAAGCATGTTGAATGATGCGCTGATATCGACTACTTGAAAACTGGCTTGCCTCTCCAAGGGTCATGTTGCGATAGTTACGGTGATAAGATCTGCGACCTTACGGCGAGTGCCGTCATAGGCGCGAACTCCCTGATTGATTGGGACTAGGTCAGCTTCCTTGATCCCTAGTTTATGAGCTGTTTTGAGAGGTATGACATTGACCGCAGATCCGTGATCCACCAAGACCATGGGTATGTTCTTTTTCAAGCATTGCATGGTGATTTATAAGGCCAAGTTGTGGTTGGCTCCAAAGGGAGAGATATCTCCGTCGGAGAACATGATTGGGTTGTTCAGGTCTGGGACGTCCCTAGTCATGTGGGCTACCACTTCTTTGGGTGAGGAGGTGGAAGGCACCATCAAATTCCCCAAGGCTTGAAGCAAAGCATGTCGATGTTCGAAGGACATGGCGATTAGCTGCCAAATGGATATTTCGACCTTGGCCTTCTGGAGTTTCTTGAGAATGGAGTACTCGAGAACCCTAGGTTGAATATCAACGTCTGGGACGATTTGGTCATTGATCGCTGGAAGATTGTTTGTTGTGTTGTTTGGGTTCTGGTAGGGGCGTCTTGATCGAGTAAGGTGATCAATCTCTTTAGTCTGCTTACCCTTTCTTGAGACAATGTAGACGTCGTCCACGTCGTATCTCTAGATACCGTTGATTTCAGGGTCGCGATGGTACCTTGAAGGGGTATTCCTCGGCGGATAGTTTTTGTGAGGGAAGTTTTTCTGTGGGTAGTTTTTGTGAAGGTGATAATTGTGAGGTTGATTATTGTGGGGTTGATTGTTGTGGTTTGTGTTGTGAGGTGTATGCCAGAATGGTCGCGGAAGTAGTCCTTTTTGTAATTGGGAGTTTTGGGTGCTTGAGGGACCTTCTTTTGGACAGGGTGCAGGTGTTGGTGGGTTGAAAATTAGCCGGTGGTAAGCATCCTCGAGTCGGGTGATTCTCTCCGAGAGACTAGCTATGGCTTCCTCGACTTACTGAAACATGGCGAGCATAGACGCGGCATTGAACACAAACATCCCGTCTGGGGTGTCCTTTTCCAAAGCATTGATCTCGTCCTCAATAGGCAAGATGAGGTGCGAGCAATCCAGGGTTGGTTCATCATCTGAAATGGCGTGAATTCCCAGAGGGTTTGTTTTGTTGTTCGGTTTTGCTGGCAGAGGTAGAGGTAGTTCTCCCTTCTCAAGCATGTCCTGAATGGCATGCTTCAGCTTAAAGCAAATTTCTGTGTCATGGCCTTTTTGGACTGTAATTAAGGGTGTGACTGACCCAAAATTAACAGAACAATAGCACAAACTAAGGAAATTATACCCGGGTGCAGTCAATTGTCCAAAATTGTTAAAATTAGTAAATGACCTTTTAAAATCATGAAAATTTGTCATAATTTAGTTAAAAGGGTAAACTAAAACTGTGCCAAATTTGGTGATTTGTTTTGAACTCTAAGTATTTTAATTAAATATTCAAAGACTGACAAACACTCAATACACTCTGAAAAAGAACTGAAAATAGACTGTGACTAATAGTTTCCTTCTCAAAGCACAAAGCCAATGAGATAGGGTTGTGATCCTTGATTCCAGCACATAGCAAAGACTCAAGGTCTCAGTGATCCATCACTAAGCAAAGATCAATCTCCAGCACACAGCCAAGAGAGTTGTTTCAGAAACAATGTTTCAGAAAGCTATATTTTGGTTTCAACTTAATCTACCTTTCTCATAGCTGCAGCTTGGCTTACAACATTCATACAAGGCCATCTAATGGTTCAGATTGACCCATGCTACAATACAAACTCACAGCTAAAGATTTTGAGGAAAACAACATAAACAGACAAAGTGATAAAGCAATAAAGCAATTTTAGTCCTTTGTTGGCTTGTGCAGGCTGTTGCAGTATCATTTAAAAGGTTTGTCTTGGCTTGATCCTTTGTCTGGTGAGTCACATAAAGAGGCTTCCTCACATAACACCCAAAGCTGGTGCCTAAACAGAAGCTGGGGCCCTACAGTGGTCTTAGAACCACAGATACTTCTGAAACTTTCTAATGATGAACTAACGAATCTTAACTGATAAAGGAAAATGATTAGGGCCGTTCTGGAGCTTGGCCTACTAACTTACTTACACTGAACTTAGGACTTGGACTTAGGGGCGTGGGTTTGAGCCACTATCCCTGGATTAGACCTCTTGACCTGGTTCTGACTGAGCCTGTTGAGCCTGTTTGCTGGTTAGCTTTGTTTGTGTTGTCCTGATTTGAGTGCATGGTCTGGGACCTGGTAAGGGCAGGCTAAGGATTAAGGTATGTCTGCTGAGCTCCTGCTTTAACCTCCCCTTCTTGATTTGGATTTGGCCACAAATCCTCAGCATTTGCTTCCTCATCAAAGTGCTCATAGTATGGTTGTAGGTCACCAATG
Source organism: Silene latifolia (assembly GCF_048544455.1). Lineage (NCBI taxonomy): Eukaryota > Viridiplantae > Streptophyta > Magnoliopsida > Caryophyllales > Caryophyllaceae > Silene > Silene latifolia. The sequence goes on along the minus strand of NC_133537.1, from coordinate 26,257,818 downwards.
CTGAAGGTACCATGAACACCATACTCACCTGGCAGGTTTAGTTTGTATGCATTAGGACCTATCTTTTCAATCACCTCAAATGGTCTCTCTGCCCTGAGCATAAGCTTGTTCTCCCTTTTATCAGGGAACCTCTCCTTCCTCAAATGTAGCCAGACCAGATCACCAACTTCAAATTCTCTTGATTTCTTAGGACCCTTCCTAGCCTGAGAGCTGACATTGGCCTTTAGAATCTGTTTCCTGACCTGTGAATGGATTTTTTGCATCTGTTCTACCCTTTTATGTGCATCATAGCTAACTGGATCCCTCTTGACTGGTGCTAGATCAGTTGGCATTAAGGGGTTTTCACCATAGACAACCTCAAATAGACTCTGGCCAGTGCTGCTTGATGGGGCCCTATTGAATACAAATTCAGCAGCAGCCAATTTCAAATTCCAATCCCTGAGAGACTTAGCAACAGTGAACCTTAGAATTCTTCCCAAGGTCTTGTTTGTGGCCTATGTCTGCCCATCTGTCTGAGGGTGGTAGGAAGTGCTGAAACACAGTTTTATTTTGAGTAGCTTCCATAGAGTCTTCCAGAAATGTTCCATGAGCTTGACATCCCTGTCTGATACAATAATTTTAGGCACCCCATGAAGCTTCATAACTTCTTTGAAGTATAGATCACCAATGCCCACTGCATCTTCAGTCTTGGTGCAAGCAATAAAATGTGCCTTTTTACTGAACATGTCAATCACCACCGTAATTGAGTCTTTCCCTCTGAGTCTTTGGTAGAGCTATGATGAAATCCATACTGATGTCCTCCCAAGGCCTATGTGGGACTGGTAAGGGGGTATAAGGGCCAGTTTGAAAGTATGATTTAGACTGTTGACAAAGGGCACATCTCTTTATCACATCTTGCACATCACCAAGCATCTTTGGCCAGTAGAACGGATCCAGCGGGATTTCATAGGTCTTCTGTACCCCAACGTGCCCAGCAAGACCACTAGAGTGAGCTTCCTTGATCAGTAAACCCATGTAGGCTCTTTTTGGTATGCACAATCTGTTACCAAGGAACATGTAATCATTCTGAATGGTGTAGTTGCTCTCGTTCTTAATTTGGCATGCCTGCTGTAACCTCTATTCCTCCTTAAAGTCAGGATCATCAGCATAGAACTGCTTCATATGTTCAAATACTAACACCCTTTGCTCCATGAAGCTGAGCATGATATATCTTCTAGGGTGGGCATCAGCCACCATATTTTCTTTCCCCTGAATGTATTTGCTGGAGAAGGAAAAAGATTGTAGGAACTCCACCCATTTGGAATGCCTTGGGTTTAACTTGTGCTGGTCATTAATTTATTTCAAGGCCTCATGATCAGAATGCAATATAAATGGCCTGAGTTTTAAATAGTGGCTCCAGTGATTTAGTGCTCTCACAATGGCATAAAACTCTTTATCATAAGTTGAATAATTCAACTTAGTCCCATTTAATTTCTCACTAAAGAATGCCACCGGTTTGTGACCCTGCATTAGAACAGCACCAATCCCTACCCCACTGGCATCACAATTAACCTCAAATAATTTGCTAAATTCAGGCAGGATTAGGACTGGTGAATGACATAGCAGCTTCTTAATTTCTTCAAAGGATCTGTCAGCCTTCTCATTCCACATGAACTCACCCTTCTTCAGGGCCTCAGTGACTGGTGCCATGAGAGAACTTAACCCCTGGATGAATCTCCTATAAAAATAAGCTAGGCCACAGATACTTCTGAATAGAAGTTGGGGCCCTACAGTGGTCTTAGAACCACAAATACTTCTAAACCTTGCTAATGATGAACTAATGACTCTTAACTGAAAAAGGAAATGATTAGGGCCTTTCTGGAGCTTGGCCTACTATCTTATTTACACTGAAGTTAGGACTTGGAGTTAAGGGCATGGGTTTGAGCCACTTGACCATCCTCAATATCCCTGGATTCGACCACTTGACCTGGTTCTGACTGAACCTGCTGAGCCAGTTTCCTGGTTAGCTGAGTTTATGTTGTCCTGATTTGAGTACCTGGGCTGGGACCAAGCAAGGACAGACTCAGGATTAGGGTATGCCTGCTGAGCTCCTGCTCCACTTTGCCTTGGTGATATTGGCAATAGGCGTTAGGGTTCCAAAAGCGGGTTCTCCTTGCTTCAGGCGGATCCGGAGTGGGCCCGATTGGTTGAAGTTTCCCTAGGTCCATGAAGCTTTTTAGGGCGCTAGGATAGGTTGATCCCAAGTTGGTGAATGTCCTTTAGGGACATTCGGCTTTCTTCACAGTTGGCTTGAGGAGGTTAACCTCGTCAATTTTGTTTGTTTGACCGTAGGGGCAAGATCCAGTTGATGTAGACCCCTGATAGCCTCTACCCGTAGTTTTGGCTAGAACGCCCTTGCGTAGGTTATCTTCGATACGGGTCCCGAAGATATGCAGATCCTGGAAGGTTTTGCTGTTCTGATACCTTAGCTGGTTAGAATAAACTGGATGGTGATTGTTGACGAATTTCTCCACTAAGGTTGATTCGCTTGGTTTGCTGACCAATTGGGTGTTCACCCTTCTCCAACAGGTTAGGAAGTCGTGAATCCCTCCTTGTCATTTTAAGTTAGGATCTCAAGGGTGCGGGTGTTGGCTTGAATTTCGACATTGTCGGCGTATTGCTTAGCGAATTCAATGGCGACTACGTTCCAAGTGGTAATGCTCTTTGGGTCGAGGGAATAATACCATTGATGGGGAATTGGTTCTAAGGACGATGGAAAGATACGGTAAAGAGCTCTTGTTTGACCCCTTTGATGGACATGTAATCCTTGAAGGCCCGGATGTGATTAAGGGGGTCCTCTACTCCTTTTAACTTAGGCATATCAATTAAGGTGAAGTTGTCAGGTAGTTGATCCCCGACGGGCTCGAACCTTCGGTTGTTTTTTAGGTGAATGTTGTTTCCACGGGCCAAGAGTTGTTCTTTCAAGAGCTTAAGCCTTTTCGCACTTTCGGTTAATGGCGGAGTATTATGCTCTCCGGTTTCCTTGTTTTCCAGAGTGTCGATATGGGTCTCGACACGGTCTAGAATGACCTTAAGGGCTGTGAGCAGGCTGTCTAGCTGAGTTGTGAGATCTCTGTTGTCATCGTTGTTGTTGGACAGAGCTGAAGATGAGGTCATGGTTCTGAGGCATAAAATGGCTCACGTTAAATCCCAATCCGACACAGTTTAACGACTAAACACAGACAGCACAGAGGACGGAAAGACACTTTGGACTCAATGAGACGAGGGCAACCGTGTGTAGTCCCTCGGTGCTAACTCGATTGATGATGTGACGGTGATGACTAGACTTCGACTCGCACTCAACATAATGGCGTGACGCCGTTGAACGAATCTCGAGGTGAGATGACTCATAAGTAAAGACCCATAAGTACGTTTGCTTTGACTCGGCAGACACGAGGCGGAATTGAAGTGGTGGAATGAAATTTTTGAAAATAGAAATTTTCAAAAAGATACATTTGTTGCTTTATGGACGGCTTACGAAGAGTAGGGATCTTCAAAGGGTCGGCGAGTTGAAAAGGGTTATCTTAGGTTTGTTTTCAAAAGACGGTTTGAGTTAAAGTTGCTGCGACTTTGAAAACGATGCGTTGTCTCTGAAGAAGGTTTTTTTTTTTTGAAATTCAAAATCGTGCGTTTTGAAAATCGAGACTTGTAAAAAGGGTTGAAATTGTTGTGGTCTCGAGAACGGCGTGTTGCCCTCGGGATTTGAAAAGTCATCGAAAATGGTGAGTCATTTTCGGGTTTTGAAAGGGCCATTATGTCGGCATAAAAAATCATTATGTCGGCGCAAAAGTCCATTATGTCGGCGTAAAATGGTTTAAAATCCGTGTTTCAAAATTGCCATTATGACGGCGTGAAAAGGGTGTTTTCGTTGAAACAGTTGTAAAAACCGGGTTTTAAAATCGTCATTACGACGGCATGAAAAGGTTTGCAATGGTCGGCGAAAGACCGAGGTTTGAAACGGCCATTATGACGGCGCAAAAAGATGTTTTGAGACGTCGTAAAAACCGGGTTTAAAAATCGTCATTACAACGGCATGAAAAAGGTGTTTCTGTAGAAACGGTTGTAAAAATTGGGTTTGAAAATCGTCATTACGACAGCATGAAAAAGGTTTGCAACGGTCAGAAAAAGACCGAGGTTTGAAACGGTGATTATGACAGGGCAAAAAGGTGTTTTGAAAGTTTGGAAATGACACGGAAGGACATATGATCACATAGCAGATAAGCACTCACAGTTCATTATATTATGCATAATGCTCACACGGGTTTTGGCTTAATAAGGGTGGTTACACACCAAGCGATCAATCCCCGATTTTCGAGAGGGATGTCAATCCAAACAAACACTACGCCAAATAAGACATCCAATAACGGTCAAATAATGCAATTACCGTTATTAAATAGAAACACGGAACCATTATTGCAACGACTGTTGTTAAATATATACCACGGTTGTATGACCGTTATATAACATCAATAACGGATCTATAATACCATTATCACTACTCAAGAATCGTTATAAAACTGTTGTTAATTATGTTTATGGCAACGGGTATACTTTTAAGAAATCGTTATTAGATATTAATAACGGTTTCAAACCCGTTGTCCTAGTTTACTATTGACAACGGTTTAGTGGTTCCAAAACCGTTGTTAAATATTATCTATTTTAACGGTTCATTTCGTTATCTTATTTAATTAAATGTCAATATTTAACAACGGTTTTATTGCATGATAAACCGTTGTTATATTTATCAATTGATGAAACTTTGACAACGGTTCTTCTTAAATAAACCGTTGTTAACATTTTGAAGTCGACAACGGTTATCGTTCGTTATCTTATATTTTTGGCGGTTGGAATGGGAGGGAAAAGATGTCAACGTTTATTTATCTAAATAAAACCGTTGTCAAATAATTTTTGCAACAGGTTGTTTTTAACCGTTTTTGTTTTTAAATTTTATTTTATTTTAAAAAAAAAATGATTTTAGCTTGTTCTAGCAAATTCTTTGAAATGCTATTTTTTTGAGCGTTTGTAGCATTTCTTTGGAATGTTATTTTTCAAAGAATTTGTAGCACGCTGCTGCTGAAAATAGCATTCCAGCAGCTGTGCACTACAAAAATTCAATCCTACATCAAAATATTACACCCCGTGATCAATTAAACCCAATTTCAAAACAGTACAAACAGGATGATCAAAAGCCAAAACAGAACTTCCTCAAAAAAACAAAAGAAGCCAATACACAATGGCTATATATACACACACACACACACACACACACACACACACACACACACACACACACACACACACACACACACACACACACACACACACACACACACACACACACACACACACACGTACATAAAGCATGAGCAAACTATTGAGACTCCGCTAATGAAACAACATAACTGGCCCACATATTTCTCATCTTATTGATGTCCTCTGGCGAATATTCTGGGGCTTTGTTGAGTATTAGTGGAAACTACAATTAAAAATATATATAATCAAAATAGATATAATACATGAAAGTATACAGAATTGAACTCAATTTACATCTGAAATAGTTTTTAAATCACACTAACCCGTATCGGAATGGTAGAAAGCTTTCCGTCGATAACCTTCCACATGGAGTGACAAACGTAAAAGGCGCATTGTTTGTCGTCTGGTGCTTTAGGAGACTATTATATAAATCACACACAAATCAGCCGAATTAGATAATCAACCTCTCGCATAAACATTAATTAAATGGTACATGTAATTATTAAGAATACACTTACTATTAGCATGATAAAATTGAGATCAGTGTTGCTTTCATATTTTCCAAATGGACATAATCTTTTTTTTTGCTTCAAAAACATTAATTCATAAATATACACGCATGCCATTATTATTTGCATATATATGGCTCAAGTTATACAATAACAAATGACATTATTGAAGGTTGTAAACTTACTCAGTTATCATCCTTACACAACTGTCAGAGGGTTTGCCTTCGCGAGAGTCAATCCAGTACACTGTTTTTGTTTCCACTTGGATTGTCACTAGCACCCAATGCTTCCTTTTCATTTTGAAACATTGAACTGTTAGTTCATTTACACGCATTTAAGCATGTTAATAATAAATTAATAGAACCGTGATTCATTACAATAATCATGTACTATACATACATATTCTCATTGTAGGGGGCAAGCCATAGTTTTTTGGACGACATCAACCGACGAGCGATACTATTGATTTGTTCTTCGTATGAAATTTTGTTAACAGACAACGCCTTAGGACTCAAGAATCCGTAGGCGTGAATAGGTACCTTCCACTCAGCGAACTGATTATTGAGGTACCTATTACGCCACATGGAACGAAGATTGTTATTGTAATTAATAATTTTAACAAACATCATTATTCGTAAATGGAAATGACTAAATAGTTATATTAATAAAATGGTGTAACGCCAATGGTATGCTTGACGCAATCGGGATTCAAAACACGGGAATGAGAAAACTCACGCCAATGGGATGAGCCAATTGGTCGATAAAGGTTAGGTTGTGGGCCCGGACAAGGAACCCGACTTATGACCATAAGATCAATTAATGCACTTCAACCAAGACCTCGTTCGAGTTTCACCATCTAGGGATCGCAAAGACACAAGTGTCCTAGTTTCCCCAGCGGAGTCGCCAATCTGTGCATATGGGCCACCTACATGCCAAGCCAATCCGTGGACGTGCAACAGTCAGAAAGCCACGCTCGGCGGCATAAGAAATGCTTTCGACCGGATCGCTTTAGATCGGTCGGTTTCGTCTCGGTAAAGGTCCTGAAACAATGCAGAGATGTTCGGAGTCGCCACCAAGCAATTATGGGATGCCTAGAAACCGTTCGAATCCAGTTTATACCTAGGTCAATCAAGGCAAAAAGCGGTGTTTGACATAGGTACTAAAGAGAAGGAATTGTCCCTCTTTAGCATCATATCGCTAGAGGTGAGGGTACGTATTGGGAAGCCCTTTAATCGGACACCCAATCCCGCCCGCAGTAGCGGCCTCTACTGATCGATCTTGGTTGGTTAAGTGAAAAAGTTGATAAAATGGGTTAAATGCATGAATGCGCATCCATAAGTTTAAACCTAACATGTGAGATTTGCTATGTCGGTTGTTTATCCAAGTATCAAATAATTGATGTCGAGTTGGATTTAATTGTAACACCCCTGATTTTCGGCTAAATTAAAACTAACTTTTGCATATAAAACTCGCTGAAATACATAGATATTATAATTAATATACAAAGTTTTTCTTACAAAATGTCTCTTAAAACAAAATATACAAAATGAACTAAAACTTTTACAACCATTTTAAATAAAATCTTGTCTTGAAATAAAATCCTTTTTGAACAGCAGCGGAAGACCTAAAAGCAAAACCAGAAGACGGAAAGTACTACCCCCATGACGAGTAGCTTAGAAGGGAAAAAACACGTCAGCCGGAAAGCTGGGTAACAGATAATACCTCAATATAAGCAGAATAGTTTTTGGTCATGGCGTGGAAACACAGACGTGTAAAAATAAAATAAACATAGAGAATAATAAAAACACTCCCCGTAACTAACTAGTACCTCAAACCAACTCCGTCTTATTCATCTAATATAACACTTGTTTCCATTATTCATAATTAACCAAGTCTCATCTCATTACTCCGTCTCATAATATAATACTCCAAGAGTAACCAAGTATCGCATTCTCATCATCTATCCTAAGACCAGGACAAGGGTGAGTGAACTGTCGGGTAAACCGCAAAACAATATTTTCATCTCAATGTCAATTTCAATCTTAGAACATAACTCAATAACCATGGTCACTCTGGACCGTAAACACAACTTGGCACATAAGGCCCATAACACAATTCCAGTAACCAATATCCATTTCAATATCAATGTCATACTGCCATATGTTCTGTTCAGAACTGCTCCACACTTAGAGTACAAGTCTCCAAGCTACTCACCTGTGAGTCAAGGTCAAAAGAAACGACAATTAAGAATACAATACTAGATCAATCCACAACTCAGGAACTAAAGAAGGCAATAGCGAATAAACAAATAGTATAATAATTCCCGTCTCAAAGTTGTAACGAAAGCAGTATCCTCGTTCCTTTCGAAAATAGTCAACACACAAATTATGTTCCTCCCTATTAGCAGTAATACTAATTTGCTTAAACTCCTTGTCCCTCGTCAATAACTCAACAAATCATTAGGACTTCCAACAACAACCTCTCGTCACCTTGAACACCATAAACATCAGTTACCTTCTGAACCCCATGTTTAACTTAAACTATCTCCCATTATTTATCAACTAAACCCGTCTCCCCCAAAATAAACTTACTAATAAAAATATTATTTATCAATATAATAATCAATCAATAATAACTCAACACCAATAAAAATAGCAGCTACCACATAAAATCGTAACAGATTAATAGCAATTAGCACGTGACTCAGACAACCTCGAACAATAATAACAATATTAAGATCGGTAGAATCGTATATCTGCCGGCTTTTGTATTAGAGAGAGAATGAAGAGAGAGAAAAGCTCTAAAACATAGACCTAGTTTTCAGCATGGCCGTCATGAAGTTTACACCAAACCGGTTTTCGCCATTAGCATCAGCTGCAAAAAAACTCACAAAATAATCCTAAAACTATCCTAATAAATCCTAATCATGCTTGTTCTTCAACCAGCAGTAGTAAAGGTGGAAACTTTCGGGGTCCTGTTACAGAGGATGCTCGTAAAACGAAATCTCTTAGAGAGATGAATGGGATCCCTGTACTTGACTTGAGTGCTGAGGCTGAGGAACTTGATGATGAAGGGTGGACGCTGCGAAAAGGAGGAAAGAGCATCCCAGTGTTATCTACCATAGAGGAAGAGGAGGATATTTCAGTGCCGCTTCGATTCACACCGGAGGATGTCCAAACTGAGGTAGAATTCTGGAATAACGCTGTTGTTTGCTTTATTATGGGGGCTAACCCTCCATGGGAAATTATTGAAGGTTATGTTTATCGTGTATGGGAGGAGTTTGGGATTGATAGAGTGTCTTTTTTGGATAATGGGATGTTCATTGTTCGGTTTCAGAAGTCTGCAGGTAGGGATGCATTATTGAAGGCTGGCTATTATCTCTTTGATAACAAGCCAGTCATTATAAAACCCTGGTCTGTAGATATGGAGTTAGTTAAAGAAAAGGTAGATGTTGTTCCTGTGTGGGTCAAGTTGTCTGGCATTCCTCTAAAATTTTGGGGGAAGTGTCTGCCATCTATAGCAGGTCTAGTTGGAAAGTTTGTCCAAACTGATAGGGATATGTTTGATAAGGTTCGTTTGTCATATGCTTGTGTCCTGGTTGAATTAAAAATGGATCAAACATTGCCTGACAAAGTGAAATTTGTGGATGAGAATGGGTCTGTGGTGAGTGTTTCAGTGGATTATGAATGGAGACCTGTCTCTTGTGCTAGTTGTAAAGGAGTGGGTCATGATGCTGAGCACTGCAGGAAACCAGAAAATTTTGAGGGGAAAAGGAAGCCACAAGGTTCTAAACCTCAACAGCAGAAAGTGTGGAGACCTAAACAGCAGGCTCCACCTCCCAGGGAGACTGTAGTTTCACCAATTATAGTCACACCTACTATGTTTCCTCCTTTGTCTCAGGTTAGGGCAACACCTGTTAAAGCTACCCCAGTAAAGATTATTATGAGAATGCCTAGGCAGGAGGGTATTGAAGGAGTTAGATTATCAAGTAAATTTAGCCCTTATACCTTCAAGGATGCTTTGATACAATCTACTACGCCTGGTGTAAGTGTAATTGAAAGTGGTAAGGACCCCCCCCCATTTGCTCATGCATAGTCTAGGTTTTTGGAATGTCCTGGTCTTAATGACCTGAATAAACAGAAGGTTGTAAAGTGGTTTATGCATAATCATGGAGTGGGATTGTTTGGTTTATTGGAAACTAAGATTAAGCCAGATACTTTACTTAAGAAAAACACCTCTATATGTGAAGGATGGAGTGTTTCTACTAATTGTAGTAAACATAAAGGGGGGAGAATTTGGGTGTTCTGGAAGCCTCAATGGTTTGATATTAATTTTTTTATCTTATGGCCCTCAACACATTCATATATTTGTTCAGTCTAGAGTTGATCAGAAGGAATTTTATTTAACAATGATATATGCATTCAATGATTTACATGATAGAAATGCTCTTTGGGATTTTTTGAAGGAGACTGCTAATTTTTGTACTGGTCCCTGGTTATGGATGGGAGATTTCAATGCTGTTTTGTCTCCTATTGAATGGCTGGGGGGGAATACCACTGAAGCAGAGATGGAGTTTTTTCAGGAGTGTGTCTCATTGTGTAGCATGGAGGATATACAGGCTACAGGTGTTCTGTATACTTGGTCTAACAAGCAGGCTATTGCAGATAGGGTTTATAGCAGACTAGATAGGGCCATGGGCAACCAGGATTGGATGGAGTCTTATGGGGATTATGTGGCTCATTTCCACCCTGAGGGCATGTTTGATCACTGTCCATGTACTGTTGTGGATAGGAATATTGAAATTGGTGGGAGGAGAAGCTTTAAGTACTTTAATATGTGGGGTAAAGCTGAAACTTTTATTAGTGAAGTAGCTACTGTTTGGGGTAGGTCTTACAGTGGGACTAAAACGTTCTGCCTCATTAAGAAATTGAAAGCTTTGAAACCAGTGCTCAAGGGCTTGAACAGGTCATGTTTCTCTGATATTGAGAATAGTACTAGTATAGCAAGTACTTTGTTGGAAAACCTTCAGAAACAGCTTATGGATGAGCCTGGAAATTTGGAGATTATTCAACAGGAAATGGAGCTGGCCACTGAATTAAAGGAACTTATCTCAGCTAGGGATAGCTTCTTGACTCAGAAAGCTAAAATTCAGTGGTCCATAGAAGGTGATCTCAATACTTCTTATTTTTATCAAGCTATCAGGAAGAGGATAATGATGAACAAAGTTTTGCAGATAGAGGATATGCATGGAAAGTTGTGTGTACTGGGTGATGAAATCTAGGGTGCTTTCTTATCTTATTATCAGGATTTGTTGGGTATTCATACTGCTACTGATCCTGTTAGTATGTCTGTGGTTAGAAGGGGGCCATGTTGTACAGATGAACACTGGAATATTCTGAATAGGCCAGTTACAGTTGAGGAAATCAAACAGAGTATCTTTAGCATTCCCAAGAGTAAATCACCAGGGCCTGATGGCTTTAATAGCCAATTTTATAGGGATGCTTGGGATATTGTGGGTGAGGAGGTTTGTGCAGCTATTGCTGATTTCTTCTCAACTGGAAAGCTTTTAAACCAGATTAATTCTACAGTGATCACTTTGATTCCTAAGGTGGATAGACCAACAAGTGTTAAGCACTTCAGACCAATTTCTTGCTGCAATGTGATTTACAAGTCAATCTCAAAGATTCTCTGTACTAGACTTGCATTAATTCTGCCAGATATCATTAGTCAAAATCAAGGTCCCTTTGTTAAAGGGAGGAGTATACTTGAAAATATTCTTATCTGTCAGGACCTTGTGAGACTCTATTCTAGGGGAATGGCTTCTCCTAGATGCATGTTCAAGCTAGACTTGCAAAAAGCCTATGATACTATTGAATGGCCTTTTGTGGATCAGATGTTGGAGGCCTTAAATTTCCCTAGTAGGTTTAGAACTATGGTGATGACCTGCATTACTACAACTTCTTATTCCCTCAATCTTAATGGTGCTAGCTTTGGATATTTTAAAGGAAGAAGAGGGTTGAGACAGGGGGACCCTATATCTCCTCTTGTTTTTTGTATCTGCATGGAATATCTATCTAGGGTTCTGATGTATGCAATTGATAAGTGGTTCTTCAGATACCGCCCACTTTGTAAGAGCCTCAAGCTGACCCACTTGCTATTTGCTGATGATTTATTGATGTTTTGCAAAGGAGAGACTCAATCTATTATGTTGCTGCTAAGGGCTTTGGCTACTTTTTCTGCTACTTCAGGACTTAGGGTTAATGCAGCTAAGTCTGAGGTAGTGTTTAATGGGGTTACAAAGAGTCCAAGCGGGATAGTCTGAGATCTCTGGTTTCACTGAAGGTAAGCTCCCCTTTAAATACTTGGGTGTTCCTATCCAGGCTGGGAGACTTACTAGGAATGATTGCAATGTGTTGATTGAGAAGATTGTTTCACGGGTCAGGAGCATTGGTGCCAGGAAATTGAGTTATGCAGGGAGGCTGGTATTGATTAACTCAGTTTTCAATACTCTACATAACTACTGGTGTTCAATTTTTTTGATCCCCAAAGGAGTGATAAAGAGAATTGAGGCAATCTCTCGCAACTATCTATGGAATGGGGACACTGAGTACCACAGATCCCCTCTTGTGGCCTGGCATGATGTGTGTTGCAGCAAGAAGGAGGGGGGACTGGGAATCAAAGAAGCTGGGGTGTGGAATGTGGCCATGGTTGGCAAGTTAGTTAATTGGATATACACAAAAGCAGACAGACTTTGGTTGTTATGGATAGACCATGTGTATATGAAAGGCCTTGACTGGGATACTTATCACCCTCCTCAAGATTCCAACTGGAATTGGAGGAATATTTGCAAGGTTCGCGGACTTCTCTCTGGTGGTTTTCATGGTAATCAATGGGTAGCTGACCCTAAAGGCTACTCTATAAGTTCTGGGTACCAATGGTTGCAGGGATCACACCCCTCTGTACCATGGTATAAGGATGTATGGAATGATTGGAATGTTCCCAAGCAGGCTTTCATTGCTTGGTTGATTTGCAGACAAGCTCTGAATACAAGAGTTAAATTGTCTCAGCTTGGAGTGGTTGATACTGATAATTGTGTTCTATGTGAAGGGGGGGCCTGAAACTCATTTTCATTTGTTTGATGACTGTGCCTATAGTCAACAAATTCTTACAGGCTTAGAAATTTGGCTCCAGAAGAAGCTGCTAATCAGGACAGGTAATTGTTCAAAAGTGCAGAATCAGGTGGTCAGTCTTACCAGAACGATTTATTGGTATACTATTTGGATGGAAAGGAATCAATGCAGACTGGATCTCAAGCTCAGGTGCCCTGCTCAGATTATCAGACTAATACAGCAACAGGTCCAGAGTAGAGTCAAGCAGAAGCTGAAGGAGTTTGTGAAATCAAGGGACAGGCAATGGCTAAGTAGTATTGACATTAATGTTTAGTGTAGGTGCTATGTAATGGTCTTCTTGATGCGGAATTCTGGAAAATGTTGTAATGTTCTTCTGATTAATTAATATATCAAAGCTCACATTTCACCAAAAAAAAAGATTGGTAGAATCGTGTTACCTTGTCTATAGCAAATAGAGAAGACAAAAGGCGAACTGGCTGAGCACACCAACAAACGTAGAAATTGGTGATGAAAAGGAATAATTTACTAGGTAGTGATGTCACACTTAGCAAAGGAAGAGAATTAATAGTTCTTGACAGGGTGGGATGTGATGATGTTTACAGAAAGCTTTTGTCAAAGGCAATGGATTATTGTATAGTCAGCTACTGAGCTGCACAACAAAACACGCCGAGACGATGACTAATATTATAAGGCTTTGGTTACTATTAGTTAGGTTTAAAGTATATGGTTAAATAGAATTAAACGAGTACTTAAAATAGGTTGAGAAGGGCCTAGAACTCTAATGAGATAGACAATGAAAAGGTTAACCGAATTTGGTTTTAATAATAACAAACAACATAAAACGGATTTTAATAAAATTTAAGACAATATTGTAATTCCAATAAATTACCAAATAATAATAAAAAGAATAGAAAAATAAATATAAAATACCCAAAATATTAGAAGTATTACATTAATGTTGATTTGCATGCAAGACGGAAATTAAACATCCATCTACCGAGTTAGGTTTATGGTGCTTAACATGATCCATTTGTCTTTAAAAAGTGCTTTGAAATACAAAGTGTAAAATGCAGACTCATCGATCTGATCCGTCTTGTATCCGAGTTAGCCGAAGTCGGGATTGTCCTAGACGAGTGCTAGAAAGGAAGCATGAGCAGTGCCAAGCAGCCTATTGAGGCGCGAGCCATGAGGCAATACAAGGGAGCCTGTCCTGGTTTGAAATGTAGAAAACAGAAAGCCTGTTTAGGCGCGAGTCAGATGACGGCCCAAAGGGGTGTCTCATGTTTGTTGAAAGTGTTTGTGAAATCATTTGTACAAGGGTGTTAAAACCCGGTTTTTTGTTGAAAAGGTCGTTAAGACGCTTTTGTGCTAATATCAAGCACGGGACTCGGAATAATTATCATTGTATTGATAATATTCGATGTCGGGTTCGATTTTGCAAGTTTGACATGAATAGTTTTATGAAAAAAGGATGTGAAAATGTTTGTTATGAACTAATTATGTTAAGTTCAAATAAAGTGTAAAAGGTGCTTGGTATGAACTAATTATATTAAGTTCATTGCTTTGTAATTAGTCAAAGTTTATCATCGTACTCGGGTTAAACCGACATGGTATGTAGAACCAAGGATGATTATTCATGTATGACTAATATGGTTTTTTCGCAAATGTGAACAAATGAATAAAAAGGCTTTAGAGTACCCTTTAAATATGTAATTAACCAAATATTATCACCGAGTCACGGATTAAACCGTCATGGCATGAAGAGCCAAGGGTGAATATAATTCATGGTTAAAAATGCTTGTTGTAAACTTGATTTGAAATATTTGAAATGGTAAAAATCGATTGCAAATAAGAGATGAAAATGAAGGAAAGATGAACTCACACACATTTGATTTCTGACCTGGGGTGCCATAAGAGGCGTGAGCCACCTAGTTGTGACTAGGGGCTTCTGCCTTAGGTCAAAACTCGGTTTTGGCTCGATCAATCTATATTTTGGATCATGTTATGCATGTTTTATCATGTTAAAGTCATAAAAACAGATAAAAAGAACATGAAAGAAGAGGATTAATTGCACCTTCATACTTACATGCTAGGTTGCTTGACGAGAAATCGACAAAGTGTAAAAACTCGTGAGTCGGAAAACTCGATTTAAAACCGTTTTTTGTAAAATATGGAGTGTTGTTTTGCTTTAGTGATGGTGTAGTTGGTCGAAGTGGTAAGTCAAGTGATTTAATGCACGATGACGGTACCAAACAATGTGTATGGCTCGTATTTTCAATCGGTAGGTCGAAAATACGTATCGTTTGTTGACTTGGGAAATCTAGGTCTAGAATTTTAAGGGAGAAAAGAGGGGGCAGACTCTCGCATGCCTTAAAATGGTGGTATTTAAGGGGTATTTATAAAGGATTGTGTGGTCGTGTGCATTTTGAGCGACGTGGCCACATGAGCTGCTTAAAGAGGAGCGAGCATGTCCGTGGGTCTTCGAGTTGTCTTGTCACTATCACGCATTTGGATTTGTTGTTTGTTCTATCCTAGGTTTTTTAGGTCATGATTGTTGTACTTGACCATCAAGTATGTCGTGTATACTTATCATGGAAGGTTTGTGATATTGTTTTTTGTGTTTGACTCGGTTTGACTCATTGTTGGAGTCGGGATATGAATTTTGAGTCGGTTTTTGGTCCGGTGTCGGTTTTGACTCTAGTTAGTTTTATTGCGACCCCGTCGTCGTACATAAAACACTCCAGGTACTTTTGGAATGTTTTGAAAATGTTTTTTGAAATCGTTTTTTGAGTTTTCCGACGCGTAGTTTATATAAACTGCCGATCAAACGTAGCGATTCCTAAGCATGTTGTAGTCTTATAATCATCAGGTGTTTGATGGGGATTCAACAGATACCAGGTATCTACAGAGCCCCCACTTTGACTGAGGCTTGGACAGGGCAAAAGTCAAAGTACAACCTCCAGGTCAATCGAAGATTACAACCTGGAGACCGAAGCGACATCGAGGCGGCTTAAAAGGATTTGGGCCAAGGACCTGCCGCCGGGAAGGGCGGCGTCGAGGCGAATCGAGGATTCGAGCCAAGGACATACCGTCGGGAATAGTTTAGAGTTTGTCGAATGCTAGTGTGGGTCATTTAAAGTCCGTTAGACTACGTATAAAGGCTCGCCAGCCACAGGAATGAGTCATACCTGAGGCATCTTCGGGATATGTCCTTGAATTGCTTTTTTGTCCGTGCGTAGAGGCTCGCCAGCCGGGTTGCAGGTGCGTAGAGACTCGTCAGCCATTGAAGGTGCGTAGAGACTCGCCAGCCGTTGAAGGTGCATAGAGACTCGCCAGCCATCGAAGGTTGAGTAATCGACTGCGGGAAATAGCCTGATTTATGGGGCTTATTTCAAGAGGTTGCTTGTTGTTAGTGGACTCCGCGGGGGGGTTTTCAGAGGTTCCGCAAGGGGA
The DNA here is from genome assembly GCF_048544455.1 of Silene latifolia. Classification (NCBI taxonomy): domain Eukaryota; kingdom Viridiplantae; phylum Streptophyta; class Magnoliopsida; order Caryophyllales; family Caryophyllaceae; genus Silene; species Silene latifolia. The sequence continues at coordinate 26,241,434 of NC_133537.1, read as the reverse complement.
TTTTTGGGTGTTTATAAGGGATGTTTGCGGCACTGGGAAGAGATAGGCTTCTCGTAACTTGGGCCTGGCTCTTGCAGATGGCGGCCTCCATTATTGTCATTCGTAATTTTGAAGAGAGGTAACGGTTTTTATTGCCGTCGCTCGGAGTTTGTAAAAATAGAAAATTTGAATTTCGTCATTTACTATTTTGTGTTTGAAAAATTTCGTTGTGATAATAGCGAGTTTTACTTTCGCCATTTGCTATTTTTTTTTTAAAATAACGGATTTTAATTCCGTTATCTTGCAATTTTGTGAGAAATAGCGAGTTTGAATTTTCGTCATTTGCTATTTTGTTTGAAGTTAACGGTTTTTAATTCCTTTACCCTGCGATTTTGTGAGAAATAGTGAGTTTGAATTTCGGTACTTACTATTTTTGTTTAAAAATGACGGTTTTTAATTTCGTCGTTTAAAATTTGTGAAAATAGCGAATTTTGAATTTCGCCATTTTGCTATCTGTGCTTTGAAAATAACGATTTTTAATTTCGTTGTTTGAAATTTGTGAAAATAGCGAATTTTGAATTTCGCCATTTTGTATTTGTGAAGAACATAATGGTTTTTAATGTCGTTGTTTGAAATTTGTGAAAATAGCGAACTTTGTGCGAATATAGGCCAAAGCCCAAAATTTCGCTGAAATTGCTAGGATCACCTCAAAGAGGCGGGAACCTTTGTGCGATGTAAGGGGCCTCTCCTTATTTTCTTAAAAGGACACGAGAAGCAGCAACTCCTCATTCGCCATTTCCGTCGACAAAACCCACACGAAATCGCCAAAAAGACATCATTTTTTATCTCGTTTTTTGCTAGGATTCGTGTCATTGCCATTATGTCATCTCAAGATATGTAAATACTCTTGATTCCATTTGAATTTGTTTGCCTTTTTGTTGATTGAATTAGGACGAAACCCTAACCCTCTTGAAATCGATTTGGGCGTTTTTGTTTTGCCCATTTTCGAGTGGAATTGATGCTTGCATTAGGTTAGAAACCTGTTTAGGAGTATAGGGTTGCTTTTAGTTTTCATTTTGGTTCCCGTTCCCATGGTACCCCTACTTTTCATGGTACCCCTTAATTTTGTCAGATTTCCATAATTTTTAATTACTAATTTATCGCCACATCATCAAAACTTAACGTCCATTTAACGGCCGCTACATTAAGGCACCATGGGCACAAAATGGAACCTCAAGGGTATCACAGGCAGATTCTTAAAAGCAAGGGTACCATGGAAAAATCTTACAAAATTGAGGGTAACATGGAAAATTTCCAAATAATTAATTAATTGGGTTTTGTTGAGTCGGGTTTTATAATAATCAAGTTGTTGAATCAAGTTCAAGCCAGGCATCAATTGTTCATCCCGAGAGTCCGAATTCCTAAAGCTTTGTTTGCATTTTCTAACTCTACCATTTATTATATTGTTTTTATTTTTTTTTTACGTTAATTTAGTTAATTAGTTTTATTTAAATTTTAGTTTATCTGTTAGAAATTAAAACATAATTATGGACTCACAAAACACATATAAGAGAGGTCAAGCTGTTTAATTAGTGAGTCAGAAGAACCAACAAGAAACCCCGAACCACAAATCCTTACGACCGCGCTATTTAACATTAACCAATTTATGGGTTTCACTCCGTCACAAACTCACAATTACAGCACATGCAATGGCCCGTCCAACCAAGTGACCAACCAACCCCTCCATAATGACCCCGACTAATTTATTTAGTAGTCTTATATTTGAAAATCAATCTTTTGACGGACCTATTACAATACTGTTACTGCCTATTCCACCACCTTTTATGACAAGGGGGTTAAGACCATAGTCCGAACATGGCTCAAGAGGTGATGAGTCATCTACCGATTTAATGCCATCCCATACACAAACACAACCTGAAAAACCCGAACAACCCGTAGTAGAAGTATGGTTGACCGAATAAGAAATGAAGGCAATACGTAAAAGCGTAGCTCTAGGGAACCCTGACAACATTTTATAAAAAAATGCTAATAAACCAATCTGTAAACGTATATACTGTGATTGCATATTTACTTGCGCTAGTACAGTGTACCGGTTATCTACTTTGATACTCAATAAGCTCCGTAAAAACGTCCCGATCTAGGGCAACCTTCAATGGACCAATTCGTGACTCACCCCGATAACAAATCAAACACTTATAATTACGATGAATGTGCCGAACAATTGTCTAAAATGATTATTCAAACGGAAACCCATTTGCACTTGCTGAACACCCTGCTTTTAATAAATATGTTAAAGCAAATCAATCCCATCACAAAGAAACGAGTAGGAGGTTCGTTAGAAATAAAGGTATGGTACAATTTCTGACGGCACGACAAAACCTTATTTCTGAGTTTGAAAAGACTAAATGTAAATTTGGTATAATTGCTGATGGATGGGATTCTGGCACAGTGGCGTATCCAGGAGGATGCAATGGATGCACCTGCATCCCCCCTTTCTGAAATATGTACATATTAGCTTCACTAAGTGTCATTAAATCTCTAGTGTTGCAGCGGTAGGTTGGTCACTTTCTATACTGTTGGTCATGAGTTTGACTCTTGCGTGCCTTTATTACTCTTTATAATGCTATATTATTGGGCTTCAATTTTTGGGATTATATTACAAGACATACTCTTTTCACAATAAAATAAAGAACTATATATTCCCTTTAAACCGCTTTAAAATATAAGGTCATTTAATAGGAATACTCCGAACTATTAGGGTGCTTCTCAAAATACTCTAAACTATAATTTAACTACCAATATAACCAACTATTATATCCTTTAGCTTTTAATAGAATTGGCCCTTTATTAACCTATAGTAGGAAGTAAAAAGGTCACATCTTTCTCATTATTGATGATCTTCATCTCCTTCCTCTTCACTATACTAAACTGCCCGGAAAAATTCACATCAAATTACAAAAAATCAATCAAAAACACAAAACAAAACCCTAATTAACCTAATTTAATATGACAATACAAGCTCAGAATACCAAATCGCAACAACTAATCGCTTCTCAGCCACGACTCCACTTAATCGATACAGTATTCATTTCTCTGTCTTCATCATTTGTACAGTATTTAGCCTAAAAAACTTCTCTAAAACCCCACCTTTCTTTACCTATTTTAATGAGGTTTCCGTCTTCTTCAAGTTTGCCCTCTTTAGCTTCGGAAATTGCCGGCCCATCTTCACAAGTGTTTCAAAAAATCAACATTGAAACAAGTTTTGTTTCAATCGATGAGTTTTTACCATTTCGTATGTTATGAAAGTTTCTGCAAATTAAACAAAGTGTGCCTATTATGGTTTACTTGCAAATAACTAAATCATGCACATTCCAGTTATTGACGATAAAGGAATGATGGGAATGGTGTCTATTATGGTGATAGTCTATCTCACACCTAACAAAGATAAATACCCTAGTAACAAATAAATGTAGTAGTAGGGGTCGAACACAAGGAGACGGGAGTTGCTAAACAAGTTGTCATGGAGCGAATTTTATCAAGGTTGATTAACGATTGGGTTTTTGTTTTGGTTTTAGTAACACTGATAAATTAGTGAAAGAAAACAAAAATCAAGAAGAGTTTAGGGGAATCGGGTCACACATGCAATTATGTAAATGCTCATGTCAAACTAGGAATTGATAATAACGATAATTGTTTAGGCTTAAAGACAACCACCTCTCGGTCTTATTGTCAACCATAGAACGGATTCTAGCGAGCTCTCGCTATTACTAGATCGGTCTACTAAAATATGCTTAGTCTAATTCAATTTTGTGCCTCTTGACTTATAAAAGTGAATTAACAAATTTAATCTAAGATAGTGATCAATTATCAAAGACTAGCAAACAATACAAGAATTTGATGGAAACTTTTAATAGATATTATAACATCCTAATTCAATAATTACAAGTACAAATGATAACATATGATATAATAAACATGATGAAATGTATATATGAAAATGCTATGATTAAACTTATGATAACAATAACTTAACAATGAAATGTAATAGACTAATAACGATATGGAAATGCTAATGATAATGAAAACAACATAACAATGAAAATGATGGATGAATTAACGAAGTAATGCTAGAATAAAATTACCGTAACAAGGGAAATAGAACTTGAATAAGAAGAACACGAATGAGAAACCCAAATAACTTGAATGGAAAGCTTGAATTAATAACTTGAAATGCTTAAAGGAAATTGTTTATAACAATAAGGAAATGCTTAAAGGAAATCTAAACTATTCTAAAAACTGAAATAAAGTGTATGAAGGTGTGTAAAAGTGGTGTAAGTGGTGTCTCAAATGACGAATTCAACACCCCTTATATAGAATTAGGGGTGTTGAAACGTAAATGACTAAAGAGAGGCAACCCCAATCAGAGACACCCTACCCCGATCGGGGACGTAGGTATTTCAGTTGTTTCTCTTACTTCCATCTTAATTGGCATAGGGAATCCAAATGCACAATTAGGAATCCTAAGCCTTGCTTCTCGATCTTTATGGGCTTCATTTGTTTACTTGTTCACCAACCAAAGTTGGTTTCTTCATGCTCGGGATTTCCATGCTCGGAATTTCCCAAAACGCCCCTCCATGGTCAAGTCTCGTTTCTTTTAGCCTCGTGAACTTTAGTTCTTGCTAATTTGACGGGAAAAAGCCACCGAATGCTTCATTTCCTACAAAATGCAATGAATACAAGCAAAACACCTAGAACACGGAATTAGCTCACAAATACACTTGTAGAAGTGCAATAATCAAATAAAACCGAGCTAAAATAGGGAGTTAAACTATATATAAAATAGACCTATCATATGATTTACTTGCAAATAACCGAATCATGCACATTCTAGTTATTGACGACAAAGGAATGATGTACTTTTGATAATGCATCTACCGACTTCTCTTGCTAATATGTTAAAAATTAGTTTAAATGAAATTCTTTTAAATGGTGCTTTGTTGCATGTTACATGTGTCACGTGGGTGATAGGGAAGGTGATGGACTGGATGTCGATAACGATATCGTCGATTGATTAATTCATTTTCTTTATATCATAACCACGTCCATATTATTATGATGATGAGCGGTGGCGAGCATGATGGTAATTTGCAGTGGAGGATGGTGGGTGGTGGTGCGTAATGATTGGGGTGGTGGTAGATGGGGTAGATGGTGAAACACAAGAGAGGAGACAAATTTTTGAAAAATTAGATGAGAGAAATGGCAGGGTCAAATTCGGAAAAAGCGTACTATATGAATAAAATAATTGCGAAAATCAACACCCTTTATCTATTATTTTATATTTCTAAAATTAACCCATTTTTTTCCTTTAAACTGCGTTAAAATATAGAGTTATTTAATAGGAATACTCTGAACTATTAGAGTGTTTCTCAAAATACTGTAAACTATAATTTAACTACCAATATAACCAACTATTATACCCTTTAGCTTTTAATAGAATTGGCCCTTTATTAACCTATAATAGGAGGTAAAAAGGTCACACCTTTCTCATTATTGATGATTTTCATCTCCTTCCTCTTCACTATGCTAAACTGCCTAGAAAAATCCACATCAAATTACAAAAAATCAAGCAAAAACACAAAAAAAAAAAAAAAACCTAATTAACCTAATTGAATATGACAATACAAACTCAGAATACTAAATCGCAACAACTAATCGCTTCTCAGACACAACTCCACTGGATCGATACAGTATTCATTTCTCTGTCTTCATCATTTGTACAGTATTTAGCCTCAAAAACTTCTCTAGAACCCCACCTTTCTTTCCCTATTTTAATGAGGTTTCTGTCTTCTTCAAGTTTACCCTCTTTAGCTTCGGAAATTGCAGAGCCATCTTCACAAGTGTTTCAAAAAATCAACATTGAAACAAAGCTTTTTTCAATCGATGAGTTTTTACCATTTCGTATGTTAAGAAAGTTTATGCAAATTAAAGAAAGTGTGCCTATTATGGTTTACTTGCAAATAACTGAATCATGCACATTCCAGTTATTGACGACAAAGGAATGATGGGAATGGTGTCGATCGGAGATGTGGTTCGTGCTGTGGTCAACGAGCACCGGAATGAACTTGACCGATTGAATGCATATATACAGGGAGGTTACTAGATGATGACGATAATGACATTTTATTATGTCGGTCTGAAAATTCTCGACTATCTTTGAAATTGTTATTCCTAATGGTATATGAATACTCACATGTTGGCTGTTTCGCATTTGATAAGTATCCTTATATGTTGATTTTATTGTAGTACTAGTTTAAAAGCCCGTACTTCGTACGGGTTAATGACCTTGATTATTTTTAAACTAAGTTATAGAACATTATCGAATAGGTGTTTCGAAGTTCAAATCCGGGTGTCACATAATTCTAAAAAAATGAAATATCATAATCCCTTATGGTCTCTTGATACGTACTTGATTCTAAGCATTAAGTAGCCTCTAAAGCTTTGTTATCTCGAATTCTAGCAAAATTTATTAAATACTAATCATCATAAGTGTAAGCCAATCGGGGCGCTTTGATAGCCCTTATGATTAATATATATAAAGATAGGTGTTTTGAAGTTCAAATCCGGGTGTCACATAATTCTAAAAAAATGAAATATCCTAATCCCTTATGGTCTCTTAATACGTACTTGATTCTAAGCATTAAGTAGCCTCTAAAGCTTTGTTATCTTGAATTCTAGCAAAATTTATTAAGTACTAATCATCATAAGTGTAAGCCAATGGGTGCGCTTTGATAACCCTTATGATTAATACAAAGACAGGTGTGAAATTAGTGAATAGTTTATATTTGCTATATTTTGGTAGGGAGAATAAAGCAAATGTAAACTATTGATTGGGACGGAGGGAGTATATATTTTGTTTGAACCATATATCTACCCTTCAAATATGGACAATTTACTTACACATGTCATTCTTAGAAGTTAGTCAGTTCAATTTTTTTTTTGTTCAATTAATAAGACTGTATTACATAACAACAATAACAACAACAACAACAACAACAACAACAACAACAACAACAACAACAACAACAACAACAACAACAACAACAACAACAACAACAACAACAACAACAACAACAACAACAACAACAACAACAACAACAACAACAACAACAACAACAACAACAACAACAACAACAACAACAACAACAACAACAACAACAACAACAACAACAACAACAACAACAACAACAACAACAACAACAACAACAACAACAACAACAACAACAACAACAACAACAACAACAACAACAACAACAACAACACCAACAACAACAACAACAACAACAATAATAATAACAATAATAATAATAATAATAATAATAATAATAATAATAATAATAATAATATGTTCGATATTTGCTTCCGCTCTGGGATCTCTGCTGGTAAGGAGGTCGATATTGGTCTGCTTGATGCGCATGACCGGTCCTTGCGTCCTGCAGATTTGTTGCTTTACTCTTGGGACAGGGGCCGGGATGTGTGTGTGGACCTGACTGGGTCTTCCCCTTTGACTCAGTCTGGAATGTCTGATTTCGTACCCGGATGTGTGGTTATTGATGTTGCTTGGCGCAAATGCGCCAAGTACCAGGGCTTATGTCCGGGGATCGGTTATGGTTTCTTACCTTTTTCTTTCTCTTCTTTGGGGGAGTTAGAGGCGGATGCCATTGCACTGCTCAAGCGGATTCGGAAATATTCTCTGTCTCAGGATGCCGGAGCGCGCGCTGCTGCTTTTATTTTCACTTGACTTAGCTTTGCTATTGCTAAGGGGGTGGGCGCCCAGATTGTATCTCGGCTACCCACCAATTTCCTGTAAACTTTTGATTGATTAATAAAAGTTTGCGTTTTTAAAAAAAAAAAAAAAAAAATAATAATAATAATAATAATAATAATAATAATAATAATAATAATAATTAATCTTCTAATTACTGATACATAGAGTTCATTTTTATGTTCTTTCTTTCACAAAGCACATGTAATGTATACTCCTATGATCATCTTATTGCTATCATTCCACCGTAAAGGCGTAAAAGATAAATCCGTCTATGTTTTTGGCCACTATACGCAAACATACACTTTAGTGACAACAAAATTATAGTTTCTTAAATTTTAATTTTAACCGTTAATAATAGAAAATCTTAAGAGATTTCTTTCACAATAATTAAGTGACTCAAAATATTTTGGGTTGATTTCCAAGTTTCAAGGATGGCTTCTATTTATAATCATAAGATCACCCTACCTTATGCATGCTAATCTTTCAATGTGGGATAAATTTACTATTTATACGTAGTATATTCACAACACCTCAATTATTTTTCAATGTGGGACAAATAACATACTAATAAATACACCATCTTTTTCACACCTAGCTCGACATCCAACCCGAATCCCGAAATACGGACAATTGCTACTCATTATATCTAATAGTAGTTATATTTAATATTTAATAATATGATCAAATACTATATGTTAATATTCGTACATTCAACATCCAATCCGATTAATAATGAGCAAATACTTACAAACTAATCTTATCTAGAGTCTAAAGTTTTTCGCACGTATATAGGTAACATGTGCAATTTTATCTTATTGCTAACAAACTAATCTTATCTAAAGTCCAAAGTTTTTCTTACGTATAAAATTAACATTTTTTCTTATAAATATTAAGTAGCTTTTAAGGGTTGGACTCTCTTGATGAAACAAATGTTAAAACTTGAAAATTTAACATTATGTAACGTTACTTTTAAAGTCTCTTATATAATAAGAATATTACTGATATATGTTCGTTATTTAAAAATTCAGCTTAAAATTTAAAAAATAAATAACTTATTACTAAACTACTAAATTTGAGTAGAAAAGAAGATGATATAACAATATATAATTATACAACTGTGAAACCACCAAAATCAAAAGTATTGTGTAGTGTGTCCCTCCTTTACCGTTTTTCAGTAAAAGGAGATAGTATTAGCAATCATCTAACTGGTAGTTAAGGCCTTCCTTGTAAGGCTTTAGGGGTTATTTCTTTTGTAAATTGTATTCTTTTCTTTACCCCTTGTGATTGAATGAGAAGAATTATAACCTTTTGAAAAAAAAATCACTATTGTGGAGGTAATAATACAAACTCTTATAAGAGTTATATAAGACAATATTTAAGAGACTCAAAAGATTTTGGGTTGATATTTAAATTCCAAGGATGACTCATATTTATAATCATAAGATCACCCCACATTATGTTAATCTTTCGATGTGAGACAATCTACTATTTATAATAATAGGATCGGCACATCTTATGTTAATCTTTCGATGTGGGACAATTCTACTATTTATAATAGGATGACCACACCTTATGATCATTTTTCGATGTGGGACAATTCTACTATTTATACGTAGTATGTTCACCACATCTTATTATTTTACAATGTGTGACATATAATATACTAAGAATTACATCATCTTTTTCGCACCTAGTTCGACATCCAACTCGATTTAATAATGTTTTGTTCTTTTGATTTTTTCCCCTTAACTGATGTATAAACTCTTTTTGTAAGTCTTTTAATTTAAGTAATATTTAAACAAAAAAAGGTTGAGGACGGATAATTCCATCTTAAATAAAAATTCGTGGATAATAAAATACAAATAAATTTGGTATTAAGACTACATAAGCTGCTATGGCCTATGGATTTTTTAGGAAAATATTTTTGTAGCATTTTATTATGAGTGTGTTGGCAGTTCGTAGAGCTAATATGGTATAGCTGAACCTTGAGCTCTTTGATATACTTGGATTTCTTCAACTGTTGTCCGCTTAATTGTTTGACTAATATTCAGTGAGTTGGTCTCATTGTAATAAAATCATACCTAACTCATTTTTATATTCTCATTCTCATTAAATTGAATTAATCAATATTAATCGCTTTTAAGACTTATTAATTATGGAGATCATGCATACTTATTGTTACATTTGTTAGTTAGTCTTATCGGTGTTCGATTGTTAGATTAAATTATAATATAATTAGACAATTGAATCAAGAAAATCAAGGATACTTGTATCAATTTAACTGTTAGAGCACAACAAATGTAACATATAAGACAACTGTAACATATAAGAGCTCTTTAAGACAATACTTAAGAGACTCAAAAGATTTTGGGTTGATATTTAAGTTCAAAGGATGACTCATATATATAATCATAGGATCATCACACCTTATGTTAATCTTTCAATGTGGGATAATTCTATTATTTATAATTGGATGACCCCACCTTATGGTAATTTTCCGATGTGAGACGATTTTACTATTTATATGTAGTATGTTCATCACACTTATATTATTTTTCAATGCATGACATATAACATATTAAGAAGCACGTCTTCTTTTTCTCACCTAGTTCGACATCCTATACTGTCTATTAATAATCGTACTTTTTTTTCTTTTTTTGTGCAAATGATATGAAATTCATACTCTAATAATTTCATTTTTTTATCCCAAATCTAATTATATAATTTTTTTACGATAGTTTTTTATCAAATGAAATGTATAATGTTTTTATATGAAAATTATAAACATGACTTGGATATATAATATAGGAAATATATATTATAATAATTAAAAAATATCCACTTTATTTTTTATATCATATTGTGGAGATATGATACAAACTTTTAAGAGATCTTTAAGACAATACTTAAGAGACTCGAATAAATTTGGGTTAATACCTAAGTTTCAAGGATGCCTCCTATTTATAATCATAGGATTAACCCCACTTTGTTAATCTTTCAATGTGGGACAATTCTATTATTTATACGTAGTATATTTTCCACACCTACATTATTTTTCAATGTGGGACATATAATGTATTAAGAACTAAGAGGTACACTATCTTTAGTATTTGCAAATGATATAAAATTTATACTCTAATGATAGAATTTTTTATCACGAATCTAATTATATTATTTTCATAATTTTTTTAACAATACTTTGTTGTCAAATGAAATGGAAAAGTTTTTATATAAAAATTGGAAATATCACTTGAATATAATTTAGGAAATATATATATTATAATTATTAAAAGATTCTCCACTTTATTTTTTACATCAAAAATTATTATTTATGATACTTTCCTAAATTGATTTTTGATGATGTGGACGCTCTAGAATCACTCGAAAAAAGCCTCTTTTATAAATATATACTAGGTTGAACGCCCGTGCATTGCAATGAGATAATTAATTTAGGTTGGTAATCATTATTGTAGAGACAATAATACAAACTCTTACTTCTATTTATAATCATAAGATCACCCCCACCTTATAGTAATCCGATGTGGGTCGATTCTACTATTTATACGTAGTATACACCACACCTACATTAATTTTCAATGTGGGACAAATAACATATTCTAAGGAAAGTAATAGTACAAATAAATTTTTTACCAACCATTTATAGATTAGTATTCATAAACTTTTTACCAACCATTTATAGATTATTAGGCGATGAGAACAAACTTTACAAACTTTTAAGAGCTCTCTATAAGACAATACTTAAGAGACTTAAAAGATTTTGGGTTGATACCTAAGTTTCAAGAATTACTCCTATTTATACATAGTATATTCACCGTAGTTACATTACTTTTCAATGTGAGACATATAACATACTAAGTAGACCATATCTTTTATATCAAAAAAATTTAGGTTAACTAGTTGTTTCTCCGTGCGCGATGCGCATGGAGACCTAAGGACGACCTCTATTGATGTTGAAGATATTAGACCATTTTGTATTGTGCAGCGACAACATTATTAGACATTACTTATATGTATTTGCTTGCGTTCTACATCTTATTTATAACAATCCATAAACTTGAGTACATATTGATGTTGTCCGGCCGTGTTTGCAAGGTTTTGACCATCAAATATAACTGCATATGACACTTGTAAGTAGGTGTAGTCTTTGCCAAGTAGTTGTGTATGTCTTATGTATATAGTTTGGAGTGTGAATACCATTTCCTCGTACTTATGTATATGGTTTGGCGGGTGAATACCATTTTTTCTTGTACTACTCCTGCATGTCTTCCAATTTCTCTTCCTCTCCATTCTTCTTTCCCTTTCCTCTTCGTTTTTATCCTTTTATATCCTTCACTCTAGTTCCTCTTCTTTCCCCTTACTCTCTTTCTCGACCTTCATCCCTTTTCCCCTTCCCCTAGGCATTCTCCTCATTTCTCTTCTCCTCCTACTACTTGTCCACCTCCCCTTAGTCTTTTGCCCCATTCTTCTTTTTCTCCCTATTTCTTCTCACTTCACCCCTCGCACCGTTCTCTCCCTATTTTATATTTAACGTTGTCCCCTCGTCTTCCTCCCTCTAATCACCCTCCATGCCCCCCTTCTTATTCGTCCTCCCTCTTTCATTTCTCCTTCTCCTTCACTTGCTCTTATATAACGCCTCCTCCTATTTGTCCTCGTATTAATCTTTCATATCTTCCCCTTCCCCCCTTCTTCCTCTTTCCCCTTGTTCTTATCGTTTGAATCCTTTCATTTCCCTTTACCTTCTCTTATTACCTCTTACTCTTTTTCTCAACCTCGATCCCTTTCCCCTTCCTCATCCATTATCTCTTCCATGTACACCGTCCCCATCCTATATATCCTCACTTCCCTCTCCTCCTCAACTTCTCCTTATATTACAACTCCTCATATTTTTCCTCGTATTAATCCTTCATATCTTTCCCTTCTCCCCCTCCCCCTCCCCTTCATCTTTTCCTTTCCTCTTATTCCCTCTCCCTACCTCTCATTCTTTCCCTTCTTCTCTTTCTTTACCTCCATCCATTTCCCATTCCCACTTCCTCCCTCCACCGTTCCATATTCTTCTCTTTCCTCTTCTCCTCCTACTATTTGTCCTCCTCTTAGCCCTCCCTCCCTCCTTCTCCTCCCCCGTCCTTCACCTCCTTCCCCTCGGTCTTTTCTTTCCCCCTCATTTTTTGCTTTAACGTTGACGCCTCCAAATCCTCAACCTCTTTGTCCCCATTTCCTATTCTTATACCCCCTCCCCCTTCTATTTCCATGTCTACATGCCTCTTTTTAAATCTCCTCCATCACTCTTTCTATGCTTATTCGAAGAAAATAACATCCTCATTACGACTGTCTTTATTGACTGATACATTAATAAAGAGAAAATTTGATAACTTCAATAATTTTGTTTTTAAAGTTGAGTTTTCTTATAATTTTTTTAATTTCTCATTATAATCAGTTCTCTTCCTATTACTACTACTCCTCATCCTCCCTTTGCTCCTCGTACTACTCGCCCTTCTCCTCTTACCCATTCTTACTCATCTTCTTTCCCCTACCTCTCCCTCTCTCTCGTCATCCTCTTCTCTCTTTCCATTTAATCTTTGACGTCCTCAGCCACCTCCTTCTACCCCTCTATTTCCTCCACTTTCTCTCATAATATTTATCCTCCACTGTATCCTCGGACTATTCCTTATCATTCCCTTCCTTTTTCTCCTCCTCGTCCCTTTCTCCTTCCTTTTCCTCTTATAGCTCGCATCCTTTCCCAGTTTCCCTTGTACATGCCTCCTCCTCTTTCACTCATTTTCTTCTCACTTCCCCCCTCGCACCATTCTCTCTCTATTTTCTCTTTAGCGTTGTCGCCTCCTCTTCCTCCCTCTAATCACCCTTCATGCCCCCCTTCTTATTCGTCCTCCCTCTTTCATTTCTCCTTCTCCTTCACTTGCTCTTATATAACGCCTCCTCCTATTTGTCCTCGTATTAATCCTTCATATCTTCCCCTTCCCCTCTTCTTCCTCTTTCCCCTTGTTCTTATCGTTTGCATCCTTCCATTTACCTTTACCTTCTCTTATTACCCCTTACTCTTTTTCTCGACCTCCATCTCTTTACCCTTCCTCGTCCCTTATCTCTTCCATGTACACCATCCTCATCTTATATATCCTCAATTCCCCCTCCTCCTCCACTTCTCCTTATATTATAACTCCTCATATTTTTTCTCGTATTAATCCTTCATATCTTTCCCTCTCCCCCCCCCCCCCCCTTCATCTTTTCCTTTCCTCTTATTCCCTCTCCCTACCTCTCATTCTTTCCCTTCTTCTCTTTCTTTACCTTCATCCACTTCCCATTCCCCCTTCCACCATTCCGTATTCTTCTCTTTCCTCTTCTCCTCCTACTATTTGTCCTTCTCTTAGCCCTTCATCCCTCCTTCTCCTCCCCCGTCCCTCACCTCATTCCCCTCGGTCTTTTCTTTCCCCCTCATTTTTTTCTTTAACGTTGACGCCTCCAAATCCTCAACCTCTTTGTCCCCATTTCCTATTCTTATACCCCCTTCTATTTCCATGTCTACATGCCTCCTTTTTAATCTCCTCCATCACTCTCTCTATGCTTATTCGAAGAAAATAACATCCTCATTACGACTGTCTTTATTGACTGATACATTAATAAAGAGAAAATTTGATAACTTCAATAAATTCTGTTTTTAAAGTAGAGTTTTCATATAATTTTTTTAATTTCTCATTATAATCACTTCTCTTCCTATTACTACTACTCCTCATCCTCCCTTTGCTCCTCGTACTACTCGCCCTTTTCCTCTTACCCTTTCTTACTCCTCTTCTTTCCTTTACCTCTCCCTCTCTCTCGTCATCCTCTTCTCTCTTTCCATTTAATCATTGACGTCCTCAACCACCTCCTTCTACCACTCTATTTCCTCCACTTTCTCTCATAATATTTCTCCTCCACTGTATCCTCGAACTATTCCTTATCATTGTAACACCCCCTCATACCAAGGTACCTTACCAAGGACTACCCTAGCATGAAAGGCTGTTACCATCTCGGTTTCCCGAGGTTAGTATACCAAAGTTACAAATTCCAAACAACATTTATTAAAGTATAAAAGTTAAAGATTACATTATCTCTGACCAACTCAAACTAAATGTACAAGGTCTCAATACAAATGAAATCCAAGACATCTAAACTCATAACAACGGAAGCTAGACTTGACGTGATGACTCCCCATGACTGTCCCATAGCTAAACATCTCGCATTACTGTCACAATCTGCTCACCATCCCGAATGGATCACCGCAGTTTTACAAAACAACAACACGGGGTCGATGATTACTCAATCAATATAAGACAACAACAATACAACCAAATGATCATCGATCTCACACAAGAATCGACTACACACCGAAGTGTGTAGCCCCGCCAGATTACCCATCGCAACAGTAATCCTCGCCGCCGATGGGTGACCGCACCCGTCCCCACCTAGTCCAAACTCATCAACGAGCGACTAACAATCCCCGTCCCTTAATGTGCACATCCCCTCCCGTGACGGGTTCCACGGAGGGCGAACTAGGGTGTGAAGCCACTCCCGCAAGTGACTCCACCACAATCACACACACAATCACAACTCACAACACCACAATCGTCACAACACAACCACACCAATACCGTCACCACAACACCCAACCTCCGATGATCGCCAGATAACAACAATTATAAAACATATGCAATCTCAATCAATTAACAGTACTGAGTAGGAGAAACCCTACCTTTTCGCAATCCGCTACGCTGCAATCAATCATACAAATGCACAACTAGTAACACATCATCACCTACAACAGAGATAATCAACAATCAACGACATATGATGACCAAAACCCTAAACTCCCAAATTAACCAAATTAGGGTTTGTTAACTTATAAGAATGACAATAGATGAACAAGTATAAGACACTTACTACGGCGATTGACACGGAATGAGATGCTAGAACCCACAATCGACAACCTTTGACTTGGAATTGATGAAGATGATTAGAGGATAATGAATGTAGTTTATGTTTTTGGGGAGAAATGATTTTAGAAACTGACGAACGATGATATATAACCTCTAATCATTATAACCAAAATCGCGGAAATAATACCCGTCAGGCCGGATACTCGGTCGAGTAAGGTGTATACTCGGCCGAGTATCCTCTACTCGGTCGAGTATTCACCATGCTCGGCCGAGTATTCCTCAATGAGAACCCAAACAAACTACACTCTTGACACTACTCGGCCGAGTAGGCTCTACTCGGTCGAGTACTTAGCTTATAAAAATCCGTAGTGTTACAATCTTCCCCTCTTAAAAAGAACTTCGTCCCCGAAGTTCCAACCCAACCTATAAAACATGGACACCTAACACCAGCTCCACTAACCACGCTTACTAGATAACATATCCTCTCGATATTGACTCCATAACATTATCGAATAACCACAAAATAATGTTTCCAATCTTGTCTCACTTCCATAACACTCAATAGCACTCAATACCAAGACAATCCACAAAAGAAGATCAACCATCAAAACGGAATGTTACATTCTACCACTCTTAAAAGGAACTTCGTCCTCGAAGTTTACTCACACTCATCAACATCATCATCCAAATTTGCCAAAACTCTCGAACTCATAAATATCATCATCCACTTTTATCAACACTATCGAAAAATTCTCACACTCCTAAACATCGAACTACTACAAGCACAACCATGGCCTTTTAACACTATCAAACACTATATGTACCCATCCATTCCTTATGCTACACCACACTCTACGTCCAATAATATTACGACATGCACAACCCTCAAACGCTCTTTGCCGCATCCTACTCCTCTTAAGACATATGTTACGTCCCCGTAACTCACTAATACTAGATCCTTAGCTATACCTCTCATTATCTTCATCACCACCACATGTGAAAGATACCCGCCTATAATCTAAACACTTATTATTCCTATATCCAAGGCTCTCTTACTTAAACAGTTCTCATACCTCAACTCATTCTGCACTCCATCTAACTAATACCACACAATCCTGATCATAACAAACACTCTAACTCTTCAACATTACCGCAACACGACATACCTCTCTATATAAGCAATATAAAACTCTTATCGCCGAAAGCATAACTCACGATCCACACTTGTTACGTACACTCATACTAGATCCTCAAGTTCCTTTCTTTCATTACCGCAAGACTCATACATAACTTAACACGACACTAATTACCCAACACCCTACACTCACTGTCTCAACAAAGGATTATGAACCACCTGCATATATCAGATCATCACCACACATGTTCTATGAATCACTTGCCATTACCATGTCTACCAAAGCCTCATCTAGAACAAGATCAAAATTACTGTAACAACCTATCCCAACTATGTCCCATCAACAGAATTTCACTATACCATGACAACAACGAAAACATATACAACTCTCTTTCATATCATACTCTACCCTCATTCCCAAATCCGAAAATCGGTAAGACACATCAACAAACAAAACAACAGTCTACATGTCTAACCAAAACTCACAAGAAACAACAGCAACAAAACAACAATCTGTGCATAACTGGTCTATACTTTCGAAACTCAAATCGTAACCACCTCGTATACTCCACCACAACCAGTGACGACATCGCAACACCGCCACCAACAGCCGCACCGCAGCGCGAAAATGCCCGCATCACAACACGAAGTACCGTGCCCGGATCACCACCCGAGGCACAACAACCACATCGATAAACATTACACCCACATATAATTTACACAAACACTGACTCAGTATAACTCTCCGGACAAGAAAACTTACTCAAAACTGCTTTACTCGATCATAACACAACATTTTATACGGAATAAACATACAAGAATCTCATGAACATCATCCTTACCATTTCACGGAATAAACATGTATCATCAATACACATACAATTTTAACTATCCATGCCAGATCAATCAAATTATTACCTTTTGAACCTCATTCCATTAGTATACCGTACCCAACATAAATTACAAAACATTCATATAACAACATTATAATTATCACACCATACCACTTCTTGTGAGATCAGAACCTCACACAAACATTTACACATATCATAGACCCGTAATCACATCCAACTAGTCAATCCTGATCACGTAAGTTACCACTTGACAATGAATATCTCTTATCCCACTTAACTCAGGTGCCCTTCCTAACATATCTTCTCTTACACACAATTATCACCCCTCCAAATGTAGCCATAACATCGACTCCAACTTCCAAATGAACACCTCGTATATCCACATCTTATACTTCCTCACAATCAAACATACTAACCACCTCCACAAAATCAACCTCATTAGAACAACTAACTTCCCCAAAGTAACATCATCCTCAGCCACTAGTGACACTACTATAACACCAACATCCTTCATGTGACTACTCTCTTACTATCACTTCTTAATATAACAATCTGTTTCCTCTCTTTGGTTATCATCCCAAATAACAAACATTCAATCCATCAACACAATTTACCTCAACATTATTCCCAATTCTATCCTTTATCATATCGTTACCTAACTCTCCACCAAAATCTCAGATCGTGCAAACAATCTACAAGCTTCTTATTCCCTTAATATCTCGAAACCCACGGCTATCATGTCGTCCTGCTCTCCTATATAACCATTAACTCACACTCTCTAGTGAGGCTATCGTACATTTCCATAATTTCCTACCTTCATGCTCCTTAACTCCGGTCAACGTTCTCTCAACTTCCATCCATCCATTTCCCCCCCTTTTTACTCAATGATACCAATTAATAATTCATCTCCTTTCTCTTTCTACCTAACTTTTAGTAAACTGTTTATTTTCTCATAGCTCCACAACTCTAATTCCATTAATTCATATCAATATCTTATCATTCTTCTTATCATTTATCCTCTCTCATCTTGTTTCTCACTCACCCTTGCCACCATCAACTCCACACTCTACAGTTACTCTTCAATTAGTCGTATCTCCCTTTCGTATCTCTAGAAAACCAAAAATTAATCTCATACCGTTAATCGCCCAAAGAATTACACACTAGGCTCACCTCTTGATATTCCAAATTCCCAAACTTGGTCACTATCTACAAATCCACGTCGCGACATAACTCTATCTAAGTTCACTATATACCCCTCTTCTCCATCCCTCTAAAGCAACCTTTCATTACATATATCCTTAAGCAACACAATGCTAACCGTCTCCCTCTATAAGTCCTTACACATCCCGAAATGTCACTATTCGTATCCCTCATCTCAATCTTTCATTCTCACGTTTCTTTAAACTCACATTACTTTTGCCCATATATACTTACTTTGATATTACTCAACACACGACTATATCCCTAACCATATCTCACAAAACATGCTATTTACCTCGACTAGCTCATCATTCTTCCCTTTCCTTTTTCCACTATTTCTCACAACCACATTAACACATGTCTTCCTTATCCAACACTTATCTCTCATAAGCCATAATTCTCCATGTCATAACTTCGGGTAACTTACGTATCAAGACCGTCTCACATATAAAAGAATGCGTTAAGATTCAAAACATACATGTGTATATACCCTACGACTCAAAACAATGTAAAAACATAGCCACCGGCTCAAAACAAAAGTAAGAACATAGCCACCGACTCAAAATGGCCGCCCAATGAGGTACTCGGTCGAGTACATAACATACTAGGTCGAGTACAAGGTACTCGGTCGAGTAACTATATTACTCGGTCGAGTTTTCGACTCCAGAAGCAAACTCAATTGTCGCAGAAGGATTACTCGGTCGAGTATTGGGAATACTCGGCCGAGGAGACCTTACTCGGTCGAGTATGAGACTACTCGGCCGAGTTCACGACTCCAGACGCTAAACAGTATTATCACAGAGAGATTACTCGGCCGAATATGGAATACTCGGTCGAGTATAAAAGATACTCGGCCGAGTAGGGACTACTCGGTCGAGTATCGGCCAGTGATTCTCAAGACCGTCCAGTTTTCGTAAAACAGTCATATCTCACTCGTTACTTGGTCATTTTGGGCGTGTGACCTATCGTTAGAATCGTAAGAGGACAAGCTATCACCTCAACTTGGAATCACAGCAATATCATTTCTAGAACTCGACTTATGACAGTTTTAAGACAACCCTTCCAAAATCGGTTTGTATACAAATCAAAATTTCTTATCAAAACAACTTAAACATGCATAAAACAAACATTAACGACCCAATACTTCTAAAACCAGTACATAGTTGAACATTTATCATATTCACATTAAAATTAAACATGAAATTTACATATATAGACGCATGACCTTAATCACATGCTTCTACCAACAATCAAGCATTGACACCATCATGTTCATATGCATATGTACCACTACCATACTTCATGCTCAACATTGCATTAAACAGGTAACATGATCACATTCTTCAGGCTCAATATCAATCAAATACGAATTCACAATTCACCCTTCATATTTTACCATGCTCCAACACTTAACATGTCAACATATTCATGCTCAAAGTTTAACATCAACAATCCTCGATACATCTTTCAACAACTATCACATTCCACTTCTTTCATCATTTAATCCAACCATGCACAAGATTCAAACTATAGATATGAAACACACATAACTCAAACATACAACAGTTTCCCCCCATGTGACCGGCTTGAGATCGTAAGGGCCTTAGTGCGACTCTGGGACGTCTCCCAAGTCTTTGCGGTAGCTCCAAACAACTCTCCCGGGTTCATTTTATTTAGACTCCCTAAGTTCATTGAGTTCATTAGTTTTAGGTGCCTAATCGTCGGCTCGATACCACTTTGTAACACCCCCTCATACCAAGGTACCTTACCAAGGACTACCCTAGCATGAAAGGCTGTTACCATCTCGGTTTCCCGAGGTTAGTATACCAAAGTTACAAATTCCAAACAACATTTATTAAAGTATAAAAGTTAAAGATTACATTATCTCTGACCAACTCAAACTAAATGTACAAGGTCTCAATACAAATGAAATCCAAGACATCTAAACTCATAACAACGGAAGCTAGACTTGACGTGATGACTCCCCATGACTGTCCCATAGCTAAACATCTCGCATTACACTGTCACAATCGCTCACCATCCCCGAATGGATCACCGCAGTTTTACAAAACAACAACACGGGGTCGAATTACTCAATCAATATAAGACAACAACAATACAACCAAATGATCATCGATCTCACACGAGAATCGACTACACACCGAAGTGTGTAGCCCCGCCATTACCCATCGCAACAGTAATCCTCGCGCCAGATGGGTGACCGCAGCCCATCCCCACCTAGTCCGGCTCATCAACGAGCGACTAACAATCCCTGTCCCTTAATGTGCACATCCCCTCCCGTGACGGGTTCCACGGAGGGCGAACTAGGGTGTGAAGCCACTCCCGCAAGTGACTCCACCACAATCACACACACAAGATCACAAAATGTCACAACACCACAATCGTCACAAAGACAACCACACCAATACCGTCACCACAACACCCAACCTCCGATGATCAGCAGATAACAACAATTATAAAACATATGCAATCTCAATCAATTAACAGTACTGAGTAGGAGAAACCCTACCTTTTCGCAATCCGCTACGTTGCAATCAATCATACAAATGCACAACTAGTAACACATCATCACCTACAACAGCGATAATCAACAATCAACGACATATGATGACCAAAACCCTAAATCCCCAAATTAACCAAATTAGGGTTTGTTAACTTATAAGAATGACAATAGATGAACAAGTATAAGACACTTACTACGGCGATTGACACGGAATGAGATGCTAGAACCCACAATCAACAACCTTTGACTTGGAATTGATGAAGATGATTAGAGGATAATGAATGTAGTTTATGTTTTTGGGGAGAAATGATTTTAGAAACTGACGAACGATGATATATAACCTCTAATCATTATAACCAAAATCGCGAAATAATACCCGTCAAATGGATACTCGGTCGAGTAAGGTGTATACTCGGCCGAGTATCCTCTACTCGGTCGAGTATTCACCATACTCGGCGAGTATTCCTCAAATAGAACCCAAACAAACTACACTCCTGACACTACTCGGCCGAGTAGGCTCTACTCGGTCGAGTACTTAGCTTATAAAAATCCGTAGTGTTACAATCATTCCCTTCCTCTTTCTCCTCCTCATTCCTTTCTCCTTCATTTTCCTCTTATAGCTCGCATCCTTTCCCAGTTTCCCTTGTACATGCCTCCTCCTCTTTCACTCATTTTCTTCTCACTTCCCCCCTCGCACCGTTCTCTCTCTATTTTCTCTTTAACATTGTCGCCTCCTCTTCCTCCCTCTAATCACCCTCCATGCCCCCCTTCTTACTCGTCCTCCCTCTTTCATTTCTCCTTCTCCTTCACTTGCTCTTATATAATGTCTCCTCCTATTTGTCCTCGTATTAATCCTTCATATCTTCCTCTTCCCCCTTCTTCCTCTTTCCCCTTGTTCTTATCGTTTGCATCCTTCCATTTCCCTTTACCTTCTCTTATTACCCCTTACTCTTTTTCTCAACCTCCATCCCTTTCCCCTTCCTCGTCCCTTATGTCTTTCATGTACACCATCCTCATTTTATATATCCTCAATTCCCCCTCCTCCTCCACTTCTCCTTATATTACAACTCCTCATATTTTTCCTCGTATTAATCCTAGAGAAACTCTCGTCCATGATTAGGTCGTCCTACTACACATGCTTTGTCTAATTCAATTCCGTGCCTCTCGACTTTTAGAATGAATGAACAAACTTAATCAATGAATAAGGCCTTTAAACATAGATTAAACGTGACGATGCAAACATGTGATAGAAACAATTTATCAATTTAACTTAGCCTCATTTTAACATTTACAATTTACTTAGTCATGCATGGTTTCCCTTACTCCTTGGACAAATGCAACTATTCTAACATGGTGGAAATGTAAACTAAACTAATGCTAAATGAAATGATAAATAACATAATGAAAATAGAATAAGAATTACCTTGAATGGAAATGGAAATGGAAATGGAAATAGAAGAACAATGAATCTAGAACAAACTTGAAATGTAACTTGGAATTAAACTTGAAATGGAATTGTAATGTAATTGCTAAAAAGAAATGTAAACAAACTAAATTAAACTAAGCTAACCTAAGCTAACTACTAAAATTTAGAGAGAATTTAGATGGAAAAATATGTGTAAGAGTTGTGTAAATGTGTGTGATTAGCACCCCTTATATAGAAAATAAGAGAGCAAAATTTGTAGAGAGATCCAAAATGGCATCCTAAGCACACTCTTAATTTTCCTTCAATTCTTGAGTAATTGCCAAAAGGAATCCCATGCAAATTCTTAATGTCTCTTTAATCACATGGTTAAATGTGATATTAGCATCCAAAGCTTCTTAGCATCCAATATTTTCCACCATAATTTGAACTTTGAATTTGGGCTTGACTTGCATATTGACTTTGCTTGCATTTTCATATTGATCCAACACTTTCTTCATGCAAAATCCATGCACTTCCAACACCTAGTCCAATCTTGCTCTCATACTTATACTTGCTTCTAGTGTTGGCACATTTTATAGTACTTTAGCTCATTTTCCTACAAAACACACTTGAGCACACAATTGCACTAGAAACACAATATTAGCTTAAAAACACTTTGATAAGTGCTAAATGATATGAAAAATCAAACTAATATAAGGGGTTAAAATGTATAAAATATACACTTATCATTATATTATATCATATCTTTCATTTCATCTCGCATGGCTTATCGTTATTTAAGAGAGGAACTTGGCATTGTGGAATTATATACCTGGCAATCATATTTATATTGTGTTGCTGCAAATTATTTTATTGAGACGAGACGAGATGAGATGAGATTTGATAGGCCAGGCACGGGGATGTTGAAGGGCCGTGGACCTTGGTTTGGATAGGACAAGCAGGACACGGTGTAAGGAGTTAGTTCTGCACCTGGCATGGCTAGTCCACATGGTGTGGTTGAGCTTGGGCTGAGAGCCTCGGCAACAGACTACTTGTGATTTATCATTGAGACAGTGACATTGTGACTTCGTATTCATTTCATTATTTATTTTATACTATTCACATGTTGTCCATTTATTTATTATAGATCATGAGGTTGACTTGTTTTGGGTGTTGTGTGTCTTAAATGTCTGTTTCCGTTATGGGAACAGATTGATACAGGTAAAGATGCTGTTTGTTTGCTGGGACGGGGCGTGTGAGCTAGATTCGAGTCATCACCTTTAGTCTTTCGCCTGACTTAAACATTATTCATTAGTATTCACTCTTATTGGTTGTAAACTATTTAAACCAGCTCCTTATTCTTTTATTGGCACATTTAGGCAGCGAGTATTGTAAGTCCAATGCGGACATTTATTTATCATTTCTTTCTATTTAAATTACCTTGAATCGTTTGTTTCTATACTATTTACCTCAGTCAACTGAGATGGTAACACCGTCTTTTATCTGAGATGTCTAACTCAAGGCTCTTAGATAAGCGAGGGTGTTACAACACTGTATATCATAATTCAAGTCGTGTTTGACGGTAAACTGGTAGTAATCCTTGTTTGATGGTAAACTGGTAGTAATCCTGAAACACTGAACTCGTGGAGTTCATTTAAAAATGCCTCCTTTTGTAGTAAGGGTCACTATTATATCATAATTATATCACTTGCACAAAGACTACATTTGTATAGTGAAGATGTCAATTCTATCTAAGTATATACTCCTCTGACCATCACCTGCACAAAGAATACACAGGTACGGGTATGGGTCTTATATGACCCTACCCACTCGCCATCCCTATTCCTACCCATACAACACCCAACCTCACCCTATCCATCACCCACAAGGCCACCATTGCATCAACACATTCACCCCGATCCTAACTCATCCTACCCTCTCCATGGTTTTAAGGATTTCTTGATCATGTAGCTCATTTAATCATTAAAGATGGAGGGTGGTACGGAGAAATGCACGGTAAAGCATTCCTTTCAATTTCAATAATAGATTATATAGACTATGACCCTATTGACGACAACATGTCCACATTGTATGACGACCCTTCTTGTGGTTGGACTTTAAAGCTCATTAAATCAAACATTTAACACAGTTGATGATGAAGGGCCAAAAAATGAGAAATCGAGAGCATAGATCGATGGTACAACACTACATGGTACTTCCTTTCTCCCGTCATTTGTTTACCATTAAGTAAAATAGTGCCACGATAAATATAAGAAGTAAATAAACGACTGAAGAAAGAGTACTATTTTATGGGCATATTTTACCTTGTTAATGTCACGGAGTTTTACCTATAAACCACGAATAATGATCATAATGTAGAAAATGGAGCAATCCTAGTGAAACAAACACCTTCAAGGATTTCTTTTATTTGCATATTCTTAATCTTAACCATGATGGTTTCAAACGCATGCCTTTATCGTGATACCGATAATCGACACATTCAGAACAACTTATTAAGTAAATATTCACCTTCAAAAGTGCACCATATTCCGTCTTGTTCTGAGCAACAGGAACTCAGGGAATTCGATCTAACCAGCGCAATGATCACATTGGAGATACTCGTGTGCCAGCTGAAAATCAGAGAAATCGGGATTAAGAGTTAACATTTTGGGAAATACTTAGTCTTGGGAAATCATATACTTATTATAAACTAAAATTTTCAAGCCGAAGCTACCTCTCAATTTCGATGCTCTTTAAATGTAACTTCTGCTAACTACAGCATTTCTGAGCAGACCTTCAAACCTCATGAGTGTTATGAAGTCCATCATTAGAAGCCGCTTGTTAGCTCCTAAAACAAATATATCAAAATCAAAGAACCTGCAACATTTATGAAGTTCAAGGAGTCATTATGAAAACTCTTATCCCTCTTAACCCAACTCAATATTTCATAATTGAGCTTATTATCCTAATTAATAACCACAACCCCCATATAAACCATCCCTTTACTTCTCAATTCATCTATCTTGCACTATCAGCACCCACCTCATCCATCCCCTCTCGTCCGACCACAACCAGCAACTCAAACTCATCATTGACAATAATCCGTCGCCAGCGTTGGTTTAGATAACTTACATTGCCTGTTAGCCGTCAACAACCTCTTAGTCATTTAAAAAATAGTAGGTGTATCTAAACGATGAGAGCATGTGGTCAAACGCAAAGAGAGAAAAATAAAAATAAAAATAAAAATTTACGAATAACATCAATAAACTATACTACTAACTTTGACCTAGTTTTTAGAGTTACGTTTCTCATACAAATATGTAATGATGCTCAAATAGCCATGTTAAAAAAATGACATTTAATGTTGCCCAGAAGATCCGTAATTGTCACCAGTATGGAAAGAGGAAAGAGGTAGTCATTGCGATTTTTCATCATTTCCACCTTCCACCACCATTCTCCTCCATTTTTTAGTTCATTAGAGCTCTATTACTCCGCTAATACTTACTCTCATCCCAAGAGACCCTTAAAGAGCAATAGGCCAGCAAATGAGTGAAAGAAATGTCATAAAACAATCCCAGCACACTAAAAAATCAGCATCCAATGCGCATTTGGTTCTCTCTACACCAAAAAAACCAGTTTCAGTGAAACCAGACCAAGACTTAGTGAAATTTTGCAGATACTATATTATTTAATGGAGAACTAGTTTTGACACCCGTGAAACTCACGGGATGCTAATAGTTTTTTATATTGATTTTCAAGGATTTGAATAAGAAAATGGCATTGGGAGAGAAAATTCTGGAGTTTAAATTGTATTATGTTCAATTTTTCAATAATTATGGATGTAAATATGAGATCAACAACTCTAAATATATGCAACGGAAATAAAATTATGAACTTGATTTCAATACAAAAATTGTACTCCATACTCCATAGTAAACTCTTAAAATAATATTGAAAATAAGAAATGACGTAGTATGTATTAAAAAAGAACAATAACAATAACACAAGATTAAGAAAAGTATGAAACAATTCTTGGAATCATGTACTTAACCTTGTCTAAATTTTTAACGAAGCTGGGAGGGCCCGTGTGAAATCATTTACTTCTAAAGATTGAATATATTTGTTAGTCGATCAAGTGATAACAAAGACATGCAAAATAAGATATACAAAGTACGAATATAAAATAAAGATATTAGTTATTCATTTTTTTTACGTTGATTACTATGGACATTTATCCCGCCAAAATAAAACTGTTATAGAGAACGTGTCAATTGAGGACAGGAATTGGGGGAGAAAAACGAAAGTAAAAATTTGATTAACATACATTAATAGAGAGCAAGTTACCCTCACATTATTCACAATGACTCTGCATTTTTCAAACAATACATTGGTTAGAAATAAAATTTTGATAGCCATGATGAACATTGTAAAGGGGATCAAATAAGCAAGTAAGGGAAAAATTAGTCACCAAAAAATCATATGAATATAAATAATAATAGCATTGAGAATGGACGAATAAAATATACACGCCCATAGGGTTTTTGTGTTCAATATAATAGTTTATATAGTCTTTAATCGACCATTAATATCAATGGGACTCTTGATTTTTCTTTGTAATACATTGACTGTATATTTATTTTCCCATATATTTCTTTTACTTGACGGTTTGTGAACCACCAAGGAAATCTATAAAATATAATTAAAAGGCTACCCTAAAATGACAAATAAACGCCACCTAGACAAAGTCACGTAGGATCCAAAAAGCCACCTAGATTAAAATTTAATGTGACGTGGCATATTTAAATGTGATGTTGCATATTTTTAATGTGACGTGGTGAATTAATGTGACATGAATTATCAATTTATTATTACATGACATTAATTTAAATCATTTATCTATAAATTAATTTAATTCACTTATATCTATAATATTAAAGGATATTATCATTATTCTTAAATTAATTTTGTATATTAAATATATTGTCTTCCAAAATTTATATAACCCTTACAAATTTACATCAAATTTCATAATTTATAATTAATATTGACATTTTAATTGAAACTTTTGTAATAAAACATGTTAATAAATTTCATAATTTATAATTAAAATTTTAATTTTAATTTATTTTTTGTAATAAACATATTAAGGAATTAATTAAACCTCTTCATATTACTAAACACTCATAATTATTAACATTTTCCTATTTAATTCATTGTTTTTAAAAATTTTGTAATAAAACCTGATAATAAATTAATTAAACCTCTTCATCTTACTGAACACCCACCATTATTAACATTTTCCTATTTAATTTATTTTTTTAAATTAAACATGGTAATAAATTGATTAAAACTCTTCATAATACTTAACACATACCAAATTAATTAAAAGTTTTTCCTATTTAATTAATTTTTGTAATATAGCATGTTAATAATTTTATTAAAACTCCTTATATTACTCAACACCCATAATTTTCATTAACATTTTGTCCTATTTAATTCTTCTCTTTAGGTGCTCGCCAATCAATTATCTAATTTAATAATACCACAAAATAAATTAAAATATGGGAATTTATGGTTGTGTAATGACTATAATACCTATACTAGTTTATATTCACTTTTTTTTATTTAAAATATTCTCATTTGTCATGAGTTTCTAAGTTGTGAATTGTATTTTATGGTTTAATTTATTTA
Source organism: Silene latifolia (assembly GCF_048544455.1). Taxonomy (NCBI): domain Eukaryota; kingdom Viridiplantae; phylum Streptophyta; class Magnoliopsida; order Caryophyllales; family Caryophyllaceae; genus Silene; species Silene latifolia. Next base: position 26,212,851 of record NC_133537.1, on the reverse strand, counting down.
TTTGATTATATTGATTATATTGAGTATTATTGTCGAGTATTATTGTTGAGTATTGTTGTTGTTGTTGTTGTTGTTATTGTTGTTGTTGTTGTTGCTGTTGATGTGTCCAATAAAGTATATTTTAATTTGTTATGTTATTGGTTTTATGAATCGTTTGCTTTATATCTGAATTCATGTTTTCCAGTTGGTTTAATTTAAGTGACTTACATGTGACAATGTTTTGATTCGTTTATCAAGTTTTTGCCAGGTTTATGTTTTATCTTTTGGTCAATATATTTTTTATATAACTTTAAAGCACCATGAAACATATGTGAATGCAGATAATTAAGGCAAACCATCACGTGGGTAATCTGAAGAGGGAAGAAATACAAAGGGCACGAAACTGAGGTAAAATTAAAGGTAAAAAAAAGTAAGGTAGAAACTGATAAGTAATGGATGATTGTTGATTTCAAAATAGAAGTCTTATAATTATTTTTTTAATTTGTTATTAAACGTATATTGTGGTGTAATTTTACTATTATACTTTCCCGATCAACCTATTTGAATTTGTATTTTTGTATTCACGAGTATAATCATCTCTAACATATATTTTTCTTTTTCATTTTATATGAACTATTATCAAGGCATGTAATTAAAGGAAGCGAAAGTGAACCTTCGGGTAAATATTAAATAGTATGATTTCTAAATTCTACTTCGTATGTTTTTAAGTTTATGTGTTTTTTTTTGTCAAAACAGGAATAATACATAAAACTTACTTTCATAATTTCCTAGAAAAAAAAAAACCTACTCTCATAATTAATGGTAAATAAATAAGTACAAATAATTGAATGAAAAATTTTTAAAATTTCACAATTTACTTTTTGAACCATCATGACTAATTAATCATTTTAATTATGTCATTTCCTCTTCCAATTTAAGTTTTCTCCAACTGCGACCTTTTGATTATTTTTCTATAAAATTTATTTTACTTTTTTAAGTGGTTTATGCTTTTTTAACCATTATAAGATGATCGTTGATCTCAAAATAGAGATCTTATAATATTTCTTTAAATTTGTTATCAAGCGTATATTGTTGTGTAATTTTACTATTATGCTTTCCCGATCAACCTATTTGAATTTGTATTTTTGTATTCATGAGTATAATCATCTCTAGCATATATTTTTCTTTTTCATTTCATATGAACTATTATCAAGGCATGTACTAAAAGAAAGCGTACTAAAAGGAAGCGAAAGTGAACCTTCAGATAAATATTAAATAGTATGGTTTCTAAATTCTAATCCGTATATTTTTAAGTTTATGTGTTTTTTTTTTCAAAACCGGAATAGATTATTGTATAGTCGTTAATACTATTTTTATTTTTATATAGGATCGTGGACATAATTATAACAAGAGATGGATCAAATTCTTGAAATAGTAATAAGGAACTTAAAAAATTTTATGAACCTTTTGGAATTCGGATTTTAGGGAATATAGTTTTTTAGAGTATTGAGCTATTGAAATGAAAATTTAATTCTTAATAAATGGAGCAGATCCAACCATACCATTAAATCGTATCTAATATTTTTCTATCGATATAATAAATATTTTTTCGGGTGTAAATAATATTTGAAGCATGCACATGGGGATAAGATTTCAAAGATATTTTTATGGGAGGGTTGATGAAAATATCTGGAAATAATTTGGAGATGACTATACTGAGGTATTGAGTTTACAACCTTATAAGGCGTGTTATTGAAGATTTTTCCATATGGAATTTATTATATACGGATGGTTTCAACTTTTAATATTTTAAAAACTCACTTTATTATATTGCGGAGTAAAACACACGTATATATAATGAGTCGTCTTTGTCATTGCTCCGTTGTCAAGTTTTTCAAAATTAGTAGCTACCACATTGTCACTTGCCGGATTCGATTTACAAAAATAAACCAAAGCTTTCAAAGAAATAAGGTATTAACTAACTAATTTCTATGTATTTCAAGACTGTATATTTTTAAATGGATCAACAACTAATTGCTCGAACAAATATTAACAATACAATAAAAATATCAAAACTAAAATAAATAAACCCGTAAATTTCACGGGTCACAAACCTAGTTGAAAGATTATTAGGCCCCATGTATTCACTTCCTTATCTCTACTATCAATCCATATGCTTTTAGACTTTTAGTATGAAAGTAAAAGAAAATGCATTATCTATTGCCATGTGACTCAAAATTCTACTCAAATTTAGCCTTTTTATATTATTATATAGATATAACATGTCACCACATATCAGAGATTCATATTATCATTTTGTTTTGCACACAACATAATAAAAAAGGAAACTCCGACAGAAATGAGAGTATTCAAACCAAAAGAAAACTGCAAAGAAGATTCACTATCATTATTTCCAATTTCGTGTAATGTTATTGGTATGAGTATGTCACCCTCCTGTAATTTAAGTACAAACACAAAATAATAACTAAATTAGATTCTAACATTAATTCAAAAGATAACAAGGACAAAAAGCGAAACAATTCATTTAGTTCTCTATGTAAACTTTACCTACTAACCTTTTTAATAAAAACTAGTTTTGTGACCCGTGAGAATCACGGGTTTGATTATTTTTGTTCTTTTTTTTTTTTTTGGCGGTATTGTTCATGAATGCGTTATTCGGCTTGTTTGACTTCTTGCTTATTATCTTGGAGATATGTTGGTAGGATACCTAATCAAGGTAACAAAATAAAGTGCACGAAAGGGTGTACGACAATTTAGTAATTTAAAAAAAAATTGTTAATTAATATATATTCTAAGGGTTAGAATATATAATGTAATATGTCACCAATAATTAGAGATTCATAATACAATTTGATATTGCGATACATCATAATAATAATTAAAAAATGAAAAACCCAACAAAAAAATAAATATCCAAGTTAAAAGAAAATTGCAAAGAAGTTCCATAACCATTATTTCCAGATTTCATGCAATGTGATTGATATGTGAGTATATCATCCTACAACAATTTCAATAAAAACAAAAAAATAATAACTAAGTAAAATTATAACTATTAATTAACTTAAAACATAATAAGAATAAAAAAGTTAAATAACTCATTTGGTTATATACGTATACTTTACCTACCAACTTTTTGGATAAAAATGAAAAATAGAATTGTTGTAATATTTATATAAGGAAATTTTTGTAATAAATTATCTAATTAATTTCAGGAATTTATTTGAGAGAAGAAGAATGGATTGTGAACTAAGGGGGATATACAAAATTATGGTAAAATAAATACAAAGTATAATAATTGTGAGGAAAAACAAAAAGACAATCTATTAAATAAATGAAATAAAAGTTAAATAAATACAGTAGGTAGATTGATAGAAAATTTATGAGAGGAAAATAAAGAGTTTATATTAATTTATTTTTTGTGTTTGCAACTAATATTTTTTATTTTGTTTTTATTTATAAGCATGTAACACATTGTATTTAGAGATTACTTCTAGTTACATAATCAAGTAATTAATATAAGTAAATTATTATTAACCAATAGCAAAATTACACGTGGATTAAAAATTAATGCTTTAAATTGCCTTTTAACTATATTGTATAGATATAGATAGAAGTGGAATGGAGAAGGTCTCATTTAAATTCACCATGAACACAAAATCATAACAAAATTATAAATATAATTATTTTAGTTTTCTTACTAAATATATTGCTAAACAATATAATTTTTTTTTTTTTTACAAAACCTTATCCTTTACATGAAATAATTTCATGAACTAAATACATGGTATTACCACCCTTTTAAAATTCTATTATTAGTGTTTAATTTACTTAAGTATTTACAGAATTTATTTGTAAATTACTTAAAATAAATAAATATTTTCTTTTCCATATATTTTATATTTTTCAAAACCTTATCCTTTACATGAAATAATTTAATGAACTAAATACACGGTATTACCACCCTTTTAAAATTCTATTATTAGTGTTTAATTTCACTTAAGTATTTACAGAATTTGTTTGTAAATTACTTAAATTAAATAAGTATTTTCTTTTCCATGTATTTTATATTTTCCTAAGAAAATATTTTATATGATCTTTAATACTCGATTAATTAGTTCTGTAAAACATCTTCTATATACAACAAAGTTATATTAACAACAATAGTGAATTAGTGCCTTTAAAAAAAAAGTAGTGAATTAGTGACAATACAATTTTTTTTTTTTTCAACTTCATTTATTCTTCTTCGTTCTTAATTTTTTATGTATTTAGTTTTTTTATTTCGAATACATATAATACTACTCAATATGAAATATCTTGAAATTATTAACTTATATTTAATGCGTATTTTTTTATTGTAGTTTTTTTCTGAGTTAATTAAGTTTAAAGCTAATGGAATATGGATGGATTTTTAAAGGAAATAAGTGAATTAAATTAATACAATATAATTATAAATTGATAATCCATGTCATATTAGTTTGCCAAGTCACATTGTTATTGTCTACGTGGCTTTTTTTCATCCCATGTGGCATTGTCTACGTGGCATTTTTAGGCTTAACCTTTTAATAATGTTTTATAGATGAAAATTAGGATTAGTGTGTTAGTTATATATATTAAGATAATTTTTGTAATTAATTTTCGCATTAATTTCAACAATTTATTTGGGGGAAGAAGAAAAGTTTGTGAATGAAAGGGAAGATAAAAAATTATGATAACATAACTACAAAATATAATAATGGTGATTAACAAATATACCATTAAATAAAAGAAGTATATGTTAAATAGATATGATAGATTAATAACCAAAGTTGTGAGTGGAAAATAAAAAGTTCAGCAACTCTCATATAGGACCGTCCTATAGCATAAGACTGGCCCAAAAGGAGAAAAGTCCAAAGTTAACATATAATTACATTCATATTTCAGTTTTATTTTGATTACTCGATATCTTATAATGAATACCGACATATTTAAATATGTAGGTTATCAAGATAAAGTATTATGTTACCAAAATAAACAATTTTTTGACACATTTATTAACTTACTTAGTTGGGCTTTGTGCCATTAGGCTAGTCTTTTGCTAAAAATGGTCCTATAGAACAATTTGTGTAAAAAGTTTGTATTAGTTTATTTTTTGTGTTTGCAACTAATATTTTTTGTACTTATAAGCATGTGACCTATAGCATTTGGAGATGAATTTTAAATGCTACGTGACTTAGTGAGGTACTTAGTCTTGTTTTTTTTATAACATTGTAGCGGAGTTTATTTCCGTAGTGTGATTTTACTCATCACAGTACTTTCCATTTACTTGTCCTTAACTTAATAACTCTAAGAATAATGATGATAAAAATGACATTTTTGTAAGATATTTTAGTATATTTTAGTGTATATGAAAGGGTTAGTTTAATAAATTTAAATTATATAGATTAGTGTCATGTCACAATTAATTTTGCCATGTCATAATAAATTTTTTGTCATGTTAGTATGTTACAATTAATTTTCGCCATGTCACATTAGTTTGATATTTTAGTTTACCCTTTTAATAAGATTTTATAGATTTTGCATTTTCCATTATTTAATGCAGAATGATGCATGTCTGCCATTTCATATGTGAAGAGTAGATGGTTTAAGTTAATGGCCTATTTTAGACATTATGTAAGCAGTTTGGTGACATAAGACCAGTAAGAACCATAAATATCGGGCCATCTCAAAACATACGCTACTATTCTCCCATAATAAGACAACTTTGCATATGCCAATACCCATGGTAGTAATTTGGTTAATGACGTAACATTTTCAACATTAATGAATGCCTTCATTGGCAGTTACCTAACCTAATATACATCTAAAATTTAAGGAACTACGGCGTTTTGACACAACCAATGCAGAAAATAGATCGAAAAGCACATCAAATTCAACATTGAAACATAGTTGCACATAGCAGTTTATGTCCGTTTCAGCCTGAATCGTAACTGGCTAACTTAATAGGTTATGGTAAAAGTACAAAATAGACCTTACTATATAAATGACCAGAAGTGAAAAATGATAAGTAGACCATATTTCAAGACCTGGCCAAATTATTACTAAAGGTAAAGCTTAGGAATTTACTGCAATTTAAATTTTGGAAAAAGGTTTACTTGCATATTATTGGTACAAAAAGGTTTACTTGCACATTATTTAAAGTTTCCTAATATTTAAGAGCGGCATTGACGACATCTTAATTAGTAATGAAAAGAATTCTGCACACTTAATTTACTTGAGATTCTAGTATATAGTAGAATAAGTAGATACCCCCAAGGAATATCTCCAACAAGCATCTAGTCTCCAATTCTCCATCTTTGTCTTCATATGTGAGCACAAAGTCTGATGTTCCATCTAATAGCTTTGACGGTCTTGTTACTTTTGGCATCAAAATTAGTTCTGCATTTAATTCTAGCATTCAAATAAACAAGAAGTAATTACTCTCTAGATACTAAACGGAGCATTTCAAGCTTAAGACAACCAGTTATACTCCATAGTCAAAATCACTTTCTGAAGCTTATTCAGCTAGTTCATGATTTCAATTATTACCCTTGCTGAAATTGCAGTCATTCTTACACATTACGGATTCTCGATAGGCCAGAGTTTCGTGCAACAATTATGTCGAAAATGAATAAAATCAAATTTCAAAAGTTCCAGAAATCAACGAAAATGTGACGAGAACTCACCGTCAGCTGTATTGGTGAACATATCCTCCAAGGCGCAGGCTAAGGACTCGTAATCGGAGTGTGCAGTGAGACCAACCTTCCTTCCAATCGCAACACCTTCCATATTAACTTTGACAAACAATGAACTCTTGTGGGGCAATCTCTGGTTAGAAATGGGATTACCCTTGTCTTGAGCAACATAACCCCATATTTCCCTTTGTTTTCATTAGTAGCAATTGACTTTGGTTGGTTAGCCATGGTACTCATCCTGTATGACAATATAGGTGGCCATCCCACTACTTGACTGCTTCCCATGTTAATCACACACCAACCAAACAACAATAACAGCTTAAAATTCATCATAATAAATCATACACCTCCCCGACCTAGTCATTTGTTTACCTACACCACTTTGGGATGTGTCATTCATTTATCTACCTTTCTATATCGGAAATACTTTTAAATAGTAATTTGATCATCTCCATGTATTATTGTTGATGTGTTCATTTTATATATACTTTTACCCCTCATTTTAGCTCGGTTTTTATTGTATATCATACTTTAATTAGTATATTTGTGAGCTAATCTTGTGTTCTAGGTGTATTGTTTATATTTGTTACATTTTGTAAGAATCTAAGCATTTAGAGGCTTTTTCCTATCACATTAACAAGCACCAAGTTCACTAAGCTAAGTGGAAACAAGATGGACCAAGTATGAAAATGGAAGGTGTGTTTCCAAGCCCATGCAAGAGTGTATGAGACAATGCAAAATGATACTACAGAGAGCCCAATGAGAAGTCCAAATTCATGTGGAAAAGATCAAGCTTAGGATACTCTTTGAAAGCTCTTAAGTTGATAGATTAGGCATTTATCTGGGTGCATTAAGGGACATTTATCACGAACTTTGGATTCCCTCAACATTTAATCGAGGAATTAAGCCAAAAATGCCCGGAATGCTACGCCCCCGATCGGGGCTGGCAAACCCGATCGGGGTTGACCCCCTCTTGCAATTTTACATTATGCCCCTATTTTCTTATAAATAGGGGCCTTAATCCGTCATTAGGGATATCTTATCTTACGCATTTCATACACTATTTCACTCTAGCCTCAAGCAAAACTCTCTCTAAGTTTTCATATTAGTTTCAATATTGTTCAGCTTTTAGTTGATGTTGTTAAACATTTGGTTCTAAGTTATTCAAGCATTTGGTTCTCTTTATTCTCCTTTGCCATTCAAGTTCTATTTCCTTATTTCGGTAATTCTAATTCTTGTTTATCTAGTTTACATTTCCATTTAGTTATCATATAGTTTTATCATTAGTACTTTTATTATATCACATAGGTTAATCTCATATTTTATGTTTTATCATTTAGTTTATATCATTTCTACGATCATGTTTAGCATTTTATTCAACATAGTTTATAACTTACAATTTAATATGAGTAGCTAAATTCCTTTAGACCTTAGTATAGGGGGCAAGGGAAGCCATGCAAAAAATCAAATATGTAAAATGATAAATTAGGTTGATATAAAATTGTCTAATTGTTTCTATCACATATTTGCACCTCAACGTTTAATCTTTGGTTATTGGCCATAATCGTAGATTAAGTTTGTTAATTCATTCTATAAGTCGAGAGCCACGGAATCGAATTAGACTAAGCATGTGTAGTAGGACGACCTAGTCATAAACGAGATTTTCTCTAGGACCCGGTCTATGGTTGACACTAATATCATAAGGTGGGTGTCTCTAAGCCTAACAATTGACAATGTTATTATTACCGAGTTTAACATGAACATATATTTACCTTTGCATGTGTGACCCGACTCCCCTAGACTCCCTTTATCATATAGTTTACATCTTTATAATTATTAATCATCAAACCAACCAACAAACCAAACCAAAACGTAATCAACCTTGATAAGAATCTTTCCATAGCATTTCATAACGCAATTCCTGTCTCCTTGTGTTCGACCCCTATTACTACATTAATTTGTGTCTAGGGTAATTATCTTTGCATAGGTGTACGATAGCCTATCAAATTTTGGCACTGTTGCCGGGGAGCACGGTTTTATTGCGTATTGATTTGTCGATTTTTATCTTGTTTTCTTTTGTCTTAAGGAACACTTGTTCCTTGAGACCGTTACTTATCATTTTTTAGAAATTGTTGTCTTATTCCCAGGTCCTCTCGTAGTGGAGATTTTCTTTCATCGGATTCTGATCCCGAGAAAACCTTTAGGAGAAGATGACGTTTTTAAAAAGAAGTGAAAGAAGCCGCTTCTCCCGTGCAAGTTGAAAGTGCTAGAAAGTCTTACTTGAACGATCTAGAAGCTCTTGAAGAAGAGTAGGTTTCAAGTTCATCATCTCCACCACCACCATCTTCACCTAAAAAGATGGTGAAACTTTCTGATCACTCAAAGCCCACCGCGGCCATGCTTTCGGCCGGTATTACAACTACTCAAATTACCGCACCGGACTTCGAGAATAAGCCGGCTTTCATTAGCCTTGTGGAGAGGAAGCAATTTGGGGGAAGTCCTTTGGAGGATCCCAATTTGCATGTGCAAAATTTCTGCGATTATTCCTCCATGATCCGTCAAACGGGCGTCACTCAAGCCCAAATAAGGAAAATACTTTTCCCTTTCTCTTTAAAGGACAGGGCAAAGTTTTGGATCAATAGCCTTGACCGCACCGCTTTGGGAATCACCAATTGGGAGACATTGGCTCTTGCGCTCTATCAAAAGTTTTTTCCACCGGATAAAACTCAAACTTTGAGGAGCCAAATCACCGGATTCTGTCAACAAGCTCTTGAGAGCTTATATGAGGCTTGGGAGAGGTACAAGTATTTACAAAGACAATTCCCACATCATGGGTTGGACGATTGGTTCCTAGCTATAACATTCTACAATGGATGTCGTGCCGAGTCCCGAAGGATTCTTGATTCCGCCAACAATGGGCGGTTTGACCAAATTGACACCGATATTGCTCATGCCACGATCGAATCTATGGCGATCCATGACGCACAATATGTCAATTCCCGAAGTGTGCCACTCAAAGGTAAAGAAGAATCCTCCGACAATCCCGTCTTGTTAGATCAAATTGCCTTACTCCAACAACAATTGGCGGAACGAGATGCTAGGGATTCTCTTCAACAACTCAACGCCATGTCTTCTACGAGTCAAATCATTGTTTGTGACAGTTGCGGAGGTGCGGGTCATTACACCGCTCATTGCCAAGCTACTATTGAGGAGGTAAATGTTTTTCAAGCTTTTAGACAAAATTCATATCCACCGGGTACATTTTCCAATACTTATAACCCGAATTCAAAATTCCACCCGAATATGTCTTATAGAAGCAATAATGTGCTTAACCCTCAACCCCCACCACAACAAAATGCCTATGTCCCTCAACAACAAAAGTATAATCCTCCACCGGATTATCAAAACCAACAAAGGCCACCTTGACAAAATTACCAACAAAATCAACCCGCACCACAAAATGGCCAACAAAACAACCAAGGAGGAGGCAAGCTTGAGGGCTTGATAGTACAAATGCAAAGGGAAATGTTGGCTCAAATCCAAAAGAATGAGCAAGCTCACAATGCCGCAGTCAAGATGTTGGAGCAACAAATGGCTCAACTAGCATCATCTAGCTCTTCAAGGAAAACGGGTCAATTACCACCCCAAGGTGAGCAACCCCATGCTACCGAAATATGATGGACCACCTATGCCCAAGGAATATGAGGAGGTACTTGTTGAGTTGAAGATTTCTCCAAATGGTAAGAAAAGTGAAGATGTTCTAAAGAAGGTGGATGATCCACCTGTGGTTGAAGAAGTCAAAGATGTGGAGGATGCTCCTCCAAAGAAGGATGTTGAACCAAAGGTGCCGGAAAAAGTCAAAGTGTCATTTTCTCATAGATTGGCAAAGCATCAAAAGAATTCTCAATTCGGTAAATTCATGGAAGTTATGAAGAATCTCCATGTAATCGTTCCTTTTACCAAATTAATCACTCAAATTCCATCTTATACTAAGTTCATGAAAGACATTTTAACTAAGAAGAGGACTTTTGACGAAGTTGAAACAATAGCCCTCACCGCCGAGGTGAGTGCTCTTTTGCAAAACAAGTCCCCTCCTAAGTTGAAAGATCCCGGTAGTTTTTCTATTCCATGCACAATTGGCACCTATCAAATTGATAAAGCTTTATGTGATTTAGGTGCTAGTGTGAGTGTAATACCTTACTCTATTTGTGCAAAGCTTAATATGGGAGTCTTACAATGTACTAATGTCACATTGCAAATGGCGGATCGTTCTATAAAACACCCTTTGAGAGTTTTGGAGGATGTTCCCGTGAAGGTTGGTAAGTTTTTCATTCCGGTTGATTTTATTGTTCTTGACATGGCCGAAGATGCCCAAATCCCAATCATTTTGGGAAGACCCTTTTTACATACCGCGGGTGCGGTAATTGATATCAAGAATGGTACAATCACATTGGAAGTGAGTGACGATAAGGTCACATATAATTTTAATAGTGCCATGAAGAGTCCTATTATAGAAGAGTTGTTATTCTATTGACATTTTGGATGTTGTTGACATTGTCATAGAAGACTCTATACCTTGATCTTTGTCTAAAGATCCTTGGAGGCACTCTTGCTATTGGAATCATTTGCAGGTGATGATGAGGTTGGAAATAAGGAGATAGATGTTTTGGGGCATGAATTGGATGGAGAAGAGCTATCATTGGAGGAAAGCTCACACTTTATAGGTTTGGTTGCTACACCTTAAGACCTTGAGTGAGGTGCAAAAACCCGAACTTAAGCCCCTCCCCTCCAATTTGAGGTATGCTTTTCTAGATGATGAGGAGATGTGTCCAGTAATTGTTAGTGCTAAATTGAATGAGATTCAATTGTCTAAATTGCTTCATGTCTTAAGGTCTAACAAGAAAGCCATTGGATACAAACTTGATGATTTAAATGGCATAAGCCCCGAATTTTGCATGCATAGAATCAATCTTGAGGAAGATCATAAACCATGTGTCCAAGGTCAAAGACGACTAAATCCTAACATGCAAGAAGTGGTGAAAAAGGAAGTGCTTAAATTGTTGGATGCGGGAATTATTTATGCAATTTCCGATTCTAAATGGGTGAGTCCGGTCCAAGTGGTTCCTAAGAAAGGAGGAACCACCATAGTCAAAAATGATAAAAATGAACTAATTCCAACTAGAATTGTGACTGGTTGGAGAATGTGTATTGACTATAGGAGGCTAAATTTAGCCACCAAGAAAGACCACTACCCATTGCCTTTTATTGACCAAATGTTGGAGCGGTTGGCATGTCACAAGTATTTTTGCTATCTAGATGGTTATTCCGGGTTCTTTCAAATACCAATTCACCCGGATGACCAAGAGAAGACCACATTTACATTCCCTATGGTACCTTTGCTTACCGTAGAATGCCCTTTGGTCTTTGTAATGCCCCCACCACTTTCCAACGTTGCATGATAAGCATCTTTCCGACTTTATCGAGTCTATCATGGAGGTGTTTATGGATGATTTTAGTGTCTATGGTTCTTCTTTTGATGCATGTTTGGCTAACTTGTCTAAAGTGTTGAAGCGTTGTGAAGAGGTTGACTTAGTGTTGAATTGGGAAAAGTGCCACTTCATGGTGAATGAAGGGGTGATACTTGGTCATATTGTTTCGGAAAGAGGAATTGAAGTGGACCGTGCTAAGGTCCAAGTTATTGAGCAACTACCCCCACCGGTAAATGTGAAGAGTGTAAGGAGTTTCTTAGGCCATGCGGAATTCTACCGCCGTTTTATTAAAGACTTTTCTAAGATTGCAAAACCCCTTACGGAACTTCTTTTAAAAGATGCTCCCTTTGTGTTTACTAACGATTGTCTTGAGTCTTTTCGTAGGATCAAGAAGGCTTTGATTTTCGCACCTATCATCCAATCACCGAATTGGAACTTGCCATTCGAGCTCATGTGTGATACAAGTGACTATGCGGTAGGTGCCGTGCTAGGACAAAGAAAGGTCAAGATTCTCCATGCTATCTACTATGCTAGCAAAACCTTGGATGTGGCTCAAATCAACTATGCCACCACAGAGAAAGAGCTACTTGCCATTGTCTATGCCTTAGACAAATTCCGATCTTACTTGATCGGTTCAAAAATCATTGTTCATACCGATTATGCCGCACTAAAGCACCTCCTAGCCAAACAAGAAGCTAAGCCAAGGTTGATACGATGGATCTTGCTCTTGCAAGAATTAGATCTTGAGATTAAAGACAAGAAGGGAGCCGAAAATGTTGTTGTCGACCACCTATCCCGTTTGAAGTTCAATGATGGGGGTATTGAATTACCTATCAATGATTCCTTTACCGATGATGTTTTGATGATGTTGGAAGCCAATACTCCTTGGTATGCCGACATAGCCAACTATCTTGTTGGAAGAGAGTTGCAACCTAACCTTTCATATCAACAAAGGAAGAAATTCTTACATGATGCCAAGTTCTTCTTATGGGACAATCCAAATTTGTTCAAACATTGCTCCGACGGGCTATTCCGGAGATGTATCCCACATTGGGATGTGAAAGGGGTGCTAGAAGGATTCCATTCTTCTCTTTAAGGTGGTCATCATGGACCATCCAAGCCCGTTGCAAAGGTGTTGCAATCCGGCTTCTATTGGCCAACTATGTTCCAAGATGTTAAAGATTTCGTGATGGCTTGCGATGCTTGCCAAAGGACGGGTTCTATATCAAGGAGGCACGAGATGCCTTTAAATGGTATCTTGGAAGTGGAGGTATTCGATGTTTGGGGAATTGATTATCAAGGATCGTTTCCTTCATCAAAAGGGAATCGGTATATTTTGGTTGTCGTTGATTATATCTCTAAATGGGTAGAGGCAATTGCTACTTCAACAAATGATGCCCGTGCCATGATCAACTTATTCAAGTAGATCATATTTCCAAGGTTTGGTGTTCCAAGAGCGGTCATTAGTGATCGTGGTACTCATTTTGGTAAAAAACAACTTGATGCCTTATTGGAGAAATATTGGGTCTATCATAGAAGAGGCTTGGCTTACCATCCACAAACTAGTGGCCAAGTGGAGGTTTCTAACTGTGAGCTCAAGTCCATACTTGAGAAAGTTGTTGCCAAGTCGCGAAAATATTGGAGTATGAAGCTCGATGATACCTTATGGGCCTACCGTACCGCATATAAGACACCTATTGGTACCTCACCATATAGGTTGGTCTATGGAAAGCCGTGCCATCTCCCCGTTGAGTTGGAACAAAAAGCTTATTGGGCGGTTAAGGAGCTTAACATGGATCCAAAGTTGAGTGGAGAAAAGCGGTTGTTGCAACTAAATGAGCTTGATGAATTTCACTTACAAGCTTATGAGAGCTCTCGTCTTTACAAGGACAAAACAAAGAGATGGCATGACAAGAAGATCTTGAACAAGGAATTTCAAATCGGTGATAAGGTGTTGCTATTCAATTCCCGTTACAAGCTATTTACGGGAAAATTACGATCACGGTGTTCCGGTCCATACACCGTCACAAATGTCAACAAGTTCGATTCCGTTGAAGTGATGACCACCAAGGGCGAAAAATTCAAAGCAAATGGCCATCGTTTGAAGATCTATCATAAGAATGTGATCGTTGGTGTGATAGAGGAAGTAACCGTTCAACCTCTACTTAAGAAAGCTTAAACCGACTCAAGCTTTTTTGTCGTGCGGGACGTTAAACCAGCGCTTCTTGGGAGGCAACCCAAGCTTTTTAATTGCTTTCATTTATTTTTTTTTTAATTTTCCGCAATTTACTGTTTTTCGTAGAATTAGAAATAAAATACTAGACTTAACGATGTTTGTTTTTGTGTGATTTATAGGTGAAAATGAAGAAAATGAGGCTTAAAGGAGAAATAGCACGTTTCCCCATGCAAGGACCCCGTTCGGGGACCTAATTTTCGAAAAACAGGATGGAATTATTTAATTACGGAAGCAAAGGCAAAAGCGGCATGGACTGGTCAACCCCGGTCGGGGTTGCCAGCCCCAATCGGGGACGTGGTTTCGTAGTTGGCTTGCAGCTTTTTAGCACGGGTAAAAAAAATAGAACATTTGTTCTATCATTCAAGCACACCGACGGTACCCCTTTTCTCCTATCTCCCTCATTTCTTCACTTTTCTTCATCTAAAATCACAAGGAAACATCTATTTCTTCATTATTTTGCAAGATTCATTCAACTATTAACATCATCAAGTAGGTTTTCTTCCCTTTTCTCTTCCATTCATCCAATTTAATCAATTTCATCAAGTTTATCAAACCCTAACTCAAATTGGGGGAATTTGATTTTGTGCTTATTTGTACTAGAAATTGATTATATAATGCTCTATTCATGTTTATAGTATGAATTAGCTCACTAATTCGTTCTATTATGTCTATTTGGATGGAGTTTGGTTTGCCTTAAGATGAATTTTTGTCTTAAATTTCAGAAAAATGGCACCAAGAAGACCTCCTACCCAAGGTGCTTCTAAGAGGAGAAGAGGTGATGCGGAATCCTCCCGGGCTGCGGAGGATGTGCAAATGGAAGAGGTCCCGGAATGGCAAGATCCGGATTTTCCCGGAGTAATTTTCAATTGTCAAAAGCAATATGACAATTGGGTCATCCTAAGGAGCAAAGGTATGAAACCGACTAAATTCATTAACCAAGCTTCTTTAAACAATATTGGAATTGAAAAGAATGTTAAGACATTATTTAAGAACCTTAGTATGAAACATTGTTATATAATGGATTATAAGACCTTTCCCGAACTCACCCTTGAGTTCTTAAGCTCTTTTGAGTTTCATAGGTCGAAGAAACCCGGTTTTGTGCTTTTTGTGACTTTCCGATTGTTTAATGATGACCATAAGATGGACCTAGCGGACTTCGCTAATATCTTCCAATTGCCTCATAAAGACTTACCTATTGAATCACCCGACTCTTATAACCCGTTTTTGACATGGAATACCATTTCTCACTTCCCCTTTCAAAGTTGGGACCATTGCCCCCACCAATACATACATTACCCCGACATTCGGGTTTGGCAAAGGTTTATGGGGTGGACCTTTTTTGGGAGAAATGAGCCTCACTCGGTGGGGAAAGTTGAGGTGGAGATTTAGGGTGCTTTCCTTAATGTTAATGGTGATGATAATTGGGGGATCAATATTCCCTACCACTTTGCGGTTCACTTGACCAAACAATGTAACCCAAAGAATAGATGTATTGTCTTAGGAGGTTTGGTTACAAAGATTGCTCACCATTTGTGTCGTTTCAACCAAGAAAACACCGACTTGAGACCATTGCTTATCTCTAGGGAAAAAGGAGTCGGGCTAGATTATGAATAATTCCTTTCTTGCAATTGGTTTAGGGATGCTCACCCTAACATGGTTTAGAAAATCGGTAGGCAAGACTCCATTAGTCTACCGGAAGAGAAGAAGGAAATTAAGGCCTTAGTTCACACTAAGCCCTATCATGGGAGTGCCCCTTTTACTAGACCTACTTACCACTTGGCTCTACGAGGTGAGACACGTACCACCGTTGAGCGGCGTGAGGGAGGTCAACCCTCTCAAGCACGTCATTCCACCTCTAGTATTCATTCACCCTCTAGTCTAGAAATGATGGATATGATGCGAGACTTACGCTTAAGTGTTAATACAATTTGTGATTACCAAAGACTTGCATTGCATCCCATATATGATCATTTTGCTAGGCAAGGAGTAATCCAACCCGCGGGCCACACCCTTCATTTTATACTTATCCCCCGGGTGGATTTCCTCCTCCTTCTCCCTCTCCTAACAATGATGCAGGTACTTTTACTACATATGCTCCCGGTCCGGATTTTTGTGGGTTGGATTATGGATTTGAGGTATTACATTGGAGGATATGGAGGGTATGGTGGGTATGGTGGTTATAGTAGCTATGGTGATGGTCTTGGAAGAGGCCAAAACATTGGTGAGTATGTCACTCCTCTCCAAGAGGATGATTCTAGTGGAAGTGGTCAACAAGGTGAAGCATCCGGAAGTGGAAGTGGTAAGAAGAAGAAAGGAAGGAAGGGGTTCAACTTTTGGCCCTTTTCTTAGATGAATGATGAAGGAAGAAGTCCCTCGTATACATACTAGCTTGGGGGGGAGGCTAACAAGTTTAGTAAGTTTTATTTGCTTTGAATTTTAGTTTATTTCTCGCAACTCATTAAATATGACCCCTTGTCCTTCTTGTTTATGTGCTTTGAGCCATTTTTATGGTTTAGTTGGGTAATTTAATTGTTGGCACATTAAGGACAATGTTATGTTTAGCTTGGGAGGAGGTTGCATTTGCATGTAGTATAGTTTGAATGTAGAAAATTTGAAAATTTTGAGAGAAATTTGTGCTTTTTGCTTGCTTGTAGCCTACTTTCCCTCTTACTTATCCTAATGATGGGATAATTGCTACATGGGGATGTCTTGACATAGTAGGTGGGAGATGGAAAATGAACCGAATAGGCTTGATCTTAACTATTGGCAAGCTACAAAATTGGTAAGGTAGAACCTCTTTAGACCGACGCATCCATATCCGGTCTCTCTTAGGTGAGTGTAGGTGTCTCATTATGATGTGTGTTTCATCAAAACGCACAAGTATGGTTCTCATTTCATCTCTTTATAAGCATGAATTCATTTGTTATAGCATTTTGGAGTCATTCACATGATTATATTTGCCTTTTTGACCCCCTCACAAACATTTATCCCTAACTACATTATAATTTGCCTACCTTATTGAGCTAGTAGCTTTGTTTGGTTTTGTTTGGCCGCTCAATTGGGATTTGGTTCAAAGCTTGGAAAATCATGTGAGCTTGGTCTTAATGCTCAAGAAAGAAAAAGAAAAAAAAATGAAAGAAAAAATGAAGAATTGAAATGAAAAAATTAAGAAAAGAATGATGGAAAAAAAGAAATGAAAAAGCATGAAGGAAAATGAAAAAGAAGTATGATTTGAAAAAAAAAAAAAAAAGAGAAGTTGATGTGATAAACTCTCATGCATTATTCACATATTTTGGAGAGTTTACTTATGATTTGTGTTGTAATTTGGGATTAGAATTGGGATTGAGCATCCTTACATTTAGTTGTTGCTAGCTTGACAATCCATAATTCATTTGTTCCCCTTTCTTACCCATTACATATTGCCTTCTTCTCCCCCATTTGGCTTCTTTTTCATGCTTGCATATGATTGCTTTTGGCTTGTAGTTTTGAAATGTTTATCATATTAGATTGCGGACACATTATTATAAGTCGAGGATAGTTGAGTGTTTATTCACAAAAATGTCCTTTCACATATAAAAGAGTTTGAGTGCACCGTGAGAGTCCATAAGTCGAAAGATCATGCAAGAGCTTAAAGGTTCATTTCAAGTTTTCCATGCTACGCTGTCATGTAAATCTCATCCATGTTTTGCTTTATTCCTTTGCAAATGTTGTTTCGGGTTTTGAATCATTATGCTTAGCTTGTTTTAGGGTATTGCAATTGATGGGATATAGTTTCTTGCTTGGGGACAAGCAAGGGTTTAGCTTGGGGGAGTTTGATGTGTTCATTTTATATATACTTTTATCCCTCATTTTAGCTCGGTTTTTATTGTATATCATACTTTAATTAGTATATTTGTGAGCTAATCTTGTGTTCTAGGTGTATTGTTTGTATTTGTTACATTTTGTAGGAATCTAAACATTTAGAGGCTTTTTTCTATCACATTAACAAGCACCAAGTTCACTAAGCTAAGTGGAAACAAGATGGACCAAGTATGACAATGGAAGGTGTGTTTCCAAGCCCAAGCAAGAGTGTATGAGACAATGCAAAATGATCCTACAAAGAGCCCAATGAGAAGTCCAAATTCATGTGGAAAAGATCAAGCTTAGGATACTCTTTGAAAGCTCTTAAGTTGATAGATTAGGCATTTACCCGGGTGCATTAAGGGACATTTATCACGAACTTTGGATTCCCTCAACATTTAATCGAGGAATTAAGCCAAAATGCCCGGAATGCTACGCCCCCGATCGGGGTTGACCCCCTCTTGCAATTTTACGTTATGCCCTTATTTTCTTATAAATAGGGGCCTTAATCCGTCATTAGGGATATCGTATCTTACGCATTTCATACACTATTTCACTCTAGCCTCAAGCAAAACTCTCTCTAAGTTTTCATATTAGTTTCAATATTGTTAAGCTTTTAGTTGATGTTAAACATTTGGTTCTAAGTTATTCAAGCATTTGGTTCTCTTTATTCTCCTTTGCAATTCAAGTTCTATTCCCTTATTTCGGTAATTCTAATTCTTGTTTATCTAGTTTACATTTTCATTTAGTTATCATATAGTTTTATCATTAGTACTTTTATTATATCACATAGTTTAATCTCATATTTTATGTTTTATCATTTAGTTTATATCATTTCTACGATCATGTTTAGCATTTTATTCAACATAGTTTATAACTTACAATTTAATATGAGTAGCTAAATTCCCTTAGTCTAGGGGCTAGGGAAGCCATGCAAAAATCAAATATGTAAAATGATAAATTAGGTTGATATAAAATTCTCTAATTGTTTCTATCACATGTTTGCACCTCAACGTTTAATCTTTGGTTATTGGCCATAATCGTAGATTAAGTTTGTTAATTCATTCTATAAGTCGAGAGCCACAGAATCGGATTAGACTAAGCATGTTTAGTAGGACGACCTAGTTATAAACGAGAGTTTCTCTAGGGCCCGGTCTATGGTTGACACTAATATCGTAAGGTGGGTGTCTCTAAGCCTAAACAATTGACAATGTTATTATTACCGAGTTTAACATGAACATATATTTACCTTTGCATGTGTGACCCGACTCCCCTAGACTCCCTTTATCATATAGTTTATATCTTTATAATTATTAATCATCAAAACAACCAACAAACCAAACCAAAACGTAATCAACCTTGATAAGAATCTTTCCATAGCATTTCATAACGCAATTCCCGTCTCCTTGTGTTCGACCCCTATTACTAAATTAATTTGTGTCTAGGGTAATTACCTTTGCATAGGTATACGATAGCCTATCAATTGTCCACTTGGGTACTACTCCCTCGGTCCCAATTAGTTGTTTATTATTTTTTATGTTGGTTAATATCTACTACATTAATTTTGAAAAGGGCAGTAAACAATTCAGTAAGAAGAAAATACACCGTACCTAAGAGCAGTAGGAGAAGCATGTGTTTTGGTAGCAATAGAAGAAACATTGTTGTTAATATTAGTAACACCATATTAGCAGTACAAGTTTTCGAAGAAGACGACGACGAAGAAGAAGCGGATGAAAGAGAAAGAAAAGCAAGTCTTAAACTGCGGCTTAATTCAAGCTGAGAAGAATCGTCAAACTCTTCATAACCATATTGAATACCCACCATCTAATCAGTTTGATCAAATTGACGTGTCTGTTGCTCAACCGTTGATGACACTGAACCATTTTCAACCTCCATTAAACCCAACCTGCTTGATACAAATATTGATTTATTATTATTATTATTATTATTATTATTATTATTATTATTATTATTATTATTATATTTATTATTATTATTATTATTATTATTATTATTATTATTATTATTATTATTATTATTATTTGAGTTTGTTTGTTGAAAATTAATGAAGAAGAAAGAAAGAATTATGGGTGGAGATAGTGATGATTGATGATAATGGAAATACGTAAACAAATTAACGCAATCAAGCGGTATCAATAATCAAGGTATATATGAGTAGAAAACCCAGAATACAAAGGTCGAAATAGTAAACAAAAAACCCCAGGAAACAAAGCTGAGAATGATTAAGAACGAAAAGAAGAAAGGCGTTAATGGAAATTGAGAAACCCAATCAAAACCCGCCAATCAAATCAGTAGTATTAAAGCACAATAGTGATAATCAAGGTAAAGCAAAACCCTAATTCCACCCAAAGTAGCACAATAGAGAGAAATGGAATGCCAAAATACCTGGTTATTTCCGTCGCCATCATCAGAATCAACAACGTCATCGCACATCAACTCCTTACCGTCATCAACATGACGTCAACTCCTCATCGTCTCACCAAACGAAACTGAGACGAGCCTAAGAAGCCAGATAACACCTAGATCAAGTAATCAATCGCTCAGATATAGAAATTTCAATTCACAACACATGAACAATTAACACAACTAATAACCAAGCAATTCAAAACAGTTCAGCAAATGGAAAACACAACACATGAACAATTCAGTAAATGAAAAAGGAAGAAATAAGCAACTGAAATCAACCAGATCTAGAACGAGGTAAAGAAGGAAGAAGGAAAGAGGAGGTTATCCACTGTAAACAAAATATCCTTATCAATAGCAGATCGATAAGCTGAAGGAAGAAGAAAGTAAAGAAATATAAGCTGAAAGAAGAAGAAAGTAAAGAAGGAGGAAGAAGAAGGAAAGAGGAGGTCAGAGAACGAAAGAAAGAAGGATAAAACATTAAAGAAAGAAAACAAGAGAAGTCACAGTAATTTTGCTGTTCAACATATGAGGCGTGCGTGAGCCACTGCTCTACTGTTCAATATTTTGGGAAGTTCTCACATTTATACAGGGTATAGA
Source organism: Silene latifolia (assembly GCF_048544455.1). NCBI lineage: Eukaryota > Viridiplantae > Streptophyta > Magnoliopsida > Caryophyllales > Caryophyllaceae > Silene > Silene latifolia. The sequence goes on along the minus strand of NC_133537.1, from coordinate 26,191,552 downwards.
TACCTAAGTTTCAAGGATGTCTCCTATTTATATTTATAGAATCACCCTACTATTCTTTCGATGTGAGATATATAATTTAATTATTTAGACGTAGTATGTTCACCACGCCTACATTATTTTTCAATGTGAAAGATATAACATACCAATAAGTAAATGTCTCTTCTTAAAAAAATCACTATTGTATACATATTATTTTTCTTTGAAGGTAAAACCACTTAGTCTCGATCATTAGATAGAGATCTCTAAATCGTACGTATAACGATTCATTAACGCTCTATTAGTGCATTCAGGAGACAACCATTAGTAAAATCTTTAGTTTTGTACTGTGTTAGGAGACTACCATTAATAAAACTCTTTGTTTTGTACTGTGCTTTAACTTTGTGTATGTTGTAATGTTGTTCATTATAGGTTGCCTATGTGACACCAATATTAAGTGATTTTTGCTTCTCTTGTTCATGTTCTTAACTCTTTCCCGGTAGTTATCATCAATCTCCACTTTATTTTTTATATCATATCGTAGAGATAATCATAAAAAAATCTTAAGAGAGCTCTTTAAAACAATATTTATGAGACTCAAAAAATTTTGGGCTGATACATAAGTTCCAAATATGTCTCCTATTTATAATCATAGGATCACACTACCTTATACTAATCTTTCGATATGGGACAATTCTACTATTTATATGTATTATATTCACCACACCTACTTATTTTCCAATGTGGGACAAAACATACTAAAAAGTACACAATTTTACATATTAAGAAGTACACCATCTTTAATATGTGCAAATAATATGAAATCTATACTCTAATGATAGCATTTTTTTACCACAAAGCTAATTATATTATTTTCATAATTTTTTTAACGATATTTTTTTACCAAATGAAATGTAAAAGTTTGATATAAAAATTGGAAATATCACTTGAATATAATTTAGGAAATATACATATTATAATAATTAAAAGATTCTCCACTTTATTTTTTAAATCAAAAATTATACTTTCCTAAATTGATTTTTGATGATGTGGACGCTCTGAGATCACTCGAAAAAACTCTCTTTTATATAAATATATATAGATATAGATGAGAGAGTATGTGATGAAGTTGCCGAAATATAAATGACAATATAAAAGAAAAAAAAGATGTTAAAAGGAGCTAAAACATTTTCACTAGCTTAGCAGGTAGCTGGTCTACCTATTCTAATAGAAGGGAAGGGGTGTGAAAATTGAGAGTATATTGTTAATTAAAATAGAGTTTAAAATATTATAAGAAGCACTCACTTGGAATATTTTTTTTTTTTTGGTAGAATGTGAGCTTTTTTGATTAATAATAAAGAAATTTTACAACCCAAACTATTACAAGACTCCACTTTTAAACTAGACTAAGTACAAAAGGGACATCGAATATTAATCTTACTTAGCCAATTACAATCCCTTGGCATGACACAATCATTTAACTTTCCTACAATTCGACCATGCACCAGATTCTGAATTTGTTGAGCCAACTTCTCAGGCCTGCAAAGAGTAAGCTCTAACCGAGCATTGTTCCTTTGCATCCATAGAGTATACCAGGCAGCCATAGTTGACTACCCTACAAATTCTTCTTTGCAGCTTAGACATGGAGCTATAAGGAGTATTGAGCTTCAGCTGCAACCATTGTTCCAAACCTGCAATCACCTGTGAGGAGTAGGCACATTCCCAGAAAAGATGATCATGTGTCTCTTCCCTCATCTCACACAGAACACAGCTAGCAGTAACACTTAGGCCCAACTTAAACATCTTAGATCTAGTGTTCAAGGCTGCCCTATGAATCAACCAACCAACAAAAGCATGTTTAGGAAGAACCCTGGTATCCCAAACATCCTGATACCAAAGGACAGGAGGGTGTGGATCCTGTAACCAATGGTATCCAAAGATCGATAGTGTATACACCGCTTGAACCATCCAACAGCTTATCCCGATATCCACCTACTAAAAGATCTTTTACCCTGCAAATATTCCTCCAGTTCCAATTGGAGTCAGGAGGAGGATGATAATCAGTCCAATCAGCACCTTTCATATAGACATGATCAATCCAAAGAACCCATAACCTGTCAGCCTTTGTATAAATCCAATTCACTAGCTTTCCCACACTAGCTATATTCCACACCCCAGCATCTTTAATACCCAGACCACCTTCTTTTTTACTACAACAAACATTATGCCATGCCACCAAAGGTGCCCTGTTATAATCTGAACCCCCACACCAGAGAAAATTCCTGCAAATACCCTCTATTCTCTTGACAACACCCTTAGGGATCAAAAATATGGAAGCCTAGTAGTTGTGCAGAGTATTCAGCACAGAGTTTATAAGGACTAGTCTACCAGCATAGCTTAGCTTCCTAGCCCCTATACCTCTAATCTTTGAAACAATCTTATCCAAAAGCACATTACAATCAGCCTTGGTTAATCTACCAGGTTGAATAGGAATCCCAAGGTATTTAAAAGGAAGTGTACCTTCTTGGAAACCGAAACCCGAGCAATATCCTGTTTCGGGGACTCGATACTCCATTGAAGACCACCTCTGATTTAGCAGCATTTACCTTGAGTCCAGAAAAGCCAGAAAAAGTAGCCAAGACTCTAAGAATAAGCATGATAGATTGCACATCCCCTTTACTGAACATTAGAAGATCATCAGCAAAGAGTAAATGAGTCAATCTCAAGCTCTTACACATAGGATGATACCTGAAATACCATTTTCTAGTAGCAAAATCCATAAGTCTAGATAGATATTCCATACAAATGCAGAAAATAAGAGGAGAAATAGGGTCCCCTTGCCTAAGCCCCCTCCTTCCATTAAAGAATCCAAACTGAGCACCATTCAGATTAAGGGTATAAGTTGGAGTAGAAATACAAGTCATAATCATTCTTCTAAAATTTCCAGGGAAGAGAAGAGCCTCTAACATCTGGTCTACAAAGGCCCATTCAATTGAATCATAGGCTTTTTGAAGATCAAGCTTGAAAAGACATCTTGGAGAGGCTTTCCCTCTATTATATTGCCTAATGAGATCTTGGCAAATCAAAATATTCTCCAATATGCTCCTCCCTTTAACAAAAGCACCTTGAGTCTTGCATATCAAATCAGGGAGAATGAGGGCCAATCTAGAACAAAGTAACTTTGAGATAACTTTATAAATCACATTACAGCAAGAGATAGGTCCGTAATGCTTGACACTAGTAGGCCCATCGATCTTAGGGATCGAGTAATGACAGAGAATTTATCCGAGTAAGCAACCTACCGTGTCAAAAAAATTAATAATGACCTCACGTATATCTTTGCCCACAATGTCCCAAGAATACTTATAAAAATGACTCGTATACCCATCGGACCAGGTGACTTGTTTGAGGGAATACTAAAGAGACTCTTCTTGACTTCATCAGCTGTGACAGGTCTATTTAGTAAGGCCCAATGTGCCTCAGTACAACACACACCATTCCTGACCACATTAGAGTTCACAACATCAGTAGACTTATAAGAACCCAACAGATCCTGGTAATAATCCAAGAAAGCTGACTGTATAGCAGTCCCATCAGTACACATTTTGTCTCACTTGGAATATTGTCATTAAATAATCCTAAAATATAAAAAAATAAAGTCAATTTAGTGCACAAAGAAGGATCAAAATGACACTAACCAGCTAGTCTTGCTATAGACGGATATATCCGTTTATAACTAAAGACGGGTCAAATAGCTTGAAAGTGATGACATTTTTGGCCCTCACCACCCACTTGTTGTTTGTCCTATTAGGAATGTGATATTGTATTTGACCCGTCTTTAGATATAGACGGATATGTGACGTCTATAATGAGATTTTGTGGACACCAACAGGAGACAACACTTGTGAGGACCTAAGAACTTGAAATCAGCTTTGGAGCGCAAAGATGGCAACAGAGATGAATTGAAACGCCACGAATTATTTTTCCCGAGAAAAAAAAGGAAAAATCAAGAACAACACGAACACACATACACTCAAAAAAGAACCGAACTACTCATAAAAAGGTAAAAAAAACAAAAAAAAAGCATCACCTGAGAAATCTTCGTGTGCAACACCATTTCAACACGTTGCCCCGTATTTCCTCACTCTCAATGCATTTTTTTTCTCTCTTTTCCCCATTCTCTCTAATTCGTACTAACAGTTAGGGTTTGTTCTTGTAAATTAGTCTCTGACGATTTTTGTTGCTGTAAATTTACGACATTTTTCGTTTTTTGATCGGCGACGTTGATTTTGATTTTTGTTGAAGGTTTCGGCGATCAAATCATCATGTTTGAAGCGCATGTAAGTGATCAAATCGTCATGTTTTTGATTTTATTTATTTATGATTTGTTTGAGCGAAATACGTTGTTAGTTTGATCGCGTTGCTATGTTATGATCGAAGATTTGTGTGACGAATTAGTTGCTGTTTTTGTTGTGATTAGATGTATGCGATAGTTGTTGATTTGATTAAATGAGAAGGAAGTGTAGTTATGAAATTGATTTAGAGATTGTGCCTTTGAGAGCTGATGCCAGGAGCTTGGTGTTAGGTTGTTTTGAATTTGTTTTGTAGTATGGTGGAGGTGAGTTAGGGTTGAATTTGTATTGAATTTGTGTTTTGATATCGAATAACTGAATTGGCCAACAATCGTCTTTATGCGACGCATTTATGAAAGTGTCCTACGGTTGGATGTTTTTGGTGGAACACAAAAAAGTTCTGTTGAGGAACGAAGGTCTGATTGAGATATATTAGGTTTAGAAGTGATTGTCGATAGCATATAAATCTGAAGTTTGAGAGCAGTTCCGTGTTTTAAGGATAACAATGAATGTTGGTAGGTAATGTTAGTATGTGCCCGAGTGCTTTGCACTAGGCTTATAGAACCAATAGCAAAAGACTAGAGACTAGTCATAAGTTCAGAGAGGTGCCTCCTAAAAGCGATTGGTGATATGAGGAGTAATCACTAACGTATAAACGAGTCTCCCACTGGTAATTCCACAGATGTATGTGGGAGAATGCCCAATCACACACGTGGGAAGTGACCTCAATCGTACGAGCGTGCTTGCCACGTGCTCGACATGACACTTAATTCTAGTAACATATTTTTTTAATAAAAAAGTTCTATGACTTGTGTCCCAAACTCGACACTGTGGCATCCACCACTGGACACGTTATTGACCTTATCACACCCGACTCTTTTAGCTGAGTTGAAGTAACATATCTTGTAAGCAATATCTTTGATAATAGCAGCTGTATTGTTTTCTTGAGTACTGAACACGGGCGCTACTCACTTTCAGAAATCAGAACCTAATCTTGTGCTATCTGAAGAGAAGAAACAAGTGATTTTAGAATGGAAGTTGTTATTGGAGATTATGTTGAGTGTGGTTAGGATGTAAATGGCGTTAAGTTAAGAGGTCAAATGAAGATATAACCCTGGGGCTCTGTTTAAAATACCATCAATACCTGAAGGGGTCTGCTATAGTACTTCCTCCATTCCACTTTTATTGTCCTACTTTCCATTTTGGGAAGGATTTAAGGAATAGGGGTAAAATTACTATACCCCCTTAATTAAGAAGAGTGGGGCACAATGTCATTTTATAGAGGAAGTGGTAGCTAAAAATAAAATGGAGAGAGTAACATATAAGTACAAAAAGGTATGGGAGTAACTAGTAAGGTTAGTTCGCGAGTACAGAATAAGATAATTTATTGAGGGATCTGGTCTAATATTTCTTGAGATCAAAGTAAAAACAAAGTAACAATTTTGAGTTGGAGGTATGGTATCTAAGTTGACAAGCACTTTTCTTTTGTTGTGTTTGAATTTTCGTCTCTTAGCACTGTTAGTGTTCAATTTTATTTGCTCCTTTTCATTTTTGTTGAATAGTCGCCTTTTGTGCAATCAGATAAAATGTAGAATGTTTCTTGTTCACTATATGTTGTCATTACTTGATAGTGAATTTGCTAATTTGGTGTTTTTAGTTTGTGACCCTGTGCTATTCAAAGGGGGTACGACTAAATTTTTGCAGATGTTGTATAGTTCTTGGCATCAAGCCATCAACCTACCTGTCCAAGATTTCATTTGTCGCCATTCACTTCTATCTAATGTTTATGTTAGGAATTATACCTTTTACCTTTCACTTAACCTATCATCGACTGCTTACACTTCAGCACTTACTAGGGGGAGTAGGGGAGATATGTGGGGTGATGCCTTTTAACGCTGGTTAGTCACATGGAAATTTACCGAAATATTACAGGACGGCCAAGGAAAAAACGTTTTGAATTTTTTTTAGTCGATCTTGTGCATCTGTGGGGGTAGGGTTCAAGGAATGATTACAGTTTCTACAACATCTGTCTGATTTACTGGCTTTTCTGTCAGTGTTGCCATTTCCCTTCCTCAGATTATAAAAAATCGTTTAAATTTTTGCAATGTATCTTCTATTTTTTATTTTTTGAGCAACCCTAGAGTTGTTTGCATCCTCTTTGAGTCTGCTGTACTTATACTTGTCACTATATATGTGCAACATGTTTAATATACTTTTCTTGCAGGTCCTTCATTTGCTTAAAAGATATTTAGGTGAATATGTCCATGGACTGTCTTTAGAAGCTTTAAGAGTCAGCGTGTGGAAAGGTTGGTAACTTAATATTTAGAACCTTGGGGTCAAGACCGTGTAATTGTTAGCCTTACAATATTTTCTGATTTGTGACATAGGTGATGTTGTCCTCAAAGATTTGAAGTTGAAAGCAGAGGCATTAAACTCACTCAAACTTCCTGTAACGGTGAAAGCTGGTTTTATTGGTACCATAACATTAAAGGTACATTATTTATGTAAACGGTAACAGTTTGCTTCATCATCCTTCCTGGTTGAAGGCATGTTATCTTCATCTTTTTTCTGTGTAGGTCCCTTGGAAAAGCCTGGGCAAAGAGCCAGTGATTGTTCTCATAGATCGTGTTTTTGTTCTAGCCAATCCAGCACCCGATGGAAGCACTGTCAAGGTGGCTCTGTGTGCACTTTTAAGAAAAGCTTGGTTTTTTAGCTGTAACGAATTTACATAGCCTTTAATGCCTATGTCATTTTGTTGGTGTTATAGGAACAGGACAGAGAGAGGCTCTTCGAAGATAAACTTCACCAGATTGAGGTCATCTCTCTCTCTCTCTCTCTCTCTCTCTCTCTCTCTCTCTCTCTCTCTCTCTCTCTCTCTCTCTCTCTCTCTCTTCTGCGTTGACATTTTTTATGCCCTTTTTTTTTTGCGCTTACAGTAATGGTTGTGACTTCGGTTTTGCTACAAATCTATTTTTTCGTTTTTGGTGCTTTGTTTTTCTTTTGGAACTCTATGCACCTTGTTCTTATAAGAATAAAAAAGGCAAACAAATGATTGAGACAAAGGGAGTATTAAACTTGTATCAAACTATCAAAGGCTTTGAAGAAAACAGATTTCAAGTGATTTTGGGATTCTGGATATTGGCTCACAATTAGAAGTGCTATACTCAGCTGACCTTACACTTTCCTCTTGTGCACGCTAAATTGTGGCAAAAAATAGAGTTGAAAGAAAAAAAGTAAATTTCCAAGGCTTACTCTGTTTGCAACTTTGTCTCCTGTTATGATTCATGTGTGAAAATGTGAAATGCATAGTGAAGCACTCTTCAGCTGTAGCTTTGTGTGCAAGTAGCGTTACCTTCACAATCTGCACATGAGCTCTGTTGTTTTCATTATTATATCAAGAAGCATATATTACTTATTTATTAGCTGACATATCTAACATACATGCAGTTTAAAGAACAAGTGTATGTGTTATATTTCTTTCTATCCCTTCTCTTTTGAAGTATATCGATGTTTGGCAGATGAATGCCTCTTTGGAAATTTTTATCTTTGTATTATTTTAGACAAGGAAAAGTTAGATGCACACCAAAAAAATAAAAAAAATCTGAATGTCACTAACATAGTCCCTTTATATGTAGTAGTGGAATATTAGCTACTTGTTTTTGTTCCCTTTTTGTTGTGATCTTAGATAATGGGAGGTCATTTTTGCCCGTATGATATTCATTGCTTTTCTCTGTCTTGTGCAGGAAGCAGAGGCAGCGACTGTTGAAGCAATGTCTAGATCAAAACTTGGCAGCGTATGGCTTGAAGTGTTATTTTTATTCGAATGAATTTCACTCTTACATGCTTGTATTATGTCAATTTGTTCGTGTATATGTATATGCTGTTGAATAAATTTTACATATCTATGTTCGTTGTGTGTCTTACATATTTTAGTTTCTTGGCTCTAATTGGATTTCCATTTAGCTTAATGACAGATTTGTAGTGATGTTTAGCACAGTTGTGTGGTTTTTATTTTTTAATGTATCATTGTTAGTTTTAGTGTAGTGATTTCTACCTGTCACGCAGTGGTGGCCTGTCATATTTATCTTTATTTTGTCCTTCATTTTGTGTTCTGCAGAACACTAATGGAAATTCTTGGCTTGGCTCTCTTATTGGCACTATTATTGGCAATCTTAAAATCACAATTAGCAATGTTCATATCAGATACGAGGATTCTAGAAGGTTCGTTATTATTTTTTTTGGGCGCATTTTCTCACTGTACGCTTCAATTATACTTCACTGAGTAATAAATGTTTTTTCATTAATAGGGGTACTGCTCATCACTAAATTTGTTTCCCTGATATGCAGCAATCCTGGACGTCCATTTGCTTGTGGTGTCACCTTGGCCAAGCTTGCTGCTGTTACAATGGACGAGCAAGGAAATGAGACCTTTGACACAAGCGGCGCTCTGGATAAACTGCGCAAGGTGAATCTCCGTTAAACTTTGTAAACTGTGTAGGTATATTTTTTTTGATAAGTTAAATTGATGGTGGCAGTTTAACTTTTTCCTTTTAGATCATTCTGTGATTCTGTGATATTGGCTTAGATTTGCTCTTGCTATGTGCTACTTAAGAAATGTCAATTTTGTTGTATTTTCTTGCGAAGGTGTGAACTGTACTTGGACTCATTTGGAGTATTGGTCTTGGCGATTGTATTAAAAAGTTCCCTGTGCTCTTGGCTTAAACGATAGTGTCCAAGTGTCATACTCATGTCGAATTGACGGGTCTTGGCCCCTAGTTTGTGAGGTGACATGAAGATTGTTGAAGTCGTGAAGTGACTGGTGTGTTAGGTATTCGGGCTTGATATGCGGGGTATTTAGAGTGAATTGATATAAAAGGTCAAGTAGGTACTACGGCCCTTGTTAGAGTAAGCTGCTGCTGTAATTTGTATGATAACAATTGATTATTTGATATAACATGAATGAGTGCGTGACATAACTTAATATCACGCTTCTTGAAAATACTGTGCTACTCACCAAATGGCTGGTGCCATGCAGTGTAACTGTGTAAGTTATCACAGTCTGGTAGAAATACGCCATGAACACGTAAAACCCACCGTCCAATTATGATCTTGGTTTATAAAATGGTTTCCTAGCTAAAACTAAGTGATTTAGGTTTTCCCGAAGAATTAGAAAAGACAATTATGTTAAACCTATTGCAAGGCTAAACCAAATGGATCTTAATTTTAGGGAATACTGTTATGGAAACTTAAGAAATACTCCCGCCTATTCTATTTTATCTTCCCCTTTCTTTTGGGTTTCAAAATTAAGAAACTAATGCAGTTACTTCTCTACCCTCATATTACCCCACCACTTTTCTCTCTCATCCTCTCAACTCACGCAAACCCACTCCCTCCTAACCTATCACCATCCGAACCTGGCCTTCACCACCATAAATCTAGCCAAAAACATCACTGCTGAAGCAACCAAAAACAGCCCCCATGATGGCAAACCAAACTCAAATGTTGTGTACTTGCGTGTTTGGATGTGGGAGGAAGTGGGTCATCGTTGGAGTGCGCAAGATGTTCTTCGGTGCGCGCAAGGTGTTGAGCTCACCGACATATTTGTTCCTCATGCAAATCTGGAATGGCGTGATGTGCGGTGGTCCGGATGGTGCGGCGTGATTTTGCAAAAGATGTGATTGTAGGAGATGGGATGCGTGTGTGTTGTTACTTTCAACTAGTTAGAAAGAAACAACAATGATGGGGTGGCAGAGGGAGTTAGATGCAGTGGTGAGTGAACTGATCGGTGGTCGGAGGTTGGGCTGGCGTGCCGGTGGTGAAGGGGAGAGAGTGCCAGTGGTTGTTATAGCGGTGGTGGTGGTGGGTGGGTTGAGGGTAAGGTGACGTAGTGGGTGGTGAATGTGAGAGAGAGCTTGAGAGGGCCAGGTTGGGTTTTTAGGGGAGAATAAGTGAGGGTAAATTTGAGCATTCATGTACAATTAATGTCTCAAAAAGGAAATAGGGAAGAAAGACCGACTAAGCCCAAAAAGGAAATAGGGAAGATAAAATAGAATAGGAGGGAGTATGATCTTTCCCCGTTATGGGGTGGAATTAAGATATTTTAACGTAGGACGTTCTCGTAGGAGATCTATTGGTATGTCTTACTTTGGCACGAGGACTTGAAGCCAATATACTGTTCTGCTTTGTTTCTCACGAGTAACATATCTATTTTTTTTTAACCAAAATAACCGTCCTTATTTATTTTTGCTACTTTCTATTATTAAAGAATTAATTTCCCTTTACTATGTTTGAACAATGGTTACCTTCATCCTCCAGCTTTTGTATGTAGTGGTAGAATTTGGTTTATGGAAAATGTATTTCTCATCAGTGTCAACTATTTTGGGGAGAAGGCTCTATAATGTTAGCGTAGTCATCTCTTTTGGATGTTTCTAGCCAACCTCTTGTTTCTTTACAGTCCTTGCAGCTTGAAAGACTTGCTATATATCATGATTCTGATAAACCTCCGTGGAATATCAATAAAGGATGGCAAGAGCTTATACCAAGTGAATGGGTTGAGGTTCGTCAATAGTTGTTTTTTGAACTTGGTTGGACTAAAAATTTAGTAGTTTGTTCCCTCACTAATACATCTATGTTTCCAGATTTTTGAAGAAGGTGTTAACGAACCAGTAGTTGGGCATGAAAGTGTCAAAACATGGGCTCTAAATCGTTCATATTTAGTCTCACCTATAAACGGGGTCCTTCGATATCATCGGCTTGGTAGTCAAGAAAGAAACAATGCTGATATCCCATTTGAGAAAGCATCTCTTTTTCTGAACGATGTTTCATTGACAGTTACAGAGGTATTAATGATTTATTATGTGCAGGAACATTTCATCATATTATCAGCCAGTGTTTCCTATGTTTTGCTGTATGAATAAATTTGGATCAAGGATGTTTAAAAAAGAGAGTCTTACATAATAATTTAGGCGTTGATCATGATTAGCGTTACAACAACAATAACGTTACCTTAATGCCTCTTGGGATAAGTAAGGTAAGGGGTTCGGATCTAGGCAGTCATATGCCTGTGTTGTAAATAGTATGACTGATTGCTATTCCCCTCATTTAAATCCAAGTAGTTTGGTCTCACTTTTTTCGTGTGAGGGAAATTCATGGGGGACTTGGATCTGAATAGTGGGAGTACTTCATAATATAAGAAGTCAGACAGTTTGGAGTTTGGAAACACTGAGAATGTTATGATGGTGATTTATCAAGTCATAAATTCAGGAATCTTCTTCCAATACAAAAATTTAGTTGAACTTTTTTCCAAAACAATTTACTAAAATGTTCTCATCATCTTTCTTTTTGTGAAGCAATTGTCATCTTGCGGAAGTGTACTACAATTGTATATTTCATCTTGTCGATGACCAAGAAGACTTGTGGTTATGAGCTCATGGACGACTTTTTTGTTTCATTGGGATGTCTACATTATGCAGTGATCTTTTCCCATAAGGCTGAAATGCATCTGCTTCTGAACAAATGTTTGTTTTCTTTTGACTCTCCTCAGGCACAGTATTATGACTGGATAAAACTTTTGGAGGTTATTTCACGATATAGAATGCACATGGAGATTTCACATCTGAGGCCTGTTGTACCAGTCTCAGATGGGCCTCATCTGTGGTGGCGTTACGCTGTACAGGCTTCTCTGCAGCAGAGGAAAATGTGGTATTGTCAGACATCTTATACACTTACATTGACCTCATCTGTAGTTATATTTTAGCTGGTGGAGTTGAACATTTATATTCTTTCCTCACATTAAAGTTTGGACCTTGAATTAACGTCTGTTCAAAACTGCAGCTACCGCTTTTCATGGGAACGTATGCAATACCTTTGTCAGCTGCGTCGTCGTTATGTTCAAGTATATGCGAACTTATTGCAACAATTGCCCGAAGTTAACAAACACGAATTGCGGCAGATTGAGAAGGATCTGGACTCAAAAGTTATTCTCCTGTGGAGGTTTGTACATTAAACTTGATTCTCCGAAGTTATTGGACTACTGGGTTGATGTGCCCTGCACTGAGAGGAAAACTATCATCTTTCCATATAAAACCAAACATCTGTCAGATCTTCACCTGTGTATATGTTTGCTTTCTGGAATTTAGGAGCACTTATTCTGTGTCCTTGACAATTGACCTTGCAAACTAACTTCTCTCTACTTTTCAGATTACTCGCACATGCCAAAGTTGAATCTGCGAAGTCTAAAGAAGCTGCGGAGCAGAGGAGGCTTGGGAAAAATAGCTGGTTTTCTTTCAACTGGTACATATGAGCTTTTCAGAGTGTTTTGTCTAGTATAGTTGTACTCATTTTTCTTGGTCGGGAGTTATTTTCTGTTCTTTACCCGAGTAACCGCTTTGGTGTCATATTAGTTCTATACTTCTATTCCTATTAACTTGTCAGAAAATACTTAATCTCCGTGTTGGCTTGATTTTCCTTATGTTATATTTGTTACACCATGCAATATTAGGCGTTCCACCCCGGAAGATGCTGCTGCTGCTGCAGATGGTTCTGATATGTCAGAGTTGACACGGGAAAAATTGACAAAAGAAGAATGGCAAGCAATTAATAACCTTTTAAGTTATCAGCCTGATGAGGAGCTTGGGTTGTATTCAGGAAAGGATTTACAAAACATGATACAGTTCATGGTAGATATTTCCATTGGTCAGGCTGCTGCAAAGATAGTTGACATACATGAAACGGAGGTTCTTTGTGGTAGATTTGAGCAGCTTAATGTATCAACTAAGTTCAAACATAGGAGTGTCTACTGTGATGTATCTTTGAAATTATATGGATTGTATGCTCCAGAGGGATCTCTTGCGCAGGTTGGTTATTTGTTTAGATATTTGGTTGCTACATATAATCAATTGTTCAGTCATTAGAAATGACAGTTGATGGTCTTTTGTTTTGTTGTAGCTGTTAATTTACACAATTACGCCCTTCTTTTGTCTTTGCATCGTCTTATTCGTCGTTCTGGTCGGCAATGTAATGATACACCTGTGAACAAATGCGACATGTTATGCAAGTTTTCATAATTCTTTCCTTATTTTGTAAGCATGTTTTTCCGTGCCTATGAGTATCTGCATGCTGTTGCAATGCTTTTGATATTATGTCTTATTATTGCTCTCTGCAATGTTTTTTGATAGAGCGTGTGTAGTGAGGAAAAGCAGAATGCACTGGCTGCCAATTTTGTGCGATCACCTGCTGGGGAAAATGTGGACTGGAAGCTTTCAGCCGTCATGTGCCCCTGCCATGTCACGGTAAGTTCTATTGATGATAGTTAGCTTTAATACTTGAATATCTTGGGCTGTATTTGTTTAGTTTTTGCATTAACTTGGTTGTCCTCTATGGCTATATATGGGGATGGTGTGGTGTGCTTATAGCACGTGTGTGTGTGTGTGTGTGTGTGTGTGTGTGTGTGTGTGTGTGTGTGTGTGTGTGTGTGTGTGTGTGTGAATGAGTTCTATCACGCGTGACATATAAATCGCGTATACTGCTTCTTTGGCTTGGGTGAGTCTAGAGATTCTTTTTTCCATGTTATTTTTGATGGGATGACTTGCTTGAATCATTTTGGGATCGAAGCTTTGTTATTTTTGTATAAGAGGGTAAAGACTGCACTAATTCTTATGTGAGACAGCCTCATAAGTCATAATAATTCTTTTTATATGTTCAATGCAATGTTAATTAATGGACATTTAGGGGGGGTGGAGGAGGGTGATGCCCATGTACAAAAGATATCATGGATGTGGCGCCCATCTACAAAAAGACACAATGGAGGTGACAGCCATTACAAAAAGTCACCCGAATGTGATGCGTGTATACACAATGAGAGATGGATAATAACGCTCTCAAACTATCATGTATAATCTTTTTTACTAATAAAAGAAAAGACAAGTGTCCTTTTGGGTGAAGCATATGGCTTCAGATAACTAATTGCACCACCAAATGTAAAAGAACCAATGTTCCAAACTTCGGCAAACCCAATGTTTTTTCATTCTCCTCTTCCAAGTGGCGAGTACTTCTTTCACCTTTCGAGGATGTACCCCACTTACTCCAAGAGAGAGAATGATAAATTCCACAAAGACACAACCCACGAGCAGGAGAGAAGATGATGATCAATAGACTCTCCAGTCTCCATGCTCACACAAAGAGAACGTTTATTGGCAGGGCTAAAACTTCTCTTTATAGCATATCTTCTATAGCTATTTTCCCTCGGTTATTCCCTTAAGTTAAAAAGCAAGCTTTAGTAGGAGCTTTACACTTCCAGATCTCTATCACCAATGATGCCAAAAAGTCGTGAACTGTAGGATTTTCTAAATATTGCAAAAACTTTTAATGGAAAAGACCTCGCATGACTATGCTTTCAAATAATCTTATAAGACCCTTGTTGCACAATTTTAACACAAGAAAACAATGCTAAAGCCTCAACAAAAGGTTTCCTTCCAATCATTGCAAAATCAAGAAAAACAAAATATTTCATTGATGATGGCTGTTATCCCATAAGACAACCTCTTCAACTGTGGCATCTTTTTTGAGAAGAGGTTCTAAAGAGATTAGGAAATTGGCTTTTAAGGTGATATGTCCACATCAAATATTGTGCCAAAATAAAACTTCTAATCGATTTTTCTTGAAAGGCTACATATGACGTAAATAATTTTGAACCGCCAACAGTCCAACACCACGCAAACTACTAGCCTCCTTACTCCACGACCTAGCCTATTATCCCATATTTGATGCTTATGACATTCTTCCGAAGTGCCTCAATTTCAATGGCAAACCTGCACACCCACTTTGATTTTTATGCGATATCTTACATTTCGAAGATGTCTTATACAAAGACCACCATCAACCTTAGAAGAGCATACTCCATGCCAATTAACCTAATGGAAACCCTTGTTTCACTCTGTGCCACCCCACAGGAATTCACGTTGCATTTTATCAAGCTTTGAAGCAACACTTAACGGAATAGTAAAAAGAGATATAAGTACACCGATTGATATCAGTAGTTGTGATTAGTATCATGGGGTGGTGAGGTGGTCACACATTGCAAGTGATTCTGTGGGGTGTAACCTGTCCTAATCTGTAATTGTGGGAAGAGAGTCTGTATTAAAGGCATATTTTGGCCTAGGATTTTTTATCGGAGATTTAAACATTGTTAAGGATTGATATTAGTAGTTGTGATTAGTATGATGGGTGGAGCATTGGTAATGTTGTGGTTCACTGTATTGATTTATGTTGTCACACTTAGGAAAGAAAGGAACCCGCATAAAAGAAGTAGCAGGCCAGGCCCCCAGGCTTTAAAAGTTGGTGCATATGAGTGGTGTGGATCTGCCACAGATTCTTCACCCGAGCTAACCATTTAGATTCTCTATATTGGGTTTGGCTAAGGCTAATGTTGTTAGTGTTTGCTCAGAGTGTGGAAAGCGCTTTGATTTGGTACTGTGATAATTCTGTTTCTTCTATGGTTTGTGAAGAGAAGGAAATATGTTGATTCAGCATTTCAGCCTATAGGACTCCTTCCTTATTGTGTAAATTTGATGCCGGTTGTCTGTTGAGTGCCGATATTGAGACTCTCGCCCTTGCATTCTAAGAGGGCACTTCACTGTCATTTTTGCTGTTTTAAAATATTTCTGCTTGTCTCATGTGTCTAAAATGACTAATTTTGCAATGAAGGTTTTGATGGAGAGTTACGACCGTTTCATGGATTTTGTTAAGAGGAGCAATGCAGTGAGTCCTACCGTTGCCATGGAAACTGCCACAGCATTACAGGTGTGATGATAAGGCTTATATGGTTGTCACAGCTTAGTGCCTTTCGTATACTCATCTGTCAAAAGAAAAAGTAAATGAGATGACACTGAAAGTGCTTTGTTACTTTAAGGTTGTGAATCTCGACAACTACTGTCTGAATGGGGCATAGTTAAATTTTGCGAAGCTTAAAATTTTATCTCGCAGTTCTTAGACAGGCTATTTGAAAGATGAAATGCTGTCTACTGTATTGAATGGAAATCATATTTAGGATTGTAGTTAGGGCAAACCACCTGGAAAGAATTCTATTTTCATTCGTAATATTAATTTGTATAGTTATAACTTATAAGTGTTAAGTTGCATGTGGTATGCAGCGAAAGATGGGACTACCTTTTTAATGAGCAAGAGTGGCGTGTTTATTTTCCCACTTTGTTGTTTGTGTATTCATTGTCTTCGCATACGTCATACATGTCTCTTATTTCCTTGGTGATTTCTTTATTTCTATTCAAATGACTTAACATTAAAAATATTATTTTTCAATTGGGCAGATGAAGTTTGAAAAGGTAACACGTAAAGCGCAGGAGCAGTTTCAAATGGTCTTGGAAGAACAGAGCAGGTTTGCTTTCAGAAACTGGAATTCGTGCATCTTTTGTTTCTGCATCCTTGTAGTTGACTAGGTTTTAAATTTTGCCTTGCCTCGTCATTTCTTTTTCTTAGCTGTGAATGTTGTGAAAAATATCTCTGTGAGATGGTGGATGATGATTGTGATTAACCATCAGCCAAAATTTTATTCATTTGATCTTCCAGCAAACCATTTGGTAATCAGGCCAGTGGACATTTATTACAGCTTGTGTGACTCACTAATTCCAGGAGTTGTGATATAAAATTTCTTATGCGTTAATATTTGGTGTTTTATATTATGTTTATTTATTCTCTTACTCTAGTGAGTTCTTCTAGTGACGTTAAGAGCCTGGTTGAAATGTAGTTTATGTAGTGACTTAAAATCTGTCATCCTCTCTTATAAACAGGCTTTACGCCTTATTCTTTTGCTTTTTCTCTTGTTTCAACCGCCAAGTGAGTTCTTCTGCAGTTGTGTCGATATGTTAAATGCCTGGTGAAGTATATTCTTTTGGAGTTACCCATGACTTTTCATTATCTTTTACTTAGCCACAACTAGATCCTTGATTAAGTGAGGTTGGTGACCCAAAATGAGGATGTGATCAAAGGATTCATCATTGCTTTTACACTAGCAGAAATGGCAGCAAAGATGAAATGCAGCTGACACGAAAAAGCCGGAAATAATATTTTGGAAGGGTCTTATCCATATATCCTTGTTGTCCTCTAACAGACAAAGACCTATTTTACTAGCGAAAAAGAAGATATAGTGTCGTGGAATAACAGTCATTGTTATTCTGCTTTTTTCATTAATCTCTTGGGTTCAAAGTATCTTGGGAATGGTCGCCTTTAGTGACAAGGAGTTAGTTCATAGGTTGCTGTAGTTAAGTCTCTGGTATTGAGGTTAGATATTTTATGGCCCTTATTTTGGAATTTAGTTCATTTGCCGGTCAATTAGCACTGGTAAATATTTCTTCCTTCTAGGATTTTCAACAGTAATCACTGGTAATTTACTAATAAGCTGTTCATGATTTCTATGTGTACTTTGTGGATTTTGATGCACATGTTGTGAACATCTCATCGGTTATACTTCCATCAGGTTCGCTCTTGATGTTGATTTTGATGCTCCGAAGGTGAGGGTGCCTATTCGAAAAAGTGGTTCATCCAAATGTGAGAGTGATTTTCTTCTTGATTTCGGTCATTTCACCCTGAAGACTAAGGCAAGTTGACCCAGTTTCTACTTCGATTTTATTGTTTGCACGAAAATTAGCACTTACTATTCACTTCTTTGGTTTGGGTGCGTGGGAGAGGAGAGGGAATTCACACTTGGTACTGAAGTAAAGAATTGAAAAGTGTGAGCGTATTTATTGGCAAAGTTTGGAAGATGGTTCTTTTGGCTATTTAGCGTGTACTTGAATCCAGAGGAACCAACCTGTCTTTTTTATGACATTTCTTTGACAAGAACTAATTTTGAGGTTATTGTATAGTTGGAGTCAAGTGGTCCATTCTCACTGGAGCTGAATTTCCTTCTCTTCATAGATAAAATTATCTGTAGCTTAATCTTCTCGCTGAAATGGCTCAATGAAACCACGAAGCTTCATGCACATCTGTAGCCATTTCTGCTAGTTTACACTATTTAAGTGCTGCTTGACTGGCGATGCTACACTTTCTCATGGTGCGTTGATATATACACAGGATTGGCTATTATTTAGAGCCATAAGGAAACTGAATAGTTTGGATGTTTATGTCATATAGCCAGTAGTTAGCAGCGGAAAGTATTGGCTATGGAAAGGCTTTGTGCCTCGATGAATTTGTTATTTGGTTCTGCTTGAACCATTGAATATTAATTATTATTGATTTTCCTTTTAAGTTATTTAGGTAAATATCTTGATTTTTTCGTCATTGCTGTTTTGTCTTTGAAAGGTACTTATTTATGGTTTACACTATCTGTTGCAGGAGGGTCAACAGGATGAACAAGATCAGTCAGTGTATTCCCGTTTTTACATATCCGGGAGAGATATTGCGGCATTTTTTACCCCTTATGGATCTGAAAGTCCAGATTGCTCATTATTTTCCCCATCAAGGAACGGTGATCCTTCAGGGGCTCCTTTAGAGTGTAGTGGCAACATTTGTTCTTTGGTTGATAGGTGTGGAATAACAGTTATCATTGACCAGGTATCTCTTATTGTGCTGTTTTCTAATGTTTGTGGTATATACAACATTTTTGATTTTTCTTGGGGATAAGGCTGCTTGTTCCGTGACTCCGTAACTTTTTTTTTACGTTGATTGTCTGTATTTGTCATTTATGATACGGTGAGGACTCCCCTTTGTCCCCATGCGCATCTGTACTAGTGCTACTTTTTTTGTCAAAGATAGAAAAATGTCACTTAGATGTACGAATTTTGAAGTGTTTTGAATGCATGATACAGTTAGTGTGTATTATAGTTATTTTCTTTTTTTCTCGCTAATGAAAAATTATCCTTTTTATATTGAACCATTGACCTTTGGTATCTTTCGTTGTGCACATTTCTTATTTTCTAGAATAGATATTTTTCTTATTTTCCGGCTAAGGCCGAATATGGCAGGACTCAATTAACTCATCTATACAAAATAATTGGACCGACGTTCTAATTAGTCATTTTTTATACAATGATGACTTTTCCGTCCTTGATTGCGAGTTCTTTTTACCATTTGTAATCTTGATCAAAATTTAAAGCTGTTTTTGGAACTACATAGCTTGAACTTTAAAGCAATGAGTGTTTGATACCAATTATGTATGTTTCTTGCTAAGGTAAGTTTTGTCCTTTGGTTACTGTTTTAGATAAAGGTACCTCATCCGAAATTTCCATCAACACGCATCTCAGTTCAAGTGCCAAATCTTGGGGTTCACATATCACCAGCCAGATATTGTAGGGTTATGGAATTGCTAAGTATATTCCTTACTACATATCAAAGAAGTGGTGAAACTGTGAATGAGGTCTCTGAACCTGAACATGCTCCTTGGAAGCCAGCTGATATGGCAGCAGAAGCCAGGTTCCTGGTTTGGAAAGTATGTCCTTGCATATAATTGTACCTGCGTGAGGATGTGCTTGAATATTTTTTCATCATGGGGGTTCCCTCTTTTAAGTGTTGCTTTATGAACTACGTGACAGGGAATAGGCAGTTCTGTTGCAGCATGGCAACCTTCGTTTGTTGTTTTATCAGGATTTCATCTTTATGTTCTGGAATCTGAAAGGGCACGTTGCTACCAGAGATGCACTAGGTCTGCTGTTATTATTTATGCTTGGTGATTATATATATGTAATGCTTATATTCTTTGTTTTGCCTCTCCATGAGTTTGAATTGACTATTTTTTAAATTCACAGCATGGCTGGGAAACAAGTTTTTGAGGTTCCTCCTGCAAATGTAGGTGGATCGCTGTTTTCAGTAGCTGTCTGTTTAAGAGGAATGGACATTCAAAAAGTAAGCGATTATTTGATTCCTTCAATGTCATGCAGGTTGTTGCACTATACTTTTTTCCCCTATAAGGGTAGCCCATCGTAGCTGAACTATTAAATTCAAATAAAAGTTAAACAAGAACGTTTGAGTGATGCAAGAATGGATGAGATTTTTAGATGCTGAATGTCTATCTTCTTGCTATGATTTTTTCTTGTTTGTAGAAAGTTTCTTTTGCTACTCCAGTTCTGCTTTGTAACACTTCCTTTCATTTTTCTGTGTGAAGGCTCTGGAATCCTCAAGTACATTGATTATAGAGTTTCAGAATGAGGATGACAAGCATATATGGCTGAAGGGGCTTGTAAAGGCTACATATCAAGCGTCGGTAAGAATTGATTATTCGTCTAAGTTGTGGATCTTCATTAGTATTTTTTTCCCATTGCCTGTTATTTATAGTTTGTGGTGTAACAGGCTACTTTATCCATTGGTCTCCTGGAGGATTCAAGCTACAGTATTGGTGATCAAGATAATGGCCGAACTGCTAATTCTCAGGCTGCCGACCTCGTGATTAATGGAAGCTTGGCAGAGACCAACCTATTTATATATGGCGAGGTTTCCTTTTACCTTCTGCTTTTCTCAGAATTAGCTGATTGCCAATTTTGATTCATTATTTATCTTATATCGTGAATTACCAGTTCTTTGGTGCTGTTCTCGACGCAATTTTCATCCTGGTTCATTCAGAAACGACCTCTTTGTGTTGCTAACACAAGGGTAGGGCTGTGTACGTCTGAATCCCTTACCCCGCAATTTGCGGGAGCTATTGAGGCACTGGGGTAATGTTGTTGTTGGCGGCAATATAGGCATATACTATTTAACTTGGTTCACTAGCTTTTTCATGTAGCCTATGGTATTGACTGGGACCTTCAAGCCCAGTCTTTGTGAACAAGCTTTCTTACTTATGTTCTATCAAAAATCAAAATATCAATGCTTTCTGATTTCCTTAGAGTGATTTAAGCTGCGTGTTAGAAGAAAAGGGAGTGACTTTACCAGTTTTTTGTTCTTTATTTTTAGTGCGGGGAGGAGTCCAAAGACAATCGTGATGAGACTCTTATTGCAGAGGTGATTGGCATTGGAGGAAAGGTTTGAACTCGCACTGAATTCATTATAATTGTTTGAATTTGTATTGTCGACAAACTTTTGTCATGCTAAAGGGTATGTTAAAGTTCTGTGCATATCCTTGGTTTCTCTTTGTTTTGTTTTTGGAGCAATTTTTTTCGGTGTAAAGAGAGCCTCAAGGGAATATGCTATTGACGGGGTTTGAACCCCCAGGTATGAGTACCACCCCTCATGACTTTACAGACCTAGCAGATGAACATCTGCTGTTGGAGTAATTAAAAAGTATGTAGTAGGACACCAACGGCTGGCTCCCGATTACAAATGAAGATCATTTACAAAGAGCACGCTTTAAAAAGAAGAACAAGTCGCTGGAGTCTCATGCATAACTAATCAATAAAATTAGCCAAGTTTCGGAAAGTTGTCTTTATTTTATTGTAGATAAGATAATACGTGATACTTGGAAAGCGTAATTATGTCTCTCATTGTGTATATGGGGGTGGTGTTTAGGATGTCTTTTTGTATATAGCTATCACCCCCATTGTTTCGTTTTGTAGATAGGCACCACCTCTATGGTATATTACTTATCAAAAAAAAGTTATCATCATAACAAAGACCCTGGCTTCAGATTTCTTTCCTGCCAAATGACCTATCCTCTTTGTTGCTCAAACTCAATTAGAAGTATCCAACACGGGGTAGAGTGAGTGTCCAACTGTCTAATTTGGCTGTTTTTGTAAAAATCTCCATGTTTTGATTTTCTATATGTCATACCCATGTGAAGAGTTGACTATTGGAGTAACATAGCCTATTCTCTGACCATCAGTGAGACAGTGACCTAACTCACCTAAAATCTCTTCATCCTTTTTTCCACGCTAACAGAGGTTGGACCTAGGAAACTTCAGACTTCGTGATATGTCTTTCAGATTGAGAGCACACTAGTGTGAATGATTAAGGATGAACTGCAAAGTAGGTCAACAAAAATGCAACTAGCGTGAATGATTTTGGGGCTGCAATTAGTGGCATTTTGTTTGTTTGTAGCTAAGCATTACGAGTTAGTCTGTGTTTGATTCTTGTGCACTTGTAGGTACATGTTACTCTTGCTGATGGGAACCTAACTGCCAAGATGAAGCTTCACTCTTTGAGAATTAAGGATGAACTGCAAAGTAGGTCAACAAAAAAGCCTCAGCATTTAGTCTATTCAGTTGTGAAAAGTGAACAAACTGTCTCTTCCCCTACTCTGACTGATTTGCAAACTGGCCAAATTGCCACGATGTTGACGGAAGAAGATGACTTCAAAGATGCTTTGCAAGAGTTTTTTCCTGGAGTAGATATGAGTACTGTATTACAGAAGTCACCTAATTTGGAATCTGATCCTTCGGAGGTATTCAATTCTAGCCTGGATCTGGCAAAAGGCAATGGTTCCTCATCAGAAATATTCTACGAAGCTCTTGGAAGTGACAACTCTGATTTTGTGTCGGTTATATTTATGATCAAGGATCCTAACTCTTCTGAGTATGAAGGCATTGACACACAGGTTCTCATTTATGTAGAGGGTGAAAAAACGAATGATGGGATAATGCTTTAGCTTTTGTATACAGTGTATTTTTTTAATCTCAATTTAATCTCAATTTTTCAGATGAGTGTTTGTATGTCCAAGCTGGAGTTCTTTTGTAATAGGCCAACACTTGTTGCTTTGATACAATTTGGTCTGGATATCAGTTCAGCCAATTGTGGAGCTGATGGTGAAAGCATTGCCATGACTTGCGATGATATAGACACTGCCGGAGGACCGACGAAGCCTGATGATGGCGATGCATTTGTTAAGGGTTTGTTTGGCTATGGGAAAGGGCGAGTGGTGTTTAAACTGAGCATGGATGTAGATAGTGTCACTGTGTTCCTTAATCACGAGGATGGCTCTCACTTCGCAATGTTCATTCAAGAGAGTTTTATTTTGCACCTCCAGGTATGTAGTATCGTAGTACATTTACAATTGATAAGGACTTTCCTGTCATTTGTATTTCGTTTTCTTTTTGGCGCTTTGATTTTATAATTGCTACAACTTCTTAAAAAAAGATACGAAAATAGTTAGTTAGACATGACAAATCTGACTGTGTACCTTACCGTATATATGGAGAGATTTAAGGTCAAATTTGAGCATCAAACTTGAAAAGGATCAGTATAAATGGTATGAAGGTAATATTTCCCTAGACGTTAGTTGAAGTTTGTGGTTGATGTTTAAGAGTAATGTGTCTGGTTCACTGGTCAAATTGCTGGTTACTCTTTTTACGGTGCTACAAATAGCTTTGTATTAGAACAGGCAGATGTGATCTTGTATTCTTTGTCGGGTGTGTGTTTTAAATCAAATATTTCCTATAGGTGCACCCATGCTCTATTTCAATTGAGGGCACACTAGGAAACTTCAGACTTCGTGATATGTCTTTGGGTGAAGATGACTGTTGGAAATGGCTGTGTGACATCCGCAATCCAGGTGCCGAATCGCTTATCAAGGTAAGCATCCTCTGTGGTATTATTGTGCACATGCGTCTTGTCATTTAATCCACTAATATGTGTTTGTAAGCTTCTTCAGTAGGAAAATGGTTGTGTTATTTTTTGAGTGATACACCGTTGTACTTGGTGGAATTGACATTTAATCCACCTATATGCTGCAATTTCAGTTTGAATTCAAATCCTACAGTGCTGAAGATGATGACTATGAAGGATATGATTATAGCCTTAGTGGTCGCTTGTCTGCGGTTCGCTTAGTTTTCCTGTACAGGTTTATTCGCGAGGTTAGTGAGAACTATATACCTTTGTTTTTAGTGTTAAGTGCTAGCATGTTCAGAATGGTATATATGAACTGCATGAGCTGTTCCCTCTTTATAGTTTATTCATATGCTGTGAGATAGCTTCATTGTGCTGTTTAAGGATTTTCTTCTAACACCGCAACAAAATTCCTGCAGATATCAGTGTATTTCATGGAACTTGCCACCCCCCATAAGGAAGAGATGATTAAAATGGTTGATAAAGTTGGGGGTTTGGAGTGGATAATTCAAAAATATGAAATTGATGGGGCAACAGCTATAAAGCTGGATCTTTCATTAGAGACTCCAGTCATAATAATCCCGAAGCATTCCACGAGCAAAGAGTTAGTTTCCTCTTTTGAACTTCTGAATGGAATCATACGTATCTTGAAATATCCCCTCTAAGCTGTGGTGTAAGTTTGCAGTGTTTGTTTGTAAAATGTTGGCAGATAAAGGTACTTCTCTCCTTGTTGGGGTTGGGCACACCTCAATCCTTGCAAGTTTCTGTAGCTTAGTGTCTTTCAGGCATCCTTTCTGTAGCCGAGTGTCTTTCATTTAGTCGTGGTGCCACTTTCCTCATGTTACATTCCCAACTAACCTTCATTATGACCCTTGCTTCACTATGTTCCCTTCATGTTATTGTCATTGCCTTCATGTTGAAAATGATTTTTTTAGGGTTCAACCTATGGGAGATGTAGCTTACACGGTTAGTGGTTATAGTTCGATACTTCGATCAATGCATTGCTCATGCTACCTTGGACTTGTTCATGATATGCGATGTACATGAAGCTTACTAGGCTTTGCAATTTTTATTTTATGAATTTCCCTGATAATTAGAAACAAGAATATGTTTAGGGGTGTTTTGGAAGTGGGCTCTTGTTATGTGGTTGAACTAGATGTGATTATAGTTATGTCTACTTAACCTTGTCATTAAACATCCGGATACCTGTGCATCACAGTACATGCCATACTTTACATTGAAACCAATGTCTTGGGCAATGGGAGGGATATGATTAATTTGTGAGTGGATTTTATAGGTTTAAAACTCCCCTTGTCCATTATGCTGCGCACTTGGATCTTCGATTATTAGTCATTGTCCTCAATTTTCTCTGCCTACATTTTCTCCCTTTTATGACAACTCGTGCAAATTTACAACGGTTTTAAATACGGTTACATTGTCATTCTGCTTCAATTCTTCAGCTTTATGCAACTGGACTTAGGGCAGCTCCAGATTCAAAATAGCTTTAGATGGCACGGAGTACCTGAAAATGATCCTTCTGCCGTCCACCTTGATGTGCTTCGTGCCGAGGTAAGCCTAATCTATCTACACTGTCTGATGGAAAAGTATAGGCTGCTATAGAAGTTAGAAAAATAAAAATGGGTAAATCTTACTCAAATTTGCTTTTGCATGAAAAGGAAAAAGTTCCTTTGCAACCAAGCAAATCTCTGCTGAATGTAATATTGTGAGCCACATGTGAAGCTGAACTAAAACAACTATCACTTAATGAAATTTACTGTCCTCGAGAAAGATTCAACAAACATCATAAAAAAAATGTTACTTCATCCTCACTAAGGTATTTGGATTTTGCGCGTGGATCTGGGTGTAAATAAAGAACAGAGTGTGTTTGAATTGTGCTATGTTAACTGTGTTTTGATATATTGGATGGGTTAGTTCATAACTTCTGCCATTTATATTTCTGTTGCGGTGCAAATGTAACCAGCATCCTGTCTTCTACTAAATGTCTGATTTATCTGCAGATCCTAGGGATCAATTTAGCTGTTGGAATCGATGGTAGTCTGGGAAGACCAATGATTCGAGAAGGTCAAGGACTTGTTGTCTGTGTTCGTCGTAGTCTGAGGGATGTTTTTAGAAAGGTTCCAACTCTTGGCATTGAAGTTCAGGTAATATGTTTATGCTGTCTGTTCGCACTCCTATCATCTAAGTCGGTGCTATCGCTAATGTTCAGTTCTTAATTTCAATTGAGTGGTTACTAACATACAAAGTTTCGTGGATGGATCCACGGTTATTATTGTGGTGGTTAGTGAGTACTTATGGACATATCATCAACATTTTCACAGTGTGCTTCTTGCTCCATCAAAATAATGATGACTTTATAAATGAAGATATTACAGTAGGATCCACAAATACCTCCATTAAACAAACATACAAGCGAGTAAAATCAGAGGGTTTGGCATATGTTTTACTTAGATAGGGCCAGTAAAGGTTTTATGTTTTGTTTTCTTGAAAATCAGTGGCGCTTTAGAGTGATCAGTTTTATGTGGATGAATGGAGTAGATGATTCTCCTAACATCTCAAAGGTCTTGTTAATTTGACGAATACAAATTTCGTTACTCTATGAATACGTTTTCTATTATCGAAATCCTAATATCTGTAATTAATACGATGCATACATTAGTTTTTAGCAACTCTTTTAACATATTTAAAGTTCAGGAACTTTGTAAAAGGGTACTATTGATTCAGTTGGCTGAACGAAATTGCGCTTGCCGGTCAAAATTCAAAGAATAATTTGTTGCTGATAGACTTGGAAGATTGATATCGGAAGGCATAACTAGAAATTCAGATGTTAAAAATTCAGATGTTAAAAAGAGGGGGAGAGAGAGAGAGAGAGAGAGAGAGAGAGAGAGAGAGAGAGAGAGAGAGAGAGAGAGAGAGAGAGAGAGAGAGAGAGAGAGAGAGAGAGAGAGAGAGAGAGAGAGAGAGAGAGAGAGAGAGATAGAGAGAGAGATATAGAGAGATATAGATATATATATATATATATATATATATATATATATATATATATATATATATATATATATATATATATATATATATATATATATATATATATATATATATATATATATATATATATATATATATATATATATATATATATATATATATATATATATATATATATATATATATATATATATATATATATATATATATATATATATATATATATATATATATATATATATATATATATATATATATATATATATATATATATATATATATATATATATATATATATATATATATATATATATATATATATATATATATATATATATATATATATATATATATATATATATATATATATATATATATATATATATATATATATATATAGATAGATATATATATATAGAGAGAGAGAGAGAGAGAGAGAGATAGAGAGAGAGAGATAGAGAGAGAGAGAGAGAGAGAGAGAGAGAGAGAGAGAGAGAGAGAGAGAGAGAGAGAGAGAGAGAGAGAGAGAGAGAGAGAGAGAGAGAGAGAGAGAGAGAGAGAGAGAGAGAGAGAGAGAGAGAGAGAGAGAGAGAGAGAGAGAGAGAGAGAGAGAGAGAGAGAGTCTTCTAGCAATCCCTTGCTGCAGTTCCATTTGCTTGAGTTGTTTGGCAATAATTTTATCTGTTATTTTTCGTCCTTTTGATCACAGGTTGATTCATTGCACGGTGTTATGTCAGACAAAGAGTACAATGTCATATTGAATTGTGCTTACACAAATTTGAATGAAGAACCAACTCTTCCTCCCAGTTTTCGTGCTTGCAAGTCTGATCCGCAAGATACAATGAAGTTGCTGGTTGATAGAGTCAATGCTAATAGTCAGAACTTTCTATCACGAACTGTGTCTATATTTGCTGTTGAAATCAATTATGCTCTGCTAGAGTTGTGTAACGGAATGCAAGATGAGTCAACATTGGCACATATCAGTGTCAGTATCCAATTTACATCAGCTTCAATTTTTCTTGTAGTTGTTACGTTGCCATTTAATTCCGCTTCTCCTTTTCTAATTTTTCTTTTGGTTACAGTTGGAAGGTCTTTGGGTGTCATACAGAATGACTTCTTTGGCTGAGGCTGACCTCTACGTCACTATACCAAAGTTTTCTGTTGTGGATGTTCGCCCTGATACAAAACCTGAAATGCGGCTCATGCTTGGAACATCATGCGATGTTGGCAAACAAGCTTCTCCTTCTGGAAGCAATCCGCCTTCCGTTAGTAGCAACCTGACAAGAGCATATTCTGGAGTTTCTTGTGCTTCAGATATGCCAATGTCAACCATGGTTCTGCTGGACTACCGGTGGAGAGCAACTTCCCAATCGTCAGTAGTCCGTCTTCAACAACCTAGGGTTCTGGTTGTGCCTGATTTTCTTATTGCTGTTGCAGAGTTTTTTGTGCCATCGTTAGGTGCAATAACTGGAAGGGATGAACTCATGGATCCAAACAATGATCCTATCCGCAAGAGTAGCAACATTATACTGCATTCGGCTGTTCACACGCAGCAAGAAGAGGTGATTCAGCTGTCCCCAAGCAGACAGCTGATTGTTGATGTTGCTGGGATTGATGATTATTTATATGATGGTTGTGGGAGGACAATATGCCTGAAGGAGGATACAGATTTTAAGGAAAATCAGCCGTCAGGTGTTCAGCCTATAATTATTATCGGCCGTGGAAAGAGGCTGCGGTTTGTGAATGTGAAAATTGAGGTAAATACAAGCATATTGTTGTAGACTTATATATTAGACATAGGCAGGCTATCGCATGAAATACGTAGCGTTGTTTTGCATTTTGCTGTTAGCTCATTAAGGCTAATGTATTATTAAATGAGCAGAATGGTAACCTCTTGAGGAAGTATACATACTTGAGCAATGAAAGCAGCTATTCAGCAGCTTCAGATGATGGTGTCGAAATTATGTTTTTGGATAATGCTTTGTCTGATGATGATAAAGATTTGGAAGGCAAGAAGGAATCATCTGAGGAATCAAATTCTTCTCCTGCTGATGGCTCGGAGAAGACCCAAAGCTTTACTTTTGAGGCTCAGGTAGGATGGTTTAATAGCAACATTTTTCTGTTAAACCGGAGGCTTTGTTTGTGCTTGCTACTTTTTTGGCTTGTCGTTCTATTTGCTGCTTATCTCCCAGAATATATGTTACTGCTTGATTTCTCTTTACAGTTACGTTTTTCAACTTCTGATAAAGTAGAACGTGCACTGTATTGACAGTCTACTTATCATGTTAATTTGCCAGATAAGGGTGTCATTTCGATATTATTTCTAGTGATGAGATTCAACTTCATGGTTCTACCGGACCACGACTTTCTCTAACCCAACTTAAGTAAAGTGATCACCAGTCCAGCCATTCATGTTCTTCTACAGTTGAGCTTTTGACCTCATTATCACTTTTGAGGGTATTGGTCGAAATGGCATCAATGGGTGACACCTGTATAGCACAAGAGACGTGAGAGTGACACCCTCATCCCGGTTAGAGTGGAGTTCTTGACTCCAACTTCAACTACTCATATATAACAACATCAAAAGGTGGAATGTGTACTTGTTTAGTCGTCATTTTTTTTTACAAAATTAATAACTATGGAGGTAAATTATTGGGAAGCATCAGATTGTTATGACTTGGTTAACTTGAAACAAGGGAAGCCGCCAACATGAACAAGGGCAAAAACTCGTTTAGATGGTACAAATTGAATTAAAGCGATTAAATATTGGGAGAAAGAGAAGAGAAGAGAAAGTAGGTAAAAGTAAAGCGGGAGATAGAGTGGATGGACAATGTACGAACTGAAACATAGTTGTGGATTAAAGCCGGGGAAGGGTAATAGAGGGATTGTAGTTATATGGATTCCATGACTTGCAACTTTTATTTGACCGATACGGCCTATCCTTGCCTAATATATAACAAAAATAAACTGTGCTAGGCTGATCTGATATGATAAAATTAACAAGCCATGATAAACCATACAACCGTGTCATAGTACTCCATTGTAGTTCGTGACTGGTATCCCATGTGCCATATTGAAAGAGGTTTTTTCAGCTTGGTTGTGAAGGATGAAAAAAAAACACGGATTAACAAAGTTAGGAATATGGTTCCTTGGGCTATTCGGTCGTGTACTTGGATTGAAAGAGACCATCTTTTTTTCAATGGCATTGCTTCTATGAGTCAATTGTTCCGATTCCTTGTTTTGAGGTTATTCTATAGCTGGAGTAAATCGCTTCGTTCTCACGAGAGCTTAACTTCTCTTCTCCTTATGATAGCTTGAAAGTTTAATCGTCTCGCTCTCCTTTTATATATGGGTGTCACGCCTTTATTAACATCTAATCAATATAACAACAAATTTTTATCAAAAAATAAAGATTTAATTTCTCAAATGTTGCGGTTTTGAGCTTGTAAACTAATCATGGCTCAATTAATTTGAAGACTAAATTAACAACTTTTCGAAATGCAGTTTACATCAATCAATAAAGATATTATGACGATATTATGTAAATATATTGGAGATCTCTTAGTATTCTATTTTTTTTTTTTTTTTTTTTTTTTTTTCATTTCCAATGGAACTAAATAGTCGCAATCTTTTGGTCCTGGAGTATGATTGAGTAAAATGGCTGGCAAAAGTAATTGCTGTCAGTGCTTTTGATATAATGAAGTAGTGGGCAATTGTTGCAAAACTCGTCGTACTTTTCATAATGGGTCTATGTGTACAGTCTTTCCTGTTTAAAACACATGGGTATGGTTGTGTACATCGACCCCCTACCATGCGATAGGCGGAATTTTTGAGATGTTGGGGTGATGCTTTTGTTGTTGTTGGTGTTAATGTGAATTGTGTAGGTAAAACATTAGTTCATGATATAACTTTCTTTTGATCATTAATTTGATATTCCTTTAAATGTTGCTTATATGTTCTGCTTTTGTGTCTAGGTTGTTTCTCCTGAATTGACCTTCTATGATGGGACTAAATCATCTCAGGATGATTCACCATATAGCGAAAAGCTTGTTCGAGCAAAATTTGATCTAAGCTTTATGTAAGTTTTTGGATTTTTTTTTTCTTGTTTACATTATAGTTATATCTCTTTTGCTTTCTTAATCATATTACTGGGATATTTGCTTGGGGGAATAGGATTTGGGCTGCCAAGTCATGGTTATCAATATTTTCATTTCTTTCAGTAAATTCTTTGCATTTTCCATAAATTCCTTGATGGGATGACAGAAGTACATTCTTTCAACGGGTAAGCTGAATAGTTTATTCAACGGAATTGGAATTCCTTTTAGTTATCCTTTAGATCTCCCAACGGAATTGGAATTCCTTTTAGTCATTTTGCCACTTCTCCTTTTATGCCGCCATTACTTTTCCCCAATATTTAGTTCCATAGACACCACACTCATCGTATTCCACTGCAGGAGTCCTGTATGTGGGTTGAATTCAGTCCGAAAGATCAGGATATTATTAATTGTATGGATTATTTCCATCTTTGTGCCCCGTGAATCTTGGGCTAGTTCCAGTTTGGTTCCTTGATATTTCTCTTGTTCCACTTTGGTGACCTGAAGGTTATTGCCAACAAATCTTGTCCTAATATCACGTATTATTAAGTAAAATAAATTAAGTTCTTTCAAAATTACGTGGAATTTAGTTTAGTACTTTAGCAGGAGTATTTTTTGCGCTTTACTATTTTGAAAAACAACACTGTTCTAGATGAAATATGAATAGTCTATGCCTTAGGTCACCATAATTAGAAAAATTTTAAACCTCAAGTCACCAAAGTGGTAAAACCCCAAATGCCAATCCCCAAAGTGGAATCAATGAAACCTTAAGGCACCAAAGTAGAATTTGCTCAAATATCAGGATCTCAAAGTGGAAACAATCCGTAAAAGTTATCATAGTTGACATGTGGCCTTAGCCTTCGGACACATGAACGTGGGTGTTGTGACGACATATTCACTAAGGTTTTTTGTCAGAAGGTACGTAACATTTACACCATCTTGCACGAAGGTACCTAACATTTATTTTGCCCAAAAGTGCCAAAACTTTACATTCCACTTGCTAATAAGTACCAATTGACGGTTTCTAGCAACAAAGTCAAACTTTAGGGTTTGACTTGATGAAAAACGTGATTTTGATTTCTTCTGTCCTTAATCCCTTACTTAAAAACTAATTAGTCATCTAATTTAACGCATTATCCTCCCCTCCACCGATACCACATTATATATCCACTTACTACCTTCTATCTCCGCTCCATCTCCCAACCCAATCACGTTATCTCCTCCCTCATCTCAATCACTTCAAATCTCCACCCTCTACCTTAATCACCTTACATCTCTCCACCTCTCCAACTTTAATCCCCACACTTATTCTCTATCCTCCCTCCTTAACCCCTTTCTCCTTTTATTACTTTTATTCTCCCCAACTCCACATTTGGCGTATGACATCGTCCCTTTCTTCGGTGACAATTTTCGAGGTTAATGGGGGTAGTAGAAAGGGTGATTAACATTAGTGATGGGAAATAGTTGTTCAAGATGGTGAGTAGGATTGTGAGTTGGTGACTGATTAGATGATAGGAGTAGAGATTAAGAGGGTAGAGTTAAAGCTAGTAAATGATAAATGCAAAATATTTATTAACTGTAATTATGGGATCTTTATAAAAAACAATCACGTTTTTGGTTAAGTCAAGACGGAATCTTGACTTTTTTTGACGGAAATCGTCAACTGGTACTTGTTAACAAATATATAAATTTGAGGTACCTTTGGCAAAAAAAATAATGTCACGTATCCGCGTGCAAAGTGACCTAAATGCTAGGTAGCCTCTAACAAAAAAAACCAATTCACTAATGTTGTTTCTAAAGTATTGCCTACAAGGCTATAAGCTATCTATGTTACTTGAATCCGCCGACACGGTGTTAAGATGTGATACAGTGGAGTGTTTATACTTTTTTTTTTTTTTAAAGTTAAGCGACACATGGATACGGTCTTACACTTGGACACGTATCTTAGCTACTTATTAAGTACGGATACGACTCATCTTGTAAAATATTCAAACTATCCATGCTCCATGGACCAACAAATCGGGGAAATCTAATTCTCCACTTTATTTTTAAACAGACTCATCTTGTAAAATAAGGGATACAATGCCCATGTGAAGTGTTGAAGTGACACAGTAGGCTATAGCTGTTAGAGAGAACTAATCCCCAAGTTAGACCTTAATGCATAATTACCATGATATTGTTCTATTTTTGCTTTGATATCCAGCAAACCTTTTATTATTTTATGCACATATGCTTATTTATATGTTCATTGTCCTCCTATTTTTGAATAGCTTGGTGCCTTCGGACTGGGGGGACTATGTTAAACTGTTTGGTAGTAAAATGGCTTTGCACACTGCATTTTTGGTGGATTTTGTGCAGGTTTG
Source organism: Silene latifolia (assembly GCF_048544455.1). NCBI lineage: Eukaryota > Viridiplantae > Streptophyta > Magnoliopsida > Caryophyllales > Caryophyllaceae > Silene > Silene latifolia. Next base: position 26,158,282 of record NC_133537.1, on the reverse strand, counting down.
CATCTAATGAGGAGGATGCATGGATTCGGGCAGTTCTGAAGGACTTAACTATAGAAGCTGGATCTGGTCTTGTAATTTTGAACCCCGTTGATGTTTCAGGCGCTTATACCTCGGTGAAAGACAAGACCAATATGTCACTCATGTGTACTGATATTCACATTCATCTGTCCTTAAGCATCATATCTCTCTTGCTTAACCTCCAAAATCAGGTAGCTGGTGCGTTGCAATTCGGAAATGCCAATCCTGTTGCATCATGTACTAACTTCGAACGGATATGGGTGTCACCAAAAGGTACCTAGAATGACCTCATGATTTATGTCCGGTGGCTTGCAATTTACCAAAGTTTTGTTGTTTCTTGCTAATCTGGTCGTATTTGCTTCATTTGTAGAAAATGGATCCAAATGCAACCTCACATTTTGGAGGCCCCGTGCGCCTTCAAACTATGTTATCTTAGGCGATTGTGTGACATCAAGGTAATTTTTATAAGAAATTGTTTTTGGTGGTCAGCATTGTATCTATGTCATTGTGTAGCGTATCTGGGAACTAAAATATTGCTCCCTCTATTTGAAAATTACCTTCCAAAATACAAAGGTTGTACGATTCAAGGAGTAGAAATACATAATTGCAAATTCAAAATAAAGGGTTAGTTGGACAAGTTGAGGGTATTTATGTAATATTATACGATGATGAGATTTATCTCTGAAATGATCAAAAATACTGAAAATGGAACTTCTTTTTGACAGAGTGAGCTTATATTTTGGGTCATGCATTTTTCTCGCAAATCATATCGAATTTTTTCAAGTGTCAATCACATTGACTTCTCCTAACCTCAAAAGTTCTGCGTATATCATACACCCCGTTGTGTCCTTTAATCAATATCCTCTGGTACCCATGGAAAAAAGGTTCTGCGATACTGATCATGTGCATGATTTTTCTGTGCCATGGAAAAAAGGTTCTGCGATACTGATTATGTGTATGATTTTTCTGTTATCCCCAGGTCTATTCCTCCGTCTGAGGCTATGATGGCTGTGAGCAACACATATGGACGTGTGAGAAAACCTACGGGTTTTAAGTTAATCAGAGTGCTTTCTGAAATCTTAGAGTTCGATAAAAGTGAAGGGACTTTAGATGGTAAAAGAGAATGTTCTTTGTGGTTGCCAGTTGCACCAGCAGGATACATAGCCTTAGGTTGTGTAGCAAATACAGGAGACCAACCTCCACCAAATCATGTTGTCTATTGCCTTCGAGCTGATCTTGTGACGTCTACAACCTTCTCGGAATGTATGTATCATGTGCCTTGCAATGGTCGTTTCCCGTCGGGATTTAGCATCTGGCGTCTCGATACCATGCTTGGGACTTTCTGTGCCAGTCCTTCCGTTGATTGTCCTCCAAAAGAGATATGTTATGATCTGGTTCATTGTCTTAAATGGGGAGGATACTGGCATCACCGTTCTTCTGAAAGGCCTGCCGCAAAGCCCAATCTAAATAATGAATCTACTGTTTCACAAGGAAGTGGGCAAAATTCGAATTCAAGTGGGTGGGACGTCATTAGATCATACTCAAGATCACATAATTGTTTTATGTCCGTCCCAAACTTTGAGAGGATCTGGTGGGACAAGGGTGGAGAGTTCCGTCGTCCAGTGTCCATTTGGCGGCCGATAATCCGTCCTGGTTATGCCATTTTGGGTGACTGCATAACGGAAGGGTTGGCTTCTAAACCTTCCTGTGTAACAATGGTCTGTAAAATCTAGGTGCCTAACCTTTTATGTTCACTTCTCAGGTTGGAGCCACCTACTCTTGGCATAATATTTTTGGCCGATAATCCAGTGATCTCTGCAAGACCTGTGCAATATACGAGAGTTGCTCACGTGGTAGGGAAAGGTGTGGATGACGCATTCTTTTGGTATCCAGTTCCCCCTCCAGGTTATGTGGCAATGGGATGTATTGTAACTAGAACCGATGAGCCCCCACGAGTTGAATCATTTTGCTGTCCAAGACTAGATCTTGCTGGACCGGCTAGTATAGTTGAGGTGCCTGTTTCTAGATCATCGAGTTCAAAAGGATCTCACTGCTGGAGCTTATGGAAAGTTCAGAATCAGGTTGAAATTATTGTTTTACTGATTTTTATCCTGTAACTACTTGCACATTTTATTAACAGTCTATGCATAAAGTCTAGAAAGTAGTAGAACTTCCTACTTCCTAGATTGAATTACGGGAGTACACATATAATTCTGCTTTTTGTTTAGGCCTCAACATTTCTGGCACGTGCTGATTTAAAGAAGCCATCAAGTCGTTTGGCGTTTGCTATTGGAGATTTTGCCAAGCCAAAGACACGTGAAAACGTGACATCTGAAATGAAGCTGAGGTGCTTATCAGTTACCGTCTTAGACAGCTTGGGAGGAATGGTAATCCCCTAACGTAGCATATTGAGTGCATTTTATCGATTTTCCTTTGGCCAATACTATGTATTTTGATTAATGTTAACCACCTTGCAGATGACTCCATTCCTAGATTTGACCTTTACTAATATTAAGCTTGTAACTCACGGCCGATTTGAAGCAATGAATGCTGTGTTTATATCTTCAATGGCTGCATCAACTTTCAATCGGCAATTAGAGTCTTGGGAACCCATGGTGGAGCCTTTTGATGGAATCTTCAAGTAATTTATTGCATTTATGGATTGCTGTTCAATGCTTTTGATAAGATGCATGATTGTTTCTACATCTTCATTAATGTTGTTCTGTAGAAGTATTATTCAAATGATCATCTTATGCATAGTGCAATTGGAATTGACGGCTGACTTGTTCTTTTATTTTGGAGGTTTGAAACTTATGATACGAACCTGCATCAGTTTCCTGCGTTGGGTAAAAGAATACGCTTTGCTGCTACCAGTGTGTTGAATCTTAATGTCAGCGCTGCCAACCTAGATACTTTTGCTGAGAGTCTCACTTCGTGGAAGAGACAGAGGGAGCTTGATCAGAAAGCAGCAAAGATAAATGAGGTAAAAACAGCTCTAGCATCTTCATATTTGTGGTGGTTTATAGAGGTTGTAATGTTATGTAACTGAAACTCTTGCAGGAAGCTGGTGATCATCATAGTGACAGGGATGAATCGACATTTTCGGCATTAGATGAAGATGATTTCCAGTCGATTATAATAGAAAATAAACTTGGGCGAGATATTTATGTGAAGAAACTAGAACAAAACTCTGATACAGTTGAAATTCTTCATGACAGTCGGGCCACTGCTATCTGGCTACCTCCTCCTAGGTTTCCAGATAGATTAAATATTGCAGACAATATCCGCGATGCACGCTACTATATTGCTGTTAATATACTAGAAGCAAAGGTAATCAAGTATAAATTTTACTAAATTTGATGCTTAAATTATTTCCTTAAATGAAATATGTGAAGAATGTGCGTGACTAACATTTGCAAATCCCCAGGATATACCAATTGTTGATGATGGCAATAGCCATAGCTTGTTCTGTGCTCTACGACTCGTGGTAGATAACCAGCCCATTGATCAGCAAAAACTTTTTCCTCAAAGTGCACGGACTAAATGTTCTAGACCCTTAATCGTGGAATCGTCAGAAGAAGGTTTGGGTACGGCAAAATGGAACGAGCTATTCATATTTGAGGTCCCTCGAAAGGTAGTCTTGCGCAGCTTATCATTTCGTATTCTCAAACTCTTCACCTCCTTCTGCAATTAATATTTTAGATGTGTTCCCCGTAGTCTCTTATATGCCTTTTGATGAATACTTATTGTGCTAAACAGCCTACTTGTTAGCCTGACGCATATAGTCTAAGGCCTGTGCTGCGCTTTCGTAGGCCAAGCTCAATCTTTATGAGTGTCATGCTTTATTCTTCGTGCGTTGTTCAGATACGCATATCAGACACGGGACTCTTCTTTGTGACTCTCTGACTGTTGCACATGATTTTAGAGAGGCTTATACTAGTCTCTATACACCATTAGCCCACCTTTTTTGGGAGCTACTGAGGCATTAGGGTAGTGGTGTTGTTTTGTCATTTCTTTATTCTCATCGTAAGTTCATTTTACTCGTGTTTACTTGGTCACTTTTTTTGTATCACTAATGTTTTTTGGTTCTTAATTTAATTTTTTCTTTTCCTTCACACATACTTGAAAAGCATGTTTTTGCCTCACCTCTGTGTGCTATAACATAACGGTAAGGCTGTTGACATTTAACCCTCCATACCCCAGATTCCCAGAATCTGCTATAGCCCTTGCCCTCGAGGAACTGGGATAATGTATACTTAACAGGTCACCCCCCCCCCTTTTTTTTTTCGTTCTTATTTCCCTCTTGTTTACTCTCTCATTTTGCCTGTGATACTTTATTATCATAACTGTCATCAGCTCTCCCTTTATCTTTGTACTTCTTTTCGTTTCCCATTTCATTGACAATAGTTTTGGGACCAACGGCTTGCTACTGTTGCTGAATAAACTCTTAGACTGGCAGATGCCAATAACATGTTTGGTGTTTGATATGCTCTCTATGTAAATCTTTGACGAGATGTTTTTGTAATTTTGTTTCTAGGGTGCTGCAAAATTAGAGGTGGAGGTCACTAACCTTGCTGCCAAAGCTGGAAAAGGTAGACTTTCCTGTGTATGTGTGTGCTCTTTTCTGTCTCCCTGTATTAGCTTGTAGGTGTTTGTTTCAGCAGTAGCAATTAGTCACACGGATTGGTAATATCCTGCCACTTAATTATTGCACCCCACACAGATTGAAAATAGAACAGTGAAAACTGAAAAGGCAAATGTGAGGTCTTCATCAGCAGATGTCCATAACAAAAATACAAGTAGAACGTTTAAACCTTCTCATGAACCTAAAAATATGACAAAAGAATGCAGTAACGTATTCATCTAAAAGATCTGATCGAGTGCTGGCCTACCCTAATCTACCTTGGACAGCTAAAATAGGGTCACTTTAATGCTACCCTGCTAGCCCTAGTCCCATCTTGTTCAGCCTCTCTGTTGGTCTGACCAGACTCACCCTTTCCATTGCCCTGGCCCACCCACCTATTAACTTCGTCTCTTGAGCATACCTGGGCATCTGAACCTTTTTGACATTCCAGTGTAATGCGCAACCCATCTTGTTTAATTTGCAGACGCTGACATCTGAAAGTAATTGCTCTTTGCTAATGTTAGTACACTTCAGACATTTTTGCGTTCTAAGGTCCCCAATATCCCGCCCTTTCTCATATTAAGAGGCAGAACCCTAGCTTTATAGCCTTTTTCTTAGGTTGTTCAGCCCCTTCAAGAGTTTGACAAGCACACAGTAGCCTAGCCAACACACTATGCAGAACAGTACCTTTTTGATTGAAAAATGTTAAATATGTTCAACTAAATCCCCGTCAACTCCTTGCGTAGTTATGCTAAGCATAAGCGCTGCGCCATGAAATCATTTTCCTTCTGAGCTTTTCATGTTCTGTGATATCTTTGTAATGCCTTTCGGGTAACTGCGAGCATTGGGCAAATCATTGGCAGTACCAGTTTTAGAAATACTATCTATAGTGTGTTATGTATAATTTGCCATTACAATTACACGTAAATGCAGGTGAAGTTGTTGGAGCATCATCATTTTCGATTGGACATGGTACAAATATTTTGAAAAAGATCTCTTCATCCAGGATGCTTAATCAGCAGCATACCTTTAAGAATATAGTCTCACATCCGCTACGGAAAAGGGTCAGTGCATTCTTCTTTTAAGTTCATTATTTTCTGTGTATGACTATTTCCTGTAGAGTGATGTCTTTGAATACAAATGATCAGGACAAGAGTGAGGAAGGACCAGATAACCTAGGCTCGCTTCTTGTTTCCACATCTTATTTCGAGCGGAAAATTGCAGTTGACTTAACAAGCGAGGCAACTGATGAGAGTGAGGGTGCCTCTGATGTGGGCTTCTTGATAGCACTTCGCCCGGATGGTCCATGGGAGAGCTTGCGGTCCTTACTTCCTTTATCAGTCATACCAAAGTCCTTGGGAGACAATCTTATTGCAATGGAAGTTGTAATGAGGAATGGGAAAAAACATGCCATTTTTAGGGGCCTTGCAACTGTTACAAATGATTCCAATGTGAAACTGGATTTGGCGGTGCATCCGTTATCCATGACTGATCCAAGGACAGGGGATCCTCGTAAAACGGTGGAGGGAATTGTGACATTAGATCCTGGATGTAGTTTTATTCTTCCATGGAGATGCATGTCAGGGGATTCTGAGAATTGTCTCTTAGTTAGACCATATGCTGAATATTCCGCTCCATCTTACTTTTGGGGTGTTACAGCTGCTTTAAGCTCTGTGTATAATGGTGGTAAGGACCAACTTCCTGTAGAGCAAGGTTTTCTCTCTCGGCAAATTACCATGAAGCAAGGGAGTACTGTAAATTCCTCTGTGTTCAAGCTGAATGAGCTTGAAAAGAAGGATTCCCTTTTGTGTTGCTCACCAAGTGTCCAAAATAAACAGTTCTGGCTTAGTATCTGTACGGATGCATCAGTTCTACATACGGATCTGAATGCCCCTGTGTATGATTGGAATATTTCCTTAAACTCCCCTCTGAAATTGGAAAACCGACTTCCTTGCCCTGTGGAATTCACCATCTGGGAAAGGACAAAAGAGGGTAAAGGTGCTGAGAGACAGCAGGGTTCAATTCTTTCCAGAAAAACTGCTCATATACATAATGCCGATCCAAGAAAACCTATATACCTTTCGTTGTTTATTCAGGGTGGTTGGGCGTTAGAGAAGGTACTTTATAGTTTATACTTATAACATTTAAAGGAATAATAGTTTTATGGTTGTACTTAATTTTTTTGTAATTGGTTGTGCTTTACAGGGTCCTGTTGTCATCTTGGATCTCTCGTCTATGGATCATGTTTCATCATTCTGGATGGTTAACCAGCAAAGTAAAAGGTTCAGTTTGACATTCAATTTTCTCATGTTATAATTTACTTGTGTATGCATGAACTGTTTTTGTGTACAGTTTGTGGAAGTTCGATCTTTGGCGGGTGTATGTTTTCATAGTTACATTTGACTTCTACAACAGACTCATCAAAATCTGTATCTTTGTTCCCTTGAATTTTCCTTACCATATGTGTTAGCTTTGATATTGTTTAGTATAACATATGATATTGTATTACAAAACAATATCACGATTTTTTTTTCGAATTTTTTTTTTTTCAAATATTTTTTTTCGAAAAAGTTTTTTTTTTTTTTTTTTTTTTTTTTTTTTTTTTTTTTAAGCTGTGATATTGTTTAGTGTAACGTGTGATATTGTATTACAAAACAATATCACGATTTTTTTTCAATATTTTTTTTCGTTTTTTTTTTATGTAAGCTGTGATATTGTTTAGTATAACGTGTGATATTGTATTACAAAACAATATCACGATTTTTTTTTTTCGATTTTTTTTTTTCAAAAACTTTTTTTTTTCAGCTGTGATATTGTTTAGTATAACGTGTGAAATTGTAAGTTGTGATATTGTGTAGCATAACGTGTGATATTGTATCATGGACTCACGGACTCAAAAAGATAGGGTTGACTCATGTGATCCTAATTCTATATATATATATATATATATATATATATATATATATATGGCTAGATCAAATCTGCGCTTAATTCTCTTCACCCATTTATTGTGTTTTCACTTTTCACTTTTCTCCTTTTTCCCTTCCCTTTTATTGTTATCTCACATTGAGGTTCCGTATGATGATATATGTTTGCCTGTTCCAAATCATTTCGGCACTAAAGCCTACTTTGTTGTTGTATTCTCTTCCCTCCTGGCTTTTCCATTTTCTAATTTCTTTTTGTGCTGTTCGAGGGACGGGGTCAGGTGTAGAAAGTAAGAAATTGAAGTCCGTAAAATTGAATTTTTTTTGTTAAAGAAAGGCTAAATAGATTTGTTTCTTTAGAGTGTGTATTGAATTGGTAAAACCTAAATAAACGTGTTGATTAGTTCATGACAAGCCTACAGCAATGTTTTTTTACACACATGACTGTTCCCCAATCCTCATCTAAGTGGCTTTGCTATGCTTCTTTTCAAGTAATCTGCTGTATATATGTAACAACAATATTTTACTCCAGTGCCTCAATGGCTCCCGCAGATTGCGGAATGTGGGGTTGCGGAGTTTGGGGTGGCTCCCGCAAATTGCGAAGTGTGGGGTGGGGGATATATGCAGCGTTGCCCTTGTGTTAGCAACACAAAGAGGTTATTTCCTAATGACCCAAGATATTGCCTTCGAGAACTGCATTGAAGGACTGGTACTTGACAATAGAAAGAACCAACCACTTAACTGAGCCACTTTGCTTTTATTCAATCGTAGTCCAAAACCGTAATGAGTCTTTGGCTTCATTGGAAATGCAAACATCTGCTCTTTTGATGCATATAATTAATTTTTCTTTTTCTTTTATTCTTTTATTTTTGAACCACAGAAAGTTGCGAGTAAGCATAGAGCGGGATATGGGAGCCACAATTACTACACCAAAAATCATCAGATTTTTTGTCCCTTACTGGATTGTCAATGAGTTTTCTCTGCCTCTTGCTTATCGAGTTGTTGAAATTGAGCCCCTAGAAAGTGGGGACAATAGCATTCTAAAATCGGGAAAACAATCTGTTCCAAGGAAAAATGTTCAGATTTTAGACGTGATCCAGGATACAAGTCCAATACCTAGCATGCTTTCGCCACAGGATTATGTTGGACGTGGTGGAGTTCTTCTTTTCACTTCTCGTAATGATACATTCCTTTCCCCAAAGGTGGGAATTGCCGTCGCTGTACGTGATTCTGATAATTACAGTCCTGGTATTTCACTTCTTGAGCTTGAGAAAAAGGTAGCAAAGATGGGGTCCTTTTTGAATGTCTAATTATGTTTTCTGGTTTTTGTATGAGCATCGCAGTCTTATGACCCTGTCATGAATTGATTTCCAGGGACGAGTCGATGTTAAAGCCATCGGCTCAGATGGATCTTACTACAAACTGTCAGCGCAGCTCAACATGACTTCTGATAGAACGAAGGTGAGTTTCTGCTCTAATAGTCAATTTTATATTTCAAGTTATCTTCCCATTGTAATGCATCCAATTGAGCATTGCTATCACAAATTAGGTGAAAGTTTTATTTTCTTTGAAATCATTAGCTGTCCAGAATAATTCTGTGGCGTATTGCTTTGCATTAGATTTTAGTTCCTGAAATCCCGCTGTCGCATATGGTTGTGGAAATCCCACTTATTTGAAGATTTAAAAGTGATGTACTTGACACATGTATATACTTCATCATACACTCAATACTACATGACCAGTTTATTCTAAATTTCATTCAAGACTTTTTTAAAGTTAAGCTGCTCTTGGAATGTCCTAGGATCATGAGGCAAGACATTTCAAGAGATTTTCTTTGGTTGTACCAGATAACTGAAATTAAAAGCTTGGTATATCGATAATATACACAAAATCCCAGCAGAGCACAACTTCATCATGCTTGCATGTCATAAATAAATCAAATAAAGTAACCGTAACAATTATTATTATTTTTTTTTTTACAATAATACAAGTTCCGACACCCTATATAACTTAGAAATGTGAGGCCCTTGCTCGAAAATGTGCCTTTTAATCAAACAATCAAGCTCCAGAAACCGACAACTATACTACAAATATCAAATGGCAAACTTGGAAGTTCTTAACACGTGCAAAAAATGTTGTAAAACCAAGCAACAATCTTGGAGAAATCTAGAACAATAACAACTCATTATTGAAAGCCCATGACAGACATCATTTAGCACAATACTTGTTCTTCGGAAGAGAAAACTTTGACATTTGCGTTGAATATATCTTGAATCAAATACATAGGGAAGCGGAAAGATATATGATGGTTTGTTGGGTGAATTGGCAATTCGCTTAGTTTGAGTGCTGTAATTAGCAGTTTCATTCATGTACATGCGCCATTTTCATCATGTTTGTACTTGTCATATGTGTGTGTATACGATAATGTGTCAAACATGCCCAAAGTCAACACATTAGCTTGCTGAACGCACAACTTGCCGTATCACGTATTTTCACAGCTGCATTTGTATATAGAATGTCTACACCTGGGTATTTGATTTAGGCCATTGGTCTTTCATGTACGCTTTTTACTCAATTATGTACGAGATTTCCAATTTTACCCCTCATTTTTTCATGTCTTCTTCCTCTACATCACATTGCCTCCTTCTGCCCTTTCAATACTAAAAGACATAAAAATAAAATATAAATTGATAAACCACCCTCCCCACCGTCTCCCCCACTCCTACCGCTGCCACGGTGCCACCCATCACCCCGCCCATCATCGACCACCCTCCAAGTTCAAGATTGACAGTAGTAGATCTGGGTGTTGGGTTGGCTGTTAACAAGATAGTGTGTGCGATTGGAGTTGTATTGTCAAGCTTTACTACTTGTGCTAATAATTCCTCCATTGTGGATTTTAGTTTAGTTATCGTGCATTCGTGCATATTGGAATAGATTGAAAAGGTGATTTTGGATGAAGGAATTAAACGGATGGCAAATAAAATGTTGATTAGAGAAGGTTTTAATTGGCTGGAGAATGGGGTAAAGTTCGTTCATTCAGAGAGGTTATTAATGAATCAGATACTGTAAATTTCTGGCCTTGATTGGGAAAAAATATTTCAAAACCCTAATTAATTCAATAAAAAAACAGAAATGCATGTAAGTTCATCCATACAATCTTGTTTGATATGATAATTATTAAAATCCATAGTTCAAGAATTTGATTAGGTTTAGAGGGGAGAGAAAAGATAATTTATTTTTCAAGAGAAAAAGTAGGGTATGGAAAAATTATGAGAAAGTGTACATGATCGAGTAAAAAGCATGCCTGAAAGACCAATTACGCTGATTTACTATGCTAATGTTTTCTGGTTGGTATATTGTTCCTAATCCTTCATTTTTGAATATTCTGTTCCAAATGATGTCGTGTGTCAAACTTTCAGGTGGTTCATTTTCAGCCACATACCTTATACATCAATAGAGTTGGGTTCAGTGTATACATCCAGCAGTGTGGAACTATGTCTATGGAGTACATTCACCCTACAGATCCTCCAAAGCCTATTCGGTGGCATTCTTCTTCCAAGGATGAATTGTTGAAGGTACTGCTAGTGTTTCTCACTCATTCAACAAGTTAAATTTACAAATGGATAATTCCATATCTTCAGCTGATTTCAATAACTGCTGCTTCAGTTACGAGTGGATGGATATAAGTGGAGCAGTCCGTTTAGTGTTGGGTCTGAAGGAGTGATGTCCATCATCCTGGAGAGTGATGCAGATGGTAGTGACATGAACATCAGGGTGGCAGTGAGAAGTGGGACTAAAAGTTCACGTTACGAAGTTATTATTCGACCAAATACATTGTCAAGTCCATACAGGTCTGCTATAGCTCTACGCAAGTTTACCATTCTTGTTTTTTAGTCCATGCTTTCATACGTGAACAAAATGTTTTGAATTACTGTATGTGGATAACTAATTCGGTTTTGATGGTCAAGTAAGCTCATAATAGATTGAAAAGTGGTCTGGTATGCTGCGACATCTTTAATAGTAGTTGAAGTCCTGGCGTTATGTATGTGATATAGATTCTCTTCCGTAATTTACAATTCACGGTCAATGTAATATCGTCTTTATTTTCCTGTTTTCTTGTTGATTAAGTTATTTGAAACGGTAGTGGAAATAGACAAAGAACAATGTGATACTTGAGTTTTAACTTCATATTGTCTTAAAAATCTCTGTGCTTTTATGTACAATATTATATTTCTAAATCTAATGGCTACATCTACATCCTGAATTTTTTTTCTCAGGATTGAAAATCGTTCTATATTTTTGCCCATTCACTTCCGCCAAGTCGATGGGCCAACTGATTCCTGGAGGTGTCTCCCTCCTAATGCAGCTAGTTCTTATTTATGGGAAGATGTTGGGAGGCGCCGTTTATTGGAGCTATTTGTGGATGGATCTGACCCTCAGAGAGCAGTAAAATACAATATCGATGAGGTATTTGATCATCAGCCAATGAATGTTGGAAGTGGACCAACAAGAGCTATATGTGTGGCAATTGTTAAAGAAGAGAAGATGAACATAGTTAAAATTAGTGATTGGATGCCTCAAGATGAGTCTTTATCTGCATCGCACCAAAGAGTTCCGATGTCGGTGTCACTCCTTTCCAGAAGCGATCCTGAGCATCAATCTACCTTAAATGCTGAGTTTCATGCTGTTGTTGAGCTGTCTGAGCTTGGTCTGTCCATTATTGATCACACACCAGAAGAAATGCTTTATTTGTCGGTTCAGAATCTTCTTGTTTCACATTCTTCAGGCTTGGGCTCCGGTACTAGTAGGTTGGTCACAGTGGCCTTTTTACGTTACTTACTATTCAATTCATGTATGTAGATGAATAAGAAATATTAGTCTTGTCCTCTTCCTTGCGTGTCTCTTTAAAGGTATCTCAGTTTCCCTTGTTCTCAATATGGTATGTGGTTTGCACTCTCGGAGATATATTTGTCTGTAGTTTCTTATGGCATTATGGGTTGTGGAATGAATTCTTGGATCCACTTTAAATGGAAATACCTCCCTTACCACCTGCAAATACAATAAACAAACCTTAGGCCTTGTTAGGATACAAAAAAATGAGGGAAAGGGAGGGGAGGGGAGGGAGAAGGAGGAAAGGGAAAGGGAGGGAAGGGAAGGGGAGGTGGAATGGTGGGTGAGAGTTTTCCCTCCAAATCTTTCCTTTGTTGGAGAGGAAGCATTTTGTCTTGGAGGGAAATGGAGGGATCCATTTTCCCTTCCCTCCAAATTCCTTCATCCCCATTTTGCTATCCAAACAATGGAAATTGCTTCCCTCCAAATCTTTCAATCCAAACAAGGCCTTAATAATAATATTAGCCAGGGCCTAGGGTGTTTTCTCTGTTCACTGGCCTTATGTGCATATTGGCACTTCCGCAGTTCCATGTTCCAAGGTAGAAGATCGTTATGTTGCAAGATATCTGCTTATATCATTCTTCATTATCTGTAAAAGATATCTTTAACAGATCTATGTTCATATTTGCAAGCTTAACAGCTATCAGTTTTAAGCCTTGTTTTAAAGCTTTGTTATGCAAACAGTGTTTCTCTTAATTATTAAATAACACTTTTTTTTTTTTTTTGAATGAGCCTTGATCATTTTTTAAGCTTTAGTTTCCCTTCTTGATGCAGATTCAAATTAAAAATGCGCGGAATTCAATTGGACAATCAACTTCCATTAACTCCAATGCCAGTTCTATTTAGGCCGCAGAGACTCAGAGAGGAGATAGACTATATCTTAAAGTTTTCTGTGACATCACAAAGTAATGGGTCGCTGGATTTGTGTGTCTACCCTTACATAGGACTCCATGTAAACTTCTATGTTCTCATCATTTCTACTGGTTATATCCCACATATGACTGTTGCCAGCATTATTTCATAACTTACTCCAACACAGGGTCCTGAAAATTCAGCCTTTCTGATAAATATTCATGAGCCGATCATATGGCGTCTTCATGAGATGATCCAGCAGGTCAACCTGAATAGGTTACATACTACTGAAACAAATGCCGTTTCCATTGATCCTATTATCCAAATTGGGTATGAGAAGTTTAACTGAGCTGTAACATTCAACTGTATATTTCATTAATTATGATTCTGCAGTATGAATGTGTGGTATATAATATGATAGGGTTCTCGACATTTCGGAAGTACGGCTCAAAGTGTCCATGGTTATGTCACCTACGCAACGACCAAAGGGTGTGCTCGGCTTTTGGGCATCATTGATGACTGCACTTGGGAACATGGAAAATATGCCTGTAAGCAAGATTTTTATTTTAGCCTGTTGATTTAGCATTTAGCAGTTGCCTTTCCATTGTACTCCCTCCTATTCACTATAAACTTTCCTATTTCTTTTTCCGTCTATTCACAATAACTTCCCTATTTCCTTTTTTGGCAAGTGTTTTTGTGGTCTAAATTTAATTGTATGGGGGGTAGTGTATTTGTGTGGTCCAAATTTATTTGTATGGTGGGGTAGTGTGTTTCCTTAATTTTTGTGTCAAAATGAAATGAGAAGTTTATTGTGAATAGGAGGGAGTATTATACCTCTTTTAATATATTTCCTCTCTGGTAAATTATTTTATACCTATAGTGCTTGGTAGATTCCATCGTCTCTCTAGCCAGCTCCTCTTGACCCCTATTCTATCACTGATTGAGTGAGTATTCTTTCTAGCACGCCAATGGGGACAAAAGTATAAGTCTTAAACCGCATTTACGCATCAGCTGAAAAGAAAATCTAATTGCTTTCTAATCAAAAGTGAAACACAAATAGTTTTTCTGTTACATTATAAATTCCATTAAGGTAACCTTGTCTGTTTTAGTTCTTTCTTTACTTAGATTTGATCTCTGAAAAAAGTTAGTCTTCCAATTCAACCAGGTGAAGATACACCAAAGGTTTGTGGAGAATGTGTGTATGCGTCAGACTGCGATCATCAATAATGCTACCTCAAATGTTCAGAAGGATCTGTTAAGCCAACCTCTTCAGCTGCTTTCTGGTGTTGATATACTTGGTAATGCTAGCAGCGCACTAGGACACATGAGTAAAGGCGTAGCAGCTTTATCAATGGACAAGAAATTTATCCAAGGTCGACAAAGACAGGTATTTTTGCTGATACTTGGTCCCTTTGAAATTTACCATGTCTAACAACATCATTTGAATGTTGGCTAACTATTAATTAGCTCAGAATATGGCGTAATAAAACAAAATATTTTTTTTACTAAAAAATAACAAAATGATTCAGTAAATTGTTTGCACTTTACTTATACATGAAGTAGCAGTTGGTCAATCTCTTGTTTGCAGCAATTTTGATTACACAAATTATTGGGAACTAGCTGTTTCCAGGTGTTAAAAACTGTGATTGATAGGATATTCTCCAGTCCTGATGGCACTATACATTTTTTTTATACTTCTCTGTCGAGTTGATTCATGTCCATATATGAACTAGTATGAGTGTAAGCCCTAGCGTCAGAAAGACAAGAAGAATACCCATCGGAGTTGGGACTTGGGATGCATCATGACTTTTCTCTTAGTCATTTTCTCTCTGCCATATTCATGGACAAATTGAAAAGGTCAATTCAAGATAATATCTCATGGTACCTGATTTTATTGATGTTGTTTGTCGATTGATGAGATGAAAGAAAGGACTAAAAGGAAGTTGGCCCTCTAAAGACAGATCTAGGAAGTCCTAGGATATACGCTGAGCAGGTGTAAGATTAGGAGAAAGTTGGAATTTTTAAAGGGCTAAATTGGTACTTACTGCCTTTTAAGTACAATTTCTTAAAAATAATTACCTAATTATTTTGGCTAATAATTACTTAATTATTATTTTTTTCGCTAAAAACTTACTACCCTATATGATCCATTTTTTCACATATTGCTACAACTAATGAATTTTAATAATTTTATAGTTTTGTCAGAACCTGTTTAAAACTCAGCTCAGGGCTCCCATTAATGGTAACAATTTGTAAAAAAGTGATTATAGTAGCCTAGTAGGTACTCCCTCCAATTTCTTCATCTTCTTCCGGTTTGTTTTTTTACACGTTTCTTAAACGAAATTAATATAAAATTCATAAAATGCTTTTGGGGGATGGGGTTAATAATTAATTAAGTGTAATAATATGAGTGGCAATTTTGTTAATATGTAAGATAATCAGGACAATCTTGTAAATTTGCCTTTAAAAATTAGTCAAATCTGGAAACTTTTGATATGGGAAGAACACTCTGAAATTTCCTTAGATGGAGTAGTGATTTTTGAAATTTTTATTATAAGTAGTAATTTGTAAAAAAGAATACTT
This sequence comes from Silene latifolia, assembly GCF_048544455.1. Classification (NCBI taxonomy): domain Eukaryota; kingdom Viridiplantae; phylum Streptophyta; class Magnoliopsida; order Caryophyllales; family Caryophyllaceae; genus Silene; species Silene latifolia. The sequence continues at coordinate 26,142,391 of NC_133537.1, read as the reverse complement.
ATGAGTATCAATTTACCTTTGTAAAAAAGAATACTTATAAGAGAATTAGGAATGATCACTTATGTACAAGAGCAACTTTCTCTTTTGCTTATTTTATCTGTTTGGTGATTTTCAATGATGATTCATGTCAGGCTTTCCCCGATTCCCCGAATCATTTTGGGATGAGTTGCGTCATGTACTAGTTTCCTCATCTACTTACTTACTATATCTTAGAGGTAATCTAATGCGGGCTTGGGTCGGACATGGGCCGGGCTCACATTACATTTTTGGCCCACGGACAAGCGTGTTACTTAACTACGTTTTTACGTAACTTTCTGCACTCAATTTCATAAGCAGCCATTATATCCAGGAGGCTGCCTATTAATTTTTTTTCCTGATAACAGGAAAAGGTGGAGGATTTCGGGGACGTTATCAGGGAGGGTGGTGGAGCTCTAGCAAAGGGATTATTCCGAGGTGTTACAGGGATCTTGACAAAGCCTCTAGAGGGTGCAAAGACATCTGGTGTTGAGGGCTTTGTTCAAGGTGTTGGAAAGGGAATAATAGGTGCAGCCGCACAACCAGTTAGTGGTGTACTGGATTTATTGTCAAAAACTACTGAGGGTGCCAACGCCATGAGAATGAAGATTCAAGCTGCTCTTACATCTGAAGAACAGCTTCTACGGAGAAGATTGCCACGGGTAATAAGTGGTGATAACCTGCTTCGACCTTATGATGAATATAAAGCACAAGGGCAGGTATAAATCAATGAACGTCTTCTTTTCTGGTATGAATTTGGAAGGTTTAGATGAGTATTTTGTCTTGTTGCCTGCTTGTCATGTGCCAAAGATGGCAGATAGTTTGGCTGGATGGGTAGAGGGAACTTAATTTGGTAGGTTTCTTTCTCTATCAGTTGGTGAGGGAAAAGGCACAGTTATTCTTTAGTATTCTTAACACGCACTTGTCATGTAGCTAGGTAGTTTTCAATTAGCCGTTAAATCTACTGGATTAGCAAACTACTCCCTCCTATTTGGATCTGGAACTATTTCCTTTTTTAACCAATTTACTGGATTTTTTACGCTTATGGCAAACAATAATTAACTCAAATAACATTTTTACCCTTACTAATTTGCCTAAGAGACTATTCTTGCCCCTCAGTTCAGTCATGAACTCATGATCATATCTCGTAGTGGTTTTGACTTTAGATGTCTGATGTAGCATAGGAAAGTTGAATTTTTGACTGATGTAGTTTAACGTAAACAGAGTATATATTTTTTTCCCTCTGCATCCTGCATAGAAAGAGTACAATTTTTTTTTTATCTGCAACACTTTTAGAGTTAGAAGGTCTGAATAATTCATGCAATTTTTCTGATTAGTAAAGATCGAGTAGAACTTTCATTTTGACTCAATTTCAATGCTATTAGTTTGGTTTACTCCCTTTTTTATGGAAATTTTGATGTGAATACATTTATGGCTGAGTCCAGCCTTTTTTTTTTTTTTAAAGGGAAGGTTCAAATACACTTCATGATCTTGATGATTGGAGAACTATATGCTAGATATGCCAAGAAAAGAGACTTGTGATCAGAGTCATTTCTCCTAAGAACTTTTTTATATATTAAAAATATTGGATACTTAGCACTCCAAGAACCGTGCATTGTCCCTACGCTTTAGGAAGGTCCTAACCAAGGATGGCCTATCCTATTAGGTTTTAGCTGTTGGGGTTGCCTTATCTTATAGCTGGAACTTGAAACTTCAATCCTTATAGACACATACTTGTAAATGAACAAAAGACACCAGAGATGCTAAGCTTCTTAATTATTTTTATTTTTTCACCCTTTCTTGTAATCGAGTTCTTAATCAGTGGCATTTACCAGTCTTCTTTGTTCATTATGAAGGTCATGCTGCAACTTGCAGAATCGGGCTCTTTTCTTGGCCAAGTTGATTTGTTTAAAGTACGTGGGAAATTTGCACTGACAGATGCCTATGAAGATCATTTTGTGCTTCCCAAAGGAAGATTTCTTATTGTAACCCATCGTAGAGCTGTACTTCTGCAAGTAAGTTTACATACACAATGCATACTCTTAATTTTAGATATGACTGATAAATGATAATACCCTGGGAGTTCAGTTGTTGATACTGAACACTATTTTCAACTGTCCAGCAACCGTTGAGTATTATATCTCAGCATAAGAAGTTCAGCGCAGCCAAAGATCCGTGTTCAATCATGTGGGATGTGTTATGGGATAACCTGGCAACTATGGAGCTGATTCAAGGAAAAAAAGACCAGCCAAAATCACCACCTTCACGTGTCATTCTTTATCTAAGGACAAAGTCAGTAGATCCCAAGGACCAATATCGTGTGGTAAAATGTAACCGTGAATCTACCCAAGCCTTTCATATTTACTCTGCTATTGAGCAAGCTATGGGCACCTATGGACCTACTCAGTCAAAGGTGATGTCACCTTCCATGTTTCCATGCTACTTTGTTTAGTCAGCTTCATTGCAATATTGCTCAGTTAAATGCCTGTGCCATCTTTTTGTTATGTTCGCACCATGAAAACGATATTCCTTGAGTTTATGCGGCCGCCTAGTGCTGTGGTTCGTTACCCAAAAATAGTGGAGTTGCTTCATTTTGTATTAAAAAATGCTTTGTTGCTTTTAAATGTTCGATAGGGACTTCTGAAAAGGAAAGTAACAAGACCTTATTCCCCCGCATTGGCAAGCATTGATTCAATGTCCAAAGAAGGAGTTAGTGTTTGGTCGACAGCACAAGTTCCAGGATCACTTGCTACAAGGTCGTTGTTTGGCAGTAGCCCTAGCTGATTACCAGCAAGGACCGACTGCCACTTTTGTAAAGCAGCAGGTCGGATTACCTTGTTGATGCACGTGATAAAAGAAAAGGTAACAACAAAGCAGCTTCATTCTTGATACTTGCAAACTTTCATGTTGCATATTCTTAATTATACCACCTTTTACCCAGTAGGCCTATGAAATCGATTATATACACCTATTGTCTTCTTTACAATAATGCAAATACTTGCTGGAAATCAGGGGCGAAGCCGGGATTTTTAAGTTTGGGGTAGCGAAACTACTAACACTATAATTATTCATAAAAACGGAAAGTCATGAAAAATGTGTTGCCTAACATATAAATCAACAGTCAAACGTACGCTCAATACTAACTTAAAATTCTCATTTTATAATCCACAACTTATCTTTAATTTTATTTTTCAACTATAATTTTTATTATGGCTTTGTTTGGTAAACAACGGATTATTATTGGCAGAAGCAGATTGTAAAAGCATATTATAATTAGCAGATTTTGTTGACAGGTTTGACTAGCATATTTGATTAACAAAATAGTCAAATTTGATTAGCAGATTTTGTTAAAGGTGTTTGGTAATTAGCATACTTGAATTAGCAGATTATCTTAATCCTTTGTAAAATGACAAATAAGGACATAAATAAATTATTGACTAAATTAATTATTCTATAATAAAAGTAGGATCAATATTTTTTAAGGGGTAAAAAGGTGAACATGGTTTTTTTCCAATCTATTGTTAGAATATGCTGGGGAGAGCAGCATATTGGAAAATAGTAGATTCGACCTCAATCTACTATTTCAATATGCTATTTACCAAACATACCAAATAGCATTTTGATTGGTCAAATATGCTAAAAGCCCCAAATATGCTGATTTTTTTGCAATCTACTGTTACCAAACACCCCCTATATAATACTCCCTCCTATTCCGAATAACCCTCCCTATTCAAGGGAGGAACGGAAATTAAGGAAACCGAATTAAATAAGCTAAAGATTGTGGTGGGGTGAGGTAATTGGAGAGAGTGAAGATATTGTGGGGTATTATTGTGGGTGGAGTGATTAAAATAAGTATTGTTGTGAGGTGAGGTGATTAAAATAAGTATAAAACTTTATCAAAAAAAGAAATAGGGAGAGTATTGTGAATAGACGAAAAAGGAAAGGGGGATTAGTTATTGAGAATAGGAGGGAGTATAACTTTGTGATACAAAAAACGCTTAACCATTGCTACATAACGGTTTAAATTTTTCACATTATAATTCGACAATTTATCTTCATTTTATTTTTCGTTACAATTTTGATACTTTACGATTTAGAAAAATTTAACCATTATAATAAACATAACGGTAACAAATATAATGGAATCAATAATTTAAAAAATTGAAATAAATAACAAATTAATCAAATGACGAGAAGCTAATTATGAATTGTTACCGTAAAGTTGGGAGCTTTTAACGAAATTTATTTGAGATTCTTAACCATTTTTAAAAAAAATCATTTAACGAGGACAATAAAACAAGGTAAAAATAATAATAATACTATGCGTTTAGCAAGGCTCAAACCCGTGACCACTGCTTTGACTCCCGCCTACTTTGCCGCTGAACCACAACAATATTGATGTTTAACTTATGCGTTAATTTTACTTATCTTAATGTTCTGGTTGGGGTAGCAGAACACAAAATCCGAAACTTTTTTTTTTCTTTGGGGTAGCGGCTGCTATCCCTTGCTACCAATTGGATTCGCCCCTGGCTGGAGTGTTTACGTTTTTAAGTTGCAACACAAACACCGACATGTTCTCCCTCAAAATCAGATTAGCCACGTTGGTTTTGGTTTGATCGCATTGGGTTGGGTATGTTGGATTATTCCATGTTTACGTTTTTAACTTATAATGAAGTATTCCATGTTTCTGCTATAAACAGATCAACTGATTTGAAGTTTATTGTGAAATCAATCTTATTTTTAGGTCTTTCTTGACCTGATAAATTGTCAAGTTATCTATCGTGTTAAGTCATGTTTCTAGGTTGGGCCTCGAGTCGTGAAACTTTGGTACCTGTTTAAGATAGATTGCATGAAAGTTCTTTCTTAATTTTATTTATTCTGTTTTTTCTCAAGCAGGTGTGTAGAAATTGTGCCTAGTACTATACGGAGGTCATATGCCGCCTAAACATCATGCAGTTGTATTACTTGGCCTTCCCTCATACATAAGCCGCATTATGTTTTTATAGGGCCTCATACATAAGCCGCATTATGTTTTTTATAGGGTGTCTATGGATAGCATAATGCCCATGTATGTATTTTTGAACTTTTGCGTAGCCAAGTCAAATGTATATCTCGGCTTCTATGCACCAGCCATCTTCACTCAACTGCATTACATATATGCAAGTACAAATTGATAAGAACGCTCGAGTAATTACCCCCACCCATTTATTTGTTCTTCCTATATCTTTTAGAGAATAATTTCGGAAACAATATTTTTATTGCAATGAATGAGAGCAAGTTGTCCTTAACCACCAGCACCCTCACCTCCACCGTTGATGTTTGATTGTCGGGAGGTACAGCGCCATATAGCTACGTTAAGGTTTAAAATAAATTTTAGGATTATTTCATGGAAATACTTCATCATATGGGTGCCCTGCAAATAACACACCATTCTATTAGTAATTTCAATTAAATCCATCCTATCCTCTTCTCATGACACCAACTACACGTAGACTGTTTTGAGACAGTCAACACCAAACCCCACTACTGTCAACCACCACCCCACCATCATCGTCGACGGCAACCGGAGACTCGACCCACACCTCAAGCATGACTCCCTTACATCAACACTGTCACCTTTCAGTCTTTCGCCACCAATTGAAACAATCGTCTCGATGTCGGAATCGAATTATTGTAGACAATCTGCAGCCCCATCATTCACACTCACCTTCTGCCGTCGAACTCCAATAATCGTGCATCACCCATCTACTAGCCTTTCCGCTGATTCGACCACCGTGGTTCAGGATGCTCCTTGCATTTTGATCTCTTGGGCTCGGGTTTTTATCTGAATTCTGGATGTCGATGGCGGATTTAGGGTTTTTATCTGAATTCTGGATGTCGATGGCGGATTTAGGGCTCGCTGCTAGTACGGGAATGAAGATGATGTGAAATGGTGATGGTGGCTAACGAAATGGGGTTGAATGGAGATGAGTTGATGGTGGGAGCTGGTGGATTCAAAATGGTGTTTGGTGATGAGGTTGAAGAGTTTGCCGAGTAATCAAATGAACGGGGGTTCACATGGTTTTTTTATAAAGACAAAGTTGACCTTGCTCCTCTGAAATCGCTCTATTTGACTTGTTTTAACCCGCCTTTTCCGACTTGGATACCTTCATGATTTCCGTCTCTATCACGAGCTGATGCCTAAAAATTTATTATATTAATAATGTCAGAGTTGTAATGGTGGTGAAGGTGAATGGGGAAGAAGGAAGATGTTTGGTTATAAAAAGGAGGAGGTGAGTGGTGACCTAATGTAGCCTCCAACCCGTTCGTGTCGTGCTCGTGCCGTCAGTACTGTTCATCCGTACCGTGTTGTGCCGTGCCGGACTCGTGTCGTGCTGGTGCCGCCCACCTTAGTCCGGCCCGAATTGCCATCTCTACTTTTTTTTTTTCGACAAAGGTAAACTGATATATTTAAACATAGATAAAACGTTATTACAGATACAAGCAAAATCTAGTAAGTTAACCAGTAGCTAGACTAACCGACCAACTACGATGTAAACGAAGAAATGTGCGAATTGCATGTAGTGAATTTCGCACTGCTATTGGTACTGGCTTTTGAGAAGGCAGAACTGAACATAATTTTTTTGATGATACCATAAAAGTAATTACGGGGTAAGTATCTGTCTCCTGGCGAATCATAACTTGAAGTAAGGCTTGAGAATAAGCGTCAAAAAGGGATGAGGCACGCATCTAGGAGAATTCAGCCACGCAAGAGTCTGACTCAACCATAGTTGTATAACCATTATGTAGAGAATTCCAGCAGATGTAGAGCCGATAAAAAATCGAAGGCTGCAAGGTTGAAAGATGATTACCTGCGTTAATCTGAAGTACTTGGTTCAGAATGTCGTCTTATCGGAGAGAAGGCAATTGCAAGTGTGAGTGATGTAACGCTTCAGCTAAATGGAGGATGCGTACAGGCACAAACTCACGGTTCTCAAAAACAATGGAGTTACGTGTGAGCCAGATGGATCTCAAGATTGCATAAAAATGAAGTAAACAATTAAACCCAGATGAAGATGCTCGATGAAGATATGAAATGTGATCAACTAACCATCGGACGAAAGAGACATTTGGATTAGCCAAGGAGTGTATGCCAAGTAACGAAGAACGCCAGATATGTTGAATTACATCACAGGACCGGAACAAATGCTCGGGAGTTTCCATATCCGTTCGACATAAAGGACAAAAAGTATCAAGACGAAATCCTCTATGGGCCATAACCGTCTTCGTTGGGATGATATGATGGGCAAGCTTCCAGATAAAAAGAGGAAATTTACTTGAAAACGGGAAAAGCCATACCAATTTCCAAGGAAAAGAGGGAAACTGTGGAATTACTGACGAATGCTTGGATAAAAGATATGAGTATCTGACTGAATGTTATAGCAACCATCTTCAGTATACTTCCAGTAGAGGTAGTCATCATCTTGAAGAATGGGTGGTTCCATGGCCAAGATATCCTTAGCAGTGGAGTTATTAAAAAAACGAAAAATACTACGCGGATTCCATGAGCCATCTTCACGAACAAAGTCAGAGAATGAAGGCATGTGGGTATCCTCTGGTTGTTTCAAACTTGGGGGATGACCTTGTACCCAATGGCTAAGAATAAGGTTAATGGATTTGCCATTTCCAGCTTTCCAAGCCATAGCTTCAGAGCACGTTGCGGCTACCCGACAAATACCTTGCCAAACAAAGGAAGGCTGCGTAACATTGGACTTGAGGTTAGGAATGGGAAGATCCTTTCGATATTTTGGCGCGATATATTTGGCCAAAATTCCAGTCGGCTTATGATGTAAGCGCCAAAAATTCTTCATAAGGTAAGCTTGACTGAGAACTGTCACCGATTTAATTCCCAAACCTCCTGAGTCTCTTGGAACATGCAAGTGTGGCTGAGACAACCAATGAATTGATCTATGTGAAGAATTTTTACTCCACTAGAAGGCGGCAATTAAAGAGTCGATCTTCTTAGACACGGATAGTGGAAGAGGAACAGCAGCTAAAATGTGAAACAACGAACCAAGAAGGATGGAATTGATAATAACAAACTTTAGCTTGAGATAAGTGGAGAGAAGACCATGATGAAATACGTGAGGTGATCTTATCCAGAATATCATGAAAAGTTGTCTTCTTGCATTTAGGTATATCAACCAGAACACCCAAATATGTACCAAAAGAATCAGAAGCTTGCATACGCAGTATAGAGGTCATATGGGATTTAAAGTCCTCCGGTGAATTGGGACTGAATTTAATAAAAGATTTCTGGAGGTTAATCATTTGTCCAGAGGCTTTCTCAAAGTCTTGAAAAATATCTCGGATAGTCTCAAAAGAAGCAGGTGTTGCTTTGCAGCAGATGAAAGCGTCATCTGCATAAAAAAGGTGCGATAGAGGCGGAGCATACCGAGAAATCTTAAGTCCAACAATTTGTTTCTGGGATTCAGCCTTCTGAAAGTGACGAGATAGAGCTTCCATACACATAATAAACAAATAAGGAGAGAGAGGATCTCCCTGGCGTAAACCACAAGACGGATGAAAGGAGGGCGAAAGTTCACCATTTATCATGATACTGTAAGTAACCGTGGAAATGCATTCCCATATCAGATTACTCCAAGACTGCGGGAAACCAAATTGATCTAACACAGACATGAGGAAATGTCAGGATACTCTATCAAAAGCCTTATGCATATCCAGTTTTATCACCGAGTAGCAGTTTGTTCCCTTCTTAGTCTTGTTAATATAATGCATTATTTCATGAGCAATAAGGCATCCATCAGACATGAGATGACCAGGGACAAACGCTTGTTGGGATTCAGAAATAATAGATGGCATAACCAATTTGAGTCGATTTGCCATACACTTGGAAGCTAAACGGTATACGACATTGCATAGGCTGATTGGTCGATACTGCGAGACCAACTTAGGGTTATCAACTTTTGGTATCAGAACAATGATGGTATTGTTCCATTCTTTCAACATAACTCCGGAGTTGAGAAATCTAAGAATTGCCGAAATCACTAAATGACCTATTTGTGGCCAAAAAGTCCTGAAAATTTTTGGTGTAATACCATCAGGACCCGGTGATTTTGAATCATCCATACCTCGGAGAGCAATCAGAATATCGTGTTCCGAGAAAGGGCCTTGTAATAAAGAGCATTCAATTGGTCCAAGCTTGGGCAAATTCAGTGTAGACAAAAAATGATGGATAAAACCCCCAGGATCGGCATGAGCATTTGTAGAATTATTGCAAAGCAAATTGGTGAAATAATTGACGATTTCATCTGTAACAGAAGTTGGTGAATGCAACCATACTCCATCAGCTGATCGAAGAGCCATTATACGATGCTTTATAGCTCTTTGTTTAACTCGATTAAATAGGAAGCGCGTTGGATAACCATCTAAAACCTCAGCTTTGATTTTCGAATGTTGAACCCAAAAAAGTCGCTGGTTTCGCATAAGCTGAAGGCGAGATGAGCGTAGAAGTTGAAATTGTGATGCTGAATGTTCATCCACAATACTTGCAGCAGATATATCCAAATCAGCTTCTATTTCCGACCAGTTAATCCCATTAGAAATTCGATGACTTATAACCCATTGCAAGATAGCACGACGAACCGTAGCTAATTTACGTGACAGCACAAACATCGAGGATCCGAAGAAAGGAGTATTCCAAACTCGTGAAACAAGATCTTGAACTTCAGGGTAGGATAAGCACCAATTATCAAGACGATATGGCCTTTTGCGTGGTTTAGAATCCGGACTCAGAGAAAGGAGAGAAAGGATGACAGGTGCATGATCAGAAACAAGAATGGGAAGGTGCGAGATAGAAGTTGAAGGGAAAAGAGTAAACCAATCCTGATTGGCATAAGCGCGGTCTAGACGTTCCATGATGATATTGCCATTGTACTGATTGTTCATCCAAGTGAAACGGGGACCAAAGAAAGGAACATCCGAAAGGCCATTGCTAATTTTCCATGTGGTAAAATCACTTTGGCCACGAATAAAGCTTGTACCCCCAAACTTATCAGCGAACAACTCAACTTGATTAAAGTCCCCAAGTATCAACAAAGGAGAAAGCCCCAAAATCTTGGAACTTATATGATTCCATAAAGCTTGTCGATACTCAAACCGTGCTTCACCATATATAAATAAAACATAGTTTATATCATTTGTACAAGGTGCCCTAGGGGAAGATAATTTACAAAGGATAAAGTGAGATTCTAGACTTAAGGTAGTTAAAACTATAGATTTATCCCATCGCAAAAGAAGGCCTCCACTACGACCAGTCGAATCTACACCGCAATAGTGAGGCAGGCCCAGATGAGAAGTCCTATAAGATGCCGAGTCAGAAGTAGTCATGGTTTCTTGCAAAAACAAAATGGACGGATGATGTTGTTGGACACTTCGACGTATAAAAGGAATTGTAGGATCATCCGTCGATCCTAGCCCCCTACAATTCCAACAAAAGATCTTCATTGGAAAACGGGTGGCGAATTAAGGTCCGCCACCAGATCCAAATCAGGAACAACTGCTTCATCTCTGAACAAAGAAAAAGGAACAAGCATTAGTGAAGGTCCATTCATAAAAATAAATGGACCAGCTTGTTCCAAGCATGGTTTCTTTCTCACAGGTAAGTCCAGTAAAGATAAATCGAAAGGAGACAGAGGCCGTTTTTTGCCCAAAACAGAAGAACGAGAAAATTGGCAATCATCAGGCTGCTTAAACCGAAAAGGCATAGCAGAGAACGACCCAAACAACAACTCAACCGGAGTTGGTTCAGAGACCGAATCTACAGCCAAGTCAATAAAACCCGATCTATTAGTGTGTTTAAATCGAGTGCGGCTGTAAAAATTAAACCCAACTCTAACCTTGCGTTTGAAGACAAATTTCACCGTCCTGCCAAGAGAGTCCATAGCAGGAGGATGAGCAACAGAGGCAGAATCAGAGGGACGAAAAAGACAGCTAACATCAACTGTCCGTGGTGGAGTTAAAGGTTAAGCAAGACCAAGGTCAGGCACGGTCATACGAAAAGCAGGGGAAGGGTCTCTAGCATGAGACGGTTCTCCAACTTCAAAACCAGGTGGTCCGGGAACAACCGGACCTCTGACAAGAGGAAAGATCTCAAGCAATACCTCTCGTGATTGATCCTCATGGACAGACAAGTCCGGAGGGTAAGTAAAGCCATGATCATCAGAATCATCATCCGAGGTAGATGAAGAGAACGAAAAAACTGATGATTCACCACCAGAATCCACAATAACTGGGTCCGATGAGGCAAGAGTACACAACTCAGAGTTCAAGTATTTTAGTCGTGCAGGCAGGCCCAAAATTTCAGGACTGTAAAAGGGAGATTCTGGTGGGCCATGTAAGACCATCAAGCCACGAGCCGTAAGCTCGTCTAACCGTGCCACGAATCCCCTGCACCTTACTAGAAGGACATAAAGACACACGGTGTCCAACATGGCCACAAGTTTTGCAAAAACGGAAAATTCCTTCATAGGAGAATCCAATCCACCACTGATGCTCTCGATCATTAAAAGCCAAATAACATCCAGGAATTAGCGGCTTCGAAAGATCGACCCAAACTTTAACTCGCACAAAATTGCGAGGAGGAATTAGTGAAGGATAATTTTCCTCCTCACAAATATCTCTGACATGGGAGAGGAGAAAAGCAGCTACCGAAGTATTCATAAGAGGAATAGGAAGATGTTTCACTCGAATCCAAAGAGGAACGATGTGAAAAAGCAAGTTATCCGGTATAGTGGTAGCTGTAACAGTGCGGAACACAAATAAGCTCCCCTCAATGGTCACTGTTTGTCTCTGTCTAAAATAGGCAAGGTCAGCTGCAGACGAGAATTCAAAGATGTAATAAGGTTTCATACAAAGATGTAATAAGGTTTCATAGCACGGATAGAAACCGTGCCATTGAGAGTCCAATGTTTGAAAATCTTAGAGTAAATGCGAGGAATGGCCAGATAACGTTGGTCTATAATTTTGGCAAGGAGAGATTTAGAAAAATCGACCCCTGTGAAATCGGCACAAAGATGTAAAGGTAACTTAAGGCTGACACCAGCTTGACAGAGGTTAGACGAAGAGGAAGAAGCCATGATCGTGTTTAAGAAACTGTGAGCAGGTAAAACAGAGGTTAAAACAAAGAAAAGAAGGTTTATTAATGGGTAAAAGACGGTTGAAGGTGAGAGAAGGTGGAAGTCAAGGTGGTTATAAAGGCGGAGGCGAGACAAGAGGTTGATGAGGTATCAAACAGGTTTGATGCATGAAGGACAACACAACAAGTTAGGGGAGGGTTAGGCGAAAAGTGAAACTGTGGAGGTGGTGATGGATAAGGTTAGGCGGAGGGAAGAGAAGGCGGCTAAGAAAACTTACGCCTAAAGCACTCTAATTTTAGAGAAACTCTCAATTTAGAGAGAAAAGTTTTTTTTTTGTACAAGGATTTTCAGGATGGTATATTGCCATCTCTACTTGGTATGTTCTTTTCCTATTTTTGTTGCATATCCTTCCACTCTTGACATCTAACTTTTCACCTACTAACCTTGGTTTTTTGGCTAGTCTTCATATGTTAGATATGCTTCTATCACTCGCAGCTACCTCGGTGGCACCATGAGCAAACTTACTATTTTGGGACTTTTCAAGCAAGTAAATGGCTATTTCAGTCATCTGTTCTCCTGTCATGCACTTAAAGCCCATTGTTGTGTAATTATTTCAGGGAACACAAATTGTTGTATAAGACGGTCTCTTACTATGAGACCAATCCGTTAATTAAAAGGCCCAAAAAACAAGTATTACAAAACCCAGCAAATTTCATCTTTCTAAATAATCTTAGAAACCGACTACTAACTCCACTCCTGCCTTGCTAATCACCTACGGAGTACTCTCTTCAACCAAAACAAAGTCGTTTCAATGCAAATTTTTGTGAGTACCATGTCTCAACTTCAGTGCCATTCAAAGGAGTAAACTCGAGCCACACTTTGAATAACTTCTCCACAAAAAAAAGTTATCTAAGAGCCACTGATTTGTTATTTAAAATAACCCGTTTTCAAACTAAAATTGGTAATTATTAATTTTAAAACTATATTTATAAATATAAAGCAACTCTAAACTTTTATTGCAAATAAACAAAATAAAAACTTGTTAGTTTTAAAGTTAAAACCTGGAGATGTCTAACTCTAGTATGAGCCAATTAAGATTGTGCGTTAACTATGTAAAAAGTTGTAATTTAAATTGAAACCCATAATTTCAACTTAAATGTTGAAGTTCTCAATATAAAAACATGCAATTAATTAAAGTTTAAAAGTATAAAATTTTAATTTTAAATCTGAAACTTACATGATAAATTCCAAACCTTGATGGTCGATTTCATCTTTAGTTTTAACTGATAAATGGGAGGAGAAAAAGGACTCAACAATGGTGATGAGAATGATAATCGTGAAGGTTAGGAGGATGTAGATTGCAAAGCAGGTAGAGTAGGTGGCGGTTGTGAGGACGTTGACCGAAGCAACGACAGAGGAGGGGCGGTGGAGGAGAACGTTGATTGCAGTTGTGATTTTGGGCGTGGATTGCAAATTTGCAATGTCAGTGTGGTATGAATGAGAGACGGTTTTCAATTTTTTATTTTCAATTTACTTAACCTTCTCTATTATTGGGCTATTTTCTCCTATTGGACCCGTCTTATGCTATGAGACGGTCTTATAGGAGAGTAGCTGTTTCAGGGAATTTGTGTAATTTATTGTAGAAAGGTCTTGTAATTTGTTGTTTGGACTGTAATAATTTATGGGGTGTATTTTTTTGTTGCTTTGTTATTGATTGAGAGAAAGCTGTAATTTATGGTGAGGAATGTTCTAATTTATGGGGAGGAATTACTGCATTATTGCTGGTATCCCTCGGTTTTTGTAATTAAGAGTTGACAGAAATTGGGGGGGAAATGGAATAGGGAGATTTTGGTGGGCTTTTTAAAATGTTAACATTTTGGTGGGAAGATTAGTCTTTAATCAAAACTCAATTGTCCCACAAATTCTGATTTAATAAAGCACAATGCACAATTCCATTTGTACTTCTATTATTTCTTTATTGTTGCCTTAATATTTGTACAAAACTCAATATGGTAGAGTGGAGTTAGATGGAGGAAGTATAATATATCGAACTATATAATTATAAAAAATAACAATAACTATACGTTTATAATTATTAAAAGAGAAGATTGTTGATTACAACCTTATACAAACCACTTTTTGAAAATTATAGGCTTATAATTTTTTTTTTATGAAAATTACAGCCATAATAGCACTTCTAATTAGAAATTACAACCAAAAGTTTTACTCCGGTGGAAAATTGAAACAAATTTGAATTTTTGTGACCTATGTTCATATTTTACAACGAAAATACGCTTACCTTCAACCTATAACCACCCCGTATCCGTTAAAAATATCATTTTTAAAATATTAAAATATTATTTTTTGGGTTATACTAGAACTTACCATACTACTAGTGTTATTAGGGGTCGTTTGGTTGCATGTAGGAAGTTGCATTACCTAGGCAGTGATAAATCACATGATTTTAGAATTCATGTGAATTAGGAAAAGTTGTTTGGTTGTATAAAGGAAATGCAGTTCATGTAGGCATTTCCACTTACCTAGGGGGGCCTAGGTAAGCAACTTCCTCCATTATGGAGGAATTAGAGTTCCAAGGTAATTCTATTTCATGTGAATTGGGGTAACCAAACAAGTTGCCCATTTTGCAATTCACATGAATTGGAATTCCTGTGTTATTTAATGGGTAACCAAACAACCCCTTATAGTGCAATTTTCAACCTATGACGAAAATACGCTTACCTTCAACCTATAATACCGGAAACGTCATCATGATGCAATTTTCAAAGAAAAGTGTTATTATGGCTGTAATTTTCAAAAAAAAATTATAAGACTGTAATTTTCAAAAAGTGGTTTTTTATAAGGCTGTAATGAACAATTTTCTCTAATTAAAATAAGGAAAATAAACACCTGTAAAAAAGGCGTTAATTTGACTCGTTTCTGACCCTAACCCGAACCCGGCCTGAAACACGTATAAGCATAACCGGTACAAACTCGTATTTACAAACACGAAAAAAACACGACTCGTATTTTACTCGAACCCAAAATAACCGAACCCGTAACCCGCTCTGTATAAATAGCCACTCAAGTTGGAACTCGGCCATCCCTTCGGTACCCATTATTTGGAAATTACTGAACAGGAGACACCCGGATTGAAATTTTAATTTTTGCCGACGATACATGTGCAATATATGTAATAACCCCAATAATCCTCCATGCTAAATGAAAACTCCCCATTATTGACATCATCTGCACCTTAGCCTCTGAAAAACATCAATGCTCATTCAGTGCTTGTGACGAAAAAAGGACTTCTGACAAGTCACAACCACCTCCCTTTTTAACATTATTTTAACCGGTTGTGAGGTGTTACAAGCTTGTGACGCGTCACAAATTTGTGATTCTATAAGGCCTTGTTTGGATGGAAAAGGGAGAAAAACGAAGGGAGGGGGAGGAGGGACGGGGAGGGCGAAAGTGGAAAAGGAAAGGGAGAGTTTTACCTAAAAAAATCCCTCTTTTGTTGAAGAAATTTTAATTTGTCTTAAGAGGGGGAGAATTTCCCACCCCGCTAAATCCTTTGACCTTCACCTTTAACGACCAAACAAAGAAAATCACCTCTCTCCATTTCCCTCCCCTTCAATTTTCCTCGAGATACGGAAGGGTGTCTTAGTTTAGATTCCTTTCCACTATAGAAGTCTGAACATGGTTGATATGAAGCATGTTTTAATAGCCGGGGTACACTTAAAGACATTGGAGAGCAAATTGGATAAACCTATGAAGTGAAGAGAGCAATGTGCGGACTTTTACTGAATAGGAGAAACAGGCATCTAAGCTCATCACTAACATTGCCTACGAGTGCTTTTCTAAGAGCCCTCAAATACTTTAGGATGAAATAGCGAAATATCTTAATTGGGTAAAAAAAAATTCTGATGTTTGCTTAGTGAATTGCCTTTTGTTTAAAAAAAAAAAACATTTGGCCGGTCCGTGACCGGCGACTTATAAAAGAATATAAACAAAAAAACAAACTCCGTGATAAGTATATACCTACTGAGTACGGGTAATAATGACCTGAATAAATGTATGCGTATTTATTGTCGTAAACACTACAAATGAAATCAAAACCTTATGAAACTTGTTTTTTAAATACTTGAAATAAGAGGCTATTTCACATCGCATGGGCTAGCACCGGGATTAAATGATGACGTAAAGGTGGAAAATAAATGAAACCCCCATCTCCCATGTTGAAACGTGGGAGGCTAGAGAGCATTGAGCTTCCACACATGACCTAAAAAGTATAAGGGCACACCTGAGAGTCTGAGACCAGCAAGCTGCATTCCCTGAGTCAACTTCAACCTACTTCGACGCTCTCCGACGCTTCCCCATTCTTGACTTGGCATATCTGAAATACGTTAAGGTGATTGACTGACCACTTCTGTTATCAACAAGTTAGCAACACTTTTTCAAAACATTACCCCGAAACGGAAGAGAATATTGTGAACCTTATCTAAAGATGGCCAAGAAAAAGGAAAATGTCGCATTGTTCCACGCCTTTTCCTAGTGGATCAGGCCACTCACTGGCTAACGGCCTTTATGTTTATTTTAAGTTAAGTAAAATATACACTACCATCAAAAGGATACTCCAAATGCATGCCTTCACCTGCTGGAGAGGAATGGAGAATGGTTCCTTGCAGTTGAGTTAAAGCCTCAGTTGAACAAGCAGTATCCTGCATTGAAAGGAGAATAATCTAACCTGAAAAACCTTTTAAGGATAAATGGCTTTTGGTGTGCACAAAAACTTGAATGAGACCAACTCAACAACAACAACATTAACCTTAGTGTCTCAATGGCTCCCGCAAATTACGAGGTAAGGGAGGGGGTTGGATGTACGAAGCCCTACCCTTGTGTTAGCAACACAAAGAGGCTGTTCCGAATGGCCCAAGATGAAAATTGAGTCGAAAACTGTATCAAAGGACCGCTACTTCACGAGAGAAAAAGCGCAGTCACTTAAGTGAGCCATTTTGATTTATTCCATCATAATCCAAAACCAAAGATTAAAAAGTAATGAGACCAGCTCGTTAATCATATTTTTAAATGCAGAATTAAGTAATGACTTGGGGTTAACTATCTCATCATACAACACACACTAGAAGGCCCAACTGCCCAAGGCGATCCCCAAAAGTATATTCTCTCTGATATCTGAGTTATCTTTTGCCCTTACCCTTCTCGGCTCGACTGCCAGAGACATACAACAAGTACAGCACACTCTAATCAAATAACAGAGAGAGGTCATGTTCACAGAGATGCAGATGGAACCATTAGAGGCTCCTACTAGTCTAGATTGATGCCTAACAAAAGACACGGCAGATAGCAAGTACAAAGTTGCAGTAGTTCTACCTTAATGATGGCGCTTTTTGTTGTTTTCGGGAGGATATGATTAAAAAAAAAAAAACAATCATAGATTGGACTAGGAAGAGTAAAGAATATCCGGCAACAGTAGTACCTCAAAGTCAACAAAAGCAACTGGAGCTCCACGTGACCTCTGAAACTTCAACTTCAAAAATCCCCGACATCTGTTAGCAAGGTGGAAGCACAAACTCAACTAAAACTTCTGAAATCACACCCCACAAAAACAGTAAATGGGAAGGGGTGTATAGCTGCAATTACTAAACGTCAGTAGGTGCAACAAACCTTGAGAAGATTTTCTTTAGATCTTGCTCTGAGCACTTCGGGACCAAGTTAGCGACAAAAATCGTTGGACATGGAGATTTATCTTGGGGAATAGAGGAAGAGATACTTTTGCTCTACAAGAGTAAGAAAGTGACGTCAGACCCATTTCCAGGCAATTATTTAACATTGGAGAAGTCTTCTATGATAATGGCAACAAGGATAAAATGGAAAAGAAAATGACATGTAGAGAAGTTATATAAGACATCTAGTAGAAATGATGAAACAAAGAACAAGCAGACATGGTCATCGTTCATCGGCAGATAGGCTGATGCAGTAAACCACGAGCTGTTTAGACCAGAATGCACGACTGCAAACCTCTTTATTTTATCTTGATATATAATACTTTCTCCGGCCACTTTTACTTGTCTTGTATACTAGTTTTAGTTGTACCAGAATTGTCAAAATGTGAATTTAAGTCCCATTTTATTCGGAAAAAAATCACTAACTAGTCTTACCTGGATATTCCTTTACTTATGTAAACTCCCTCCATCCCACTTATATTATCACATTTTCTCTCTTGGTTTATCCCAAATTAAGAGTCCCCTTTTTTAAAACTATTAAGAGAAAAATTGAGCATCCAATATTGTCCCCCTACTTATAACTACATTCTACAATCGCCTTCCATCACAATTAAAATTTTCCATATTTTTTCTAAGTTAAAGGGGTAAAATTGTTATTTTATCACTTTTCCTTAAAAGTTTAAGCATCCCAAAGGGCAAGGAAAACAATAAAAATGGATGGAGTATAATCTTAGATTTCCTAACGTTAACTAGCTTTCCTAAGCACTCATCAAACGGGTAAGAGCCAAATTACCATTTTCAGAGTTTTAGATCAGATTTTATAACAAATACTCCGTATGTGACACTACTAAATAGACACCATCAAGAAGGTTTAAAGAGGAAACTGACTTGGGGTCCAAGGAAGATTTATAACAAGTATGTGACTAGACCTATCAAAACCTGACCCAACCCGCAAACCTGACCCACCTGACCCGTTTTTTTAGGGTCAAAGACACGTAAATCTTGACCCGTGACACAAAATGACCCGAACTCGAAATGACCAGTTATTTTAGGGTCGAAACCCGACCCAACCCGTTCGACCCGTTGGGTCAAAGATAAATGAAGAATATTATTAAAATATTAATATTTTTATATTATATTTGAAATAATAAATATAAAAAATATTATATTAATATTTTTAATTAAAAAATTAATTTAAAAAAATTATTAGTATTTGATGTTATTTGACATATTTAGTGTGTTTATTTAATTTTAAAAAAAAATTATTTGTTCTTCTCTCCTTTATTACACCTTTTTTTACCAACCACTTGCTTATATATTTTACTTGGTTTACTTTTAAGGTATCCCGGATCCTTAAATTCTACTTCGGTTTTCAAAATTGTTTTAATCTTTATTCTCGATTTAAATTTTAAGTTTTTATAAAAGACATCCGGACTTTGATTTTAAAACCTATAAGTTTACCTTGACTTTGTATTATGTTTCGCTCTCCCTTTTGTTTTTCATTTTTCCGTTTTCTATTCTTTTTGCATTTTGAGGTGTGCGTTCACCCATGTCCGGTTCTAAAGGATGATTCATGTCAGCCGACCCCATATCATTTTGGGATTAAGGCTCTGATGTTGTTGTAAAAAATTAATTTAAAATTCAATTTTATATAACTTTTATATCATTAAATAATAAAATAATTATTAAAATAATGATTATAATAATACTATTAATATTAAAAATAATTTAATTTCAAGAAGTATGTTTTTTCGGTTGAAAAATGATAAAATAAAAGGCGTCAAACTTTTTTTAACCAGTATTCTGACCCTAACCCGACTCGACCCGACCCGTTTGACAGGTCTATATATGACACTACAGATATATGGCACAGATGCCAAATTCCAAAAAAGCAAGATATGGTTATCATTGACCAACCAACTGAAATAATGTCAACGAAAAACCATGATATGGTTCGCATTTGTTGAAGTTCAACTTGCAAGAAGCAAACTACTTTCAGTTATTTGTAACTATATATACTCCATAAAATGCTACATTGACTCTACTGCATATGTCGATGAAACATGTTGGAAGGAGAGCCGCATGACCGGTGACATAGTCAGTTGATACCCAAACCTACGAATGGCATAGGAACATATTGACTGAATAACCAATCTTGGCAACATAATGAGTGAGGGAGAGGCAATGACTCTAGTCTGATAAAAATCCAGCTCACACAATCACACGATATAACTTGGCAAAAATGAGCAGAAAAGAAGCAAAGCAAAATGGCAAATGTGAATTATAAGTACATGACTTACTGATTGAGCAACATTTGCGTCAACCATGCCTCCGTTATCAAAGCTCACATCACTAGGTGGCAAAAAAAGGAACATACGTCAGGAAACCATCTTTAAAGATTGAAATTGTGAACACCGAAGAAAAACAAAGACTCCTTGACTCAAGAAAGCATTAAAGTCCATTAATTTAGAAATTCAACGCAAGACTGCAAGTTAATACTGCTCTGAATTTGAGATAAATCAATGAGTGCCAGCAAAGTATAGGTGTTGAGCTAGTTCTAGGATATTTGGTCCCAAGTAAAAGAGATGTGCGGTGTGCAAATGACCTTTGTGCAGATGGATAACCAACGATGTTGTAGTGAGAATTATCCATTCCGGGAATGTGTAAGCTGCCAACACCTGCTAGTGCCAAGCGTGGGAAAAAATTGTGCAATGTGAGTTTGTAGACAAGAGTGCTCTCAGGGTCAACTATACACCTAGTTATGAGACACTACAATCATCAGATAAAATGCGCATAAGAAATTGACTTTTATCCAAATTTCCTTAAAATATCACAGGGCGCCAAAATGTAGCTCCTTGTAAGAATAAAAAAGAAAAGAGATCCTCTGTCCAAAGTGCTGCATGCTGCACGAGGCATAATACCTGACTCATAAACATCCTTTGGAAATGCTCGGGAAGCCTTCTGCTTCTTACCTGAACCAGACCTTTCATTGCCTGCTTACAAAACACGCCACCATCAATGTGGTCATAATTTGCAAAGGAAAATTCCATAAAGAGTAAATGGAAACGGAATCTAAATGGACTATAACATGGGACTTCAAAAGGACAGAACTACCAACCAGTTCTCTGACGCTTGGATCGTGAATTAGATTTTGCAAGGTCAATGTACAAGGTTGAGCCTTCTTCTAGATCAAAAACCATACCCTAAGCAGCAATGAATAAAAGAGCTTAAATTTGGAGATCATACACAAGAAATTGATTGTTCCGAAAGACATAGGTTTCACTTCAACAATCATAGATTGATTACCGCTCACATAACATTACTTCCACATGAAAACACAACTGACAAAAGATACCGAATCCTAAATAATACTCCTCCATGACTAGTCATAAACATCTCAAAACAGGAGTTTTGTGTCGCTTTCCTTACATGCCAATACAATACTTCAACAACAACAACATCAGAGCCTTAATCCCAAAATGATTTGGGGTTGGCTGACATGAATCATCCTTTCGAACCGTCCATGGGTGAACGCACGCCTCAAAATGCGACTAAAAAAAAGGGAAGATGAAAAACAAAAAGGGAGAACGAAAATGTAATGTAAAGTCAAGGTGAACTAAGGGGTTTTAAAATCGAATTCCGTCTTTCTTTTATAAAAACTTAAAATTTAAATCGAGGGAAAAGATTAAAACGATTTTTAAAAACCGAAATAGAGTTAAGGATCCGGAATGAACCAGGTAAAATCTATAAGAAAAATTGTCAAAATTGTAATATAAATGTAACAGTTTTTCTAACACGTGCTACAAGTAATTTTCTCTTCAATTTTCAATAATTTTTTAACTCAGAACTTTGCATTTAGGTGTCAGCCCTTAGGACAAATGTTAGAAAAACCGTAATCATAAATCTCCAAGTCTATTAATACTAATACCCACCACTACCACTAAATGGTTAAATGCTTGGCTTTAAAGAGGGAATCAGAACCCTAAACCCCGGGGCTAGGCTACTAGCTAAAACAGCTAGGTGCGGCTTTTAGATAAGACACGGCTAGCTAAAATGTTGAGGAAGAGGTTAATGATACTGATGATTGTAGTTTTAAAGACGATATTTATGATCCTAGAAATTGGGATAAACTAGATGCTAAATCAATTGACGAATTAGCCTCTAAGGGTCCAAAGAGGGATTTAAGTGTCGATAAAGGTCATAAAAATGAATCAAAAAGATACTTTTTGTCTAAATTTTATATTAGATTTATGCCAAACGGAGAAAAATGGGATAGGGAATGGCTTGTCTATTCAAAAGATCTCGATAAAGTGTTTTGCTTTTGTTGTAAATTATTTAGAAAATCGCAAGGTAGAGGCGAATTAGTATCTTGTGGCTTTAATGACTCGATTCATCTTGCTGTAAGACTTAAAGAGCATGAAATGAGTGTGGAACATGTTAAGAACATGACTATTTGGTATGAATTGCGTTTAAGACTGGGTAAGAACAAAACAATAGATGATGTGAATCAAAGAAATGTATATAAAGAGAATGAACACTGGAAAAATGTAATGGTAAGAATAATTTCAATTGTGAAGTACCTTGGAAAACATAATTTAGCCTTTCGTGGTTCTAATGGAAGATTGTATGAGGAAAATAATGGAAATTTTTTGGGGTTGGTTGAGATGATGGCTGAGTTTGATCCACTGATTCAAAACCATGTTAGTCGCATAACAAATAGCGATACTCATTATCATTATCTTGGTCACAATATCCAAAATGAGTTGATAAGCTTGCTCGCTCGTAATATTAATCTGATATCATTGCAAAAATTAAGCAAGTAAAGTACTTTTCTTTGATACTTGATTGTACGCCTGATACTAGCCACAAAGAGCAAATGTCTATAATATTACGGTATGTGGATACTTCTTTAGATGAATTTCGTGTAGAAGAGTCATTTCTAGTATTTTTAAATGTGAACGATACTAGTGGTTTAGGACTTTTTAATGCTTTGCAAGATGAGTTAAAATGTCTTGATCTTGATATAGATAACATAAGAGGCCAAAGGTATGATAATGGGTCTAATATGAAAGGAAAACAGGAGTGCAAAAAAGATTGTTAGACATAAATCCTAGAGCCTTTTATACACCTTGTGGTTGTCATAGTTTAAATCTCACCTTATGTGACATAGCTAATTCATGTGGTTAAGGTAAAGATTTTTTTGCAATCATACAACGTGTGTACACTATATTTGCCCATTCTACAAAGAGGTGGAAAATTTGGAAGGATAATGTGTCAGGTTTAACCCCTAAATCACTGTAAGTTACTCGGTGGGAAAGTCGTATTGATAGTGTCAAAGCTATAAGATTTCAAATTGTGGAATTTCAAGAAGCTTTGCTTGAAATTGCTGATATCGATAATGATGGTATTGTTAGAAGCCAAGCTAAATCTTTAGCGTTGAATGAACATGGTAGTTTTGAGTTCGTGGTGTCAATAATTATTTGGTATGAAATATTATACTTTGTTAATGAAGTTAGTAAACAATTACAATAAAAAAAATATGCATATTGATGTAGCTATTTTACAAATCAATGCTTTAATTTCAACTTTTGAAAAGTATAGAGAATCTGGTTTCTCTAAAGCCCTAGAAACGGCTAAAGATATAGCTAAGGACATGAACATTGATCCTTCTTTTCCTAAAAGGTGAGAAAGAAGAAAAAAACACTTTGATGAGAGTCCAGAAGATTCATCACCTCTATCGGAAGAGGAATCATTTAGAGTTACCTATTTTTTTACCTTATTGATCAAGCAATATCTTCACTTAAAATAAGGTTTGAACAATACCAAGAATTTGAAAGTATATTTGGCTTTATGTTCTCTACTGATAGATTGAATTCAATAGATGATTCTATGTTAGAGTCTTGTTGTGTTAATCTTGAGAGTGTACTCAAGAATAATGAGAATTCTGATATAGATGGAAATGCATTGTACTTGGATTTGAAATTTTTTAAAGAACTAATGCCTGATACAAGTATGGGTCCTCCTGATATTGTGAATCATATGAAAAAAAAACTGGTGGGTGTTTTCCTAATGCAGTTACAGCATATAGAATCTTATTTACGACTCCAGTCACGGTTGCATCTACCGAAAGAAGCTTTTCAAAGCTCAAGTTGTTGAAGTCATATTTGCATTCTACAATAACAGAAGATCGCCTAAATGGATTAGCTATGATAGCTATTGAGAACAAAGTTTTGGACAAATTTGTTTTGAGGAACTAATCGCTGAATTTGCTTCGGCGAACGCAAGAAGAGTTTCTTTGTTTAAGAAGTGATGTTTTGTAACGGTGTACTTCGTTCGAATTATTAGAGAATAATTTTTTTGGGTTGTGAATTAAACTCTGTGTAATTTTTTTTTTCTTAAATGTATTAAATTTAGGGGCCCGTTTTGATAGTTCGCACAGGGCCACGAAAATCTCCATACAATTGACAATAACAGTAATCAGACAGCAATTCTTACATTGAGTGCGTGCATTGCAGCAACGGCCGACTGTTGATCCGCAAATACAGCAAACGCAAATGCCTGCCATCGCCAAAATAAGTTCCAACACTATGATTAGATACGTTATCTCAGAGTGATCAAATTCCTGGAATTTCAATTCCAACACCAAAACAAAAACAGAAGAAAGAAAGGGACCTGAGAATTGCCAGAAGGAGGGCGGAGATTGGTGGAAATAAAACCGGGGAATTCACGAAAGAGGTGATAAATTTCGCGGTTTTTGACATTGGCGGGTAGACCGGCGATAAAGAGGGTGCGAACCTCGGAGCCATGATCAGCGCGGGAGGGCGGAGATTGCGGTGAGAGAAGAGTGTGATGGTGAAGCGACAGCGGGGGTTGCGGTGGATGGCGAGGAGGTTCGAAATAGGAGAAGCGAGGAGGGTAATGAGAGTAGACGGGTGAGTAAATGTCATGTGGTGGTTGTTGCGGCGGCGGCGGTTGTTGAGGAGGATAGTAGCCTGACATGTCGCCCATTCTATATTTCTTTGAGGGGTTTTGGGTGAGGGGTAATAGGAAAGGATATAGATTTGGTATTTAGGTTTGGATTAAACTGCATTTCATGGTTTTTAAGATTAATCTTTCGTCAACCTGGACGATTCTTCGTTAACTTCTAAAGCAATCAAATATTTTAGGTTCAAAATATCTTATACTTCCTCCAATCAAATATTGGTGTCCGGCTTCGCCCGAGCTACCTCTACTAATCATTAATTTTTTTTTTATTAAATAAAATTACTTAAAATTGCATAACACATAAATTTATCATTAATTTATTTTTCTATGACATATCCACAAATTACGATAAAATAAATTTTGAGACAAATTCACTACTCCCGCTATTAATATTTTACTCTTATTAATAAAACAGTAGTAATAACATTTCACTACTTGTTCGTAATCATTGTTACTTTCACTATTGCCGCCGTAATTATTGTACTGTCACTAATGCCGCATTAATATTGATAATTTCACTACTCCCGTCGTAATTATTGTTACTTTCACTATTGCCGCATTAAGATTGATTATTTCACTACTCCCGTTGTTGTTTCTACCACTTTCACTAATCTCGGTCATAATATTATTACTTTTACTATTCAAAGGAGTGATTACTATCCTATAACTATATCCAATGTTACTACAATTCTTTTCATTACTGACGAAATTACTTTTACTACTTAGGCATGCAATTTTAGAGGATTATATATTTATATAAATATATTACATATATGCATTAAATCAAATCGAAAGAATTATGGAATATTATATATTATGGAATCTAACTTGAATTATTTTTGTATGCTAAATAATTAACAACTCTATATATCTAATAAACTATAAAGTTTAATAAAATTGCATAGATTTTAAATTTAATATATAATTTTATGATGATAATAATTAATACCATAAGTGTGCATGTTTATACTAATTAATTATTTTATTTTAGGGAAATTGACCATCTTAATTAATTATTTTATTTTAAGGAAATTGACCATGTTTTAGTCTCTTACAATGTTTAGGAAAATTATCAAACTTCTATATAATTAATTTTAACACAAACTATATAATATTTGCATTGAGATCCCTTAATCGGGTCCATCACGGTACTATTGATTTAAAACTATATAGTATCATTAATTTGTATAACTTTCTTTAATTACATTGAAGTCCCTTGGTTTCTGGATTTAATATATAGTATTGATTGATTGATATATAAAACTGGGTTGAAACGTTGTGGATGTGTCACGTGTCAACCCAACATTAAATACAAGTATTAATTACATTAAAATTATAAGTAACAATTACGGTAATTTATTTTAAATTTATATAAAAAAAAATTGATAAAAAATCTAAAATGTAAATCATTACCTTTATTGCGAAAAATGCTTTAAATTGAGTATACTTTCCATTATATTTATTGAAATATTTTGATATGTATAGATGATTAAAGTGAGTGTCTCACAATATGTTACATTTACTTAAAGAAAAACATTTTGAGAAAGTTATAATACTTAGATCATTAAATCCATCAAGAAAAATATATTTGGAAGAGTCATTGTATTTATTAAAAACAAAACTTAAAGATAACTACTAAGAGATAAGTTTTTATGATGTGATAATGAAAAAAATATATTGGACAAGTGATAATGTGATAACGAGTGAGATATTTGAAAAAATTATGAAAAACTTAATGAAAATACATTTGAGACTTAAGAGGTTTTAAATAATGTGATAACGAGTGGAGATTTGTACTTGAATGATGACTTTTTGGACGTTTTCGAGTAGGTTTAGATGGAGTTTTAAGGGGACTTGATACCTATCGTAGAAAAAAGTTAATATTTTGATATTGATTTCTAATTATTGATTATGTTGATACTGATTATGAAAAAGGGTCATTATATTGGTATTGTTTATCAATTAACTCTATTTTATACTTTCTCCATTCAACTTCACTCTACCATAATGCAAAATGCACAAATATTAAGGTAACAATAAACAAGTAATAAAAGTACAAATGGTTGTGTGAAAGTTGTTTTATTTTAAGGGAAATGATAAATACAACCCAATGAGTTGTATTTAAACATTTAATATACTTCCAAATTTGGTATTAATTTAGAAATTAGGGAATAAATTATACATGAATCAATGCAAATAATGTATGTATTAAGTGTTTATTTCTTTTTTTAGTTCCATAAATACAACCCAATGAGATATTTATCATTTCTCTTATTTTAATTAGGGTGGAGTTTGATGTTAATTTATAATGGGGTAAGAGTGGCAAAAGTTGTAAATATGAGGTTTTCAATAAGACAAATGATCATTTTACATTATTTTTTAGGAAAGTTGTAGAGTGGAGTTGAATGGATGAAAAAAGAAATATGGTAGAGTGGAGTTGAATGGAGGATGTATATAGTTGTTTCAAAAAAACAAAAGAAGCAAATTTCTTATAAATATGTAGTTTGACACATAGCATATGCAAGAGATGCACAACCAATGAACCAAAACATTCAAATAAGTTCAGCTTTGAACTTATATGTTTGATTCATAAACATCACACGGTATACATTAAAAATTGAAAAATGCATCAAATTATATTCACATCGTTTTGATCAAATATTAATTGATTTAGAACATAACGTATCGTGAAATGATCTAACTTAAGAACTTAATGTTGATTGTTGCATTATTCGAATTCATTTATTTTAATTAATATGATATTTGATCAAAACGATGTGAATATAATTTGATGCATTTTTCAATTTTGATAAGTCACAAACTTATTTATATAATAAGGTTTATCATTAATAGATAACTATCACTTATTAGTTATAATTAAAACTGTATGTATTTTATTTTAAAACATTGAAGTAAAATTTAAGAAAATAAGAGTTGAGAAAATTTATGTATTTTTATTTATAAGTAAAGATATTAAATGTCATATATGAATTATATTATTTTTCTTCAATTATAATAATAAAATTTTCAAACAGGCCGCGCGAAGCGCGGGATACTACCTAGTAATTGTATAAAACTCAATAATAGCAATTATTAAAATTAAATGGAATTTCTAACAACTACTTCTTCCTTCCTGATCATTTATATACCTTTTGTATGGTTTCAAATATCTACTTATAAGAGGGTGGAGGGTACTATTTGTGGATATTGTTTGTAACACCCTCATACACTAAGATGTCTTACCAAGAACCACCCTAGCATATCAAGGTGTTACCATCTCGATTGCTCGAGATAGAGTATCAATGTAATACTACGGTTTTATGAGTCTTTGGGTACTCTATCGAGTAGAGCTTACTTTGTCGAGTAAGTAGTTTTTGACGCAAATCAATAGTTTGCATGTAGGGTACTCGATCGAGTAAGTTGGGTACTCGATCGAGTAGGGGGCACTCGATCGAGTAAGTGCCTTACTCGATCGAGTAAGTGTGTTTTATGGGTTTGTTTTGACGGGTTTTGCTAGTAACGCGAGATTAATATAAAAGGCTTCCGCCATTTTCTTTAATCACTTTTCACCTTTCTAAACCTTTCAAAAGAAAAAGAAGTTACGTAGTTCTCTCTCGTCGCGTTGTTGGCAAATCCTAAGGGCTAGAGTCATCGGATCGTTGTGTTCTTTACGCCGTTGAGGCCGTCGTATTGTGGGTAAGGTCCTAGTACAATTTTTATGTTGTTTCATTGATTTTAGTTGAAACCCTAATTGGGTAATTTGGGGGTTTTGGGAGTATTGTGTTTATTAGATGTTGATTGTATGATTGTATGTTTGATAGGAGGTGATTGTATTGAAGAACGATTTTGATTAGCTGCTAGACCGTCTGTGGTGGTTGCATTCCAGGTAGGGTTTCCCTACTCAGTACTCCCTCCCATCCAAATCAAAGGTTACATTTGACTTTATTACGCTTGCCGATGCGCGTTTTGCAACGTGAATATCTTTAGTTACATAATATTAAAAATTATAAAAACTTGTTATTCTTATAACATTCATGACGATGAATCAAACAAGATCACGCATGACTATGTTTTTTCTTATACATTACTAGTAATACCAAAGATTCTCTACAATCATGAATAGTACCAAAAAGTCAAATGTAACCTTTGGTTTGGATGAGAGGGAGTATTAGTTACATGATGTGTGTGGTGATTGTGCTGTAGTTAGTGATTGTTGATTGATTCAGACGGTTGTGATATCATATTGTTGATTGATTCAGACGGTTGTTGATGTTGTATTGTGGTCGTTGTTTATCTGTTTGTGTTCTTCGGGGTGCGTCCCTGACTGAGTGGAGTCACTTGCGGGAGTGGCTTCACGCCCTTGATTCGCCTTCTGTGGAACCCGCCACAGAAGGGATGTGCATATTAATGAACATGGCTTTATCGCTCGATGGAGATGAGCGGGGCTTAGGTGGGAACGGCTGCGGTCCCCCACTGGCGGCGAGGAGTATCTGTTGCGATGGGTACTCTGGCAGGGCTACACACTTTAGTGTATAGTCAGTTATGAGGTGATTGGAGATGGAGACTGGGATTGTGTGTGAGCTATTTGTATGATTGTTTCAGTGTGGCTTTGATTGTGTAATTAGTACTGACCCCGTTTAATGTTTAAAAAAAAACTGTGGTGATCCATTCGGGGATGGTGAGCAGGTTTGATATGAAGCGTATGGGATAGTTGGGATGAGTCATCACGTGGCAGTTAGAAGTCTTCCGCTGTGTCAGACGATGTTTTATAGCTTTGATAGTTTTAGTAATAGACCGTCTGAGAACCTTGTATTTCAGTTTAACAGTTTTGGTTTTGATCGTGTAATCACTTTAAATTATATTGTTATTTAAATTATGTTTCTTCATTGTCATTCGGTTATCATTGCCTCGGGTAACCGAGATGGTGACGTTCTCATACCTTATGTGGTCCTGGTAAGGCACTTGGAGTATGGGGGTGTCACAAAGTGGTATCAGAGCGATGATCCTGAAACATGTAACTAATGAACCTAATGAATATAGGGAGTCAAATTAAAATGAACCCGGGGTAGAAGTTGTAGGAGCTAATGCAAAGGCTTGGGAGACATCCTAAAGTCGCGAACTCGCCCTACAATTTTTGAACCGGTCACCATGAGATATGAGTCGGGATCGCTATGTGTTTATCTTGTGAATTGTGTACCTATATAGTAATGTGTGGCATGAATCAGTGGATGTATGTATGTGGAGAATGGGGAATGTGTAGAGAAAGATGATAATGAGGTGATGTTATACATTATTGATTGAAAGCATGATAGTTGTGTAGAAGTTGTTTTACGATATGGAAATACGGAAAGAAAATTTGTTTGGTTTGAATTATACATAGAGTTATGTATATATATATATATATATATATATATATATATATATATATATATATATATATATATATATATTGTTGGTAGTGTTGTATGAGTTTATATAGCTGAAAGTTTGAGTAAGAGCATGAATAATTGGTGGAAAAAAAATGAATAATTGTTGCATGATAATATGATTTCTGATAAAGCATGTTATATGATGGAAGAGATTTTATAATGTTGTTATGCTTGTAACATGTGAATAGGAGACTTGATGTTATATATTTGTGATTTTGTTTACGTAAAGTTATAGAATAAAAACATGTAAGTAATACATGCTTGGTAAGTTGAATGATGTATGTGCATAATGGATGTTGTTGCTTGGCTTTTGAAGATAGTAAAATGTGGTTAGGGATGCTGATTTTATGAGTATTGAGTTGTTTTGTTTACCTTGTTGTCGTTTAAGTTGTTTGGAAGTAAAAATCAAGTAGTTGTGTTTTTCGATTATAGAGAGGTTGTCTTTAAACTGTTATAACTTGATATGTATAAATGATTTTAATGTGACTTCGATTGTAGGTGATAGCTTGTTCTTTTACGATTCTAACGATAGGTCACATGCCCAAAACGACCAAGAAACGAGTGAGTTATGACCATTTTACGAAAACTGGACAGTGCTGAGAAATGCGTAGGGTACTCGATCGAGTGGCCCTCACTCGATCGAGTGCACCTCTTGGTACTCGATCGAGTAACCCTCACTCGATCGAGTAGCCCTGGTAATTTGATTTACGTGTCTCTGACCTTCACCTACTCGAGCGAGTAAGTCTTTTACTCAATCGAGTGGTCTGTACTCGATCTAGTGACCCCTGTTTTGGGTCATATCTCATCTTTTGATTTCATTGCATATTATGTTTAATTCAAAGGTATTATTGTAACACCCCCATACTCCGAGTGCCTTACCAGGACCACTCATGTATGAAGACATCACCATCTCGGTCGCCCGAGGTATGATAATCAAATAGACAAAACAGAAACAATATTTATTGTAAATAGTTTAATGAATAAATACAATCCTCGAAACCGAACTGAAAGTGCAATACATTATTCCAAACTATCTGTTCTCAACTGAAATGTGAATAAAAGCTAAACTACAGCGGAAGACTCTATCGTCATGTCGTGGCCATCCCAGCTATCCCAGTACTCATCTCTATACCTGTTCAATATCTGCTCACCATCCCCGAATGGATCACCGCAGTTTTACAAAACAACACCGGGTCGATACTAATCACACAATCAATATAGATAACAACAATAAGACAAACAGACAAATTGAACCGACACACACACACACACACCACCAACTCCCATCATCTCAATCTTGACGTCCCACTGGACCCGACCACTGCCATGGGGGACCGCAGCCCGTTCCCACCTAAGCCCCGCTCATCGTACGAGCGATAACCCTGTCCATTAATGTGCACATCCCCTTCCGTGGCGGGTTCCACGAAGGGCGAAACTAGGGCGTGAGATCACTCCCGCAAGTGACCCCACTCAGCCGAGAACGCATCTCGAGAACCATCAACAAACACAACCACAATCACAATCACAATCACAATCATCATATCAAACAACTAACTACAAAGACATCACCAATATCCCATTATGGGACTAATACTGAGTAGGAAATCCTACCCGGAAAGCACAACACGCAGACGGTATCTACAAATTTGTATCAAAACGGCTCCTCTACGAATTCTCCTCCTATCATACAACACATAGATGCTACCATTCAAATACTACTCATAAAAACCCCCAATTCCTAAATTAGGGTTTCATCAATCTTATCAAAACATTATAGAAATTATATTAAAAGCTTACCCTCGACGCAAGGAATCCAACGACACGAACTACGATACGAACTGACCGTCGAACTCCGGAATTGTCAAGAACGCGATTAGGAAGAAGACTAGTTGCTTTCTCTCTTAAACAGGTTTTAGGTTTTGTAAAAAGTGATTTAGAACAATTACGAATATGTTTAAATACCTTAATCGCGTAATTAACAAAACCCGAGAAAACTCTCCCGTAAAACCGGACACTCGATCGAGTACCCAAGGTACTCGATCGAGTACCCCCCTACTCGATCGAGTACCCAAGGTACTCGATCGAGTACCCCCCTACTCGATCGAGTGCCCCAGCTACTCGATCGAGTGCCCAACAGGTCAGAAACTATTTTGCTTCGCTACTTACCCTTACTCGACAGAGTAAGGCCTACTCGATAGAGTACCCCCAAGACTATAAATACGGAGTATTACAGTCTTCCCTCCTTAAAAGGAACTTCGTCCCCGAAGTTCAAACCACTACTAAAACAAAGGTACTCCAAAACATTCCCGACTCAACAACCAAAACAAAACTCAATCCAAAACACGCTACTTACCCAACTCATCCCGACAACCTACCGACGCAACATATAAAAAGGGTGTATAAAACTCTTAGAAACTGCTCGCGATCATCTCCTACCCCCCTAAAAGAAACAAGGTTACGTCCCCGTAACCATACATACCTGATCAAAAAGGAAGGGGTAACGCTCTTTCATGATATCCTCTGCCTCCCATGTAGCTTCCTCGGTCTCGTGGTTAGACCAAAGGATCTTGAGCAAAACTGTCTCACCACTCCTGGTCTTCCTAACCTTTCGGTCTAGGATCTGCTTAGGCACCTCAAGGTATGATAAAGACTCATCCAGCTCTAAGCTCTCTGCCTCCAACACATGTGACGGGTCACTCACATACTTCCATGGTGCGATACATGAAACACATTATGTACTCTCTCTAACGCAGTGGTAAAGCCGACGATAAGCAACTTCCCCAACTCGCTCTAAGATCTCATAAGGCCCTATAAACTTCTGGCTTAGCTTGCCTTTCTTCCCAAACCTCATAACCCCACGCATAGGAGACACTTTCAGAAGAACCTTGTCCCCAACCTGAAACTCTATGTCCCGACGGTGTAGATCTGCATAACTCTTACTCGTCGATCTGGGGGTGCTCTCATCCGTTCCCTGATCATCTTAATCTATTCCACCATCTCATGTACCATCTCTGGTCCTAAAACCACCGCCTCAAAGACTATCGTCCCAACAGATCGGACTCCTACATCTCCTCCCATACAAAGCCTCAAACGGTGCCATACCAATACTTTTGGTGTGATAGCTGTTGTTGTAAGAAAACTCTATCAAGTCCAACCTCTGCTCCCAGCTACCACCAAAATCCATCACACAAGCTCGCAACATATCCTCAAGAGTCTTGATTGTTCTCTCAGTCTGCCCGTCTGTCGCAGGATGAAATGCTGTACTCATCTTCAGATTTGTCCCCAACGATTCCTGCAACTCCTTCCAAAACCTCGATATAAACCTCGCATCTCTGTCAGACACTATGTCCTTAGGGACTCCATGTAACTTAAGCACGTTCTTTCGATAGGCCATAGCCAATTGTGCCTTAGTCCATGTATCTTTCATTGGAACAAAGTGAGCTGACTTGGTCAAACGATCCACTATCACCCAAATCATATTGTTACCTTGTTGACTCTTAGGTAAACCCACAATGAAATCCATGGAAATGGATTCCCACTTCCACTCAGGCACCTCCAAAGACTGAACCTTACCTTGTGGTCTTCTCTGTTCCCCTTTAACTCTCTGGCATGTCAAACAACGGGACACAAACTCAGCTGTCTCTTTCTTCATCCCAGGCCACCAAAACGTTTTCTTCAAATCTTTGTAAAGCTTATCTCCACCGGATGCCTTTGAATATGGTGTGCAATGTGCCTCTGTCATGATAGTCTTTTTCAACTCCTCATCATTAGGAACACACCACCTACCATCAAACCTCAAACTACCATCTCAGATGAATGGAAAACCGGACACCGCCCCTTTCTCTACCCCAACTCTCCACTCCACTATCTTAGGATCCAAAGCCTGCTTATCCCGAATATCATCATAAAACTCAAGTCATCTTTGTCATATCACCCATGGCATCTCCTTTCTGCATCATATGTATCCCGAACCTCGCTACCTCATCTCTCAGCCTCATCAAAGATAGAGCTGTACACAAAGAATGTACACTCTTCCTACTCAAAGCATCAGCTACAACATTGACTTTCCCTTCATGGTAGATGATTTCCATGTCATAATCGCCAATCAACTCCATCCACCTCCTCTGTCTCATGTTCAACTCCTTTTGCGTGAAGATGTACTTGAGACTCTTATAATCAGAAAATACCTTAAAGATTGCTCCATAAAGGTAATGTCTCCAAATCTTGAGAGCAAACACCACTGCACCCAACTCCAGATCATGAGTAGGGTAATTCTCCTCATAAGGCATCAACTGCCTAGAAGCATAGGCAATCACTTTACCATTCTGCATCAACACACAACCTAGCCCATTCTTCGAAGCATCAGTATAAACCTCAAAATTCTCGCTCCCTTCAGGCTATGCGAGGACGGAGCGTGGTCAAACGCTCCTTTAAGGTTTGGAACGCCGTCTCACAACTCTCATCCCAACGAAACCTGTTCTCTTTCCTCATCAACGCTGTCATCGGTCTAGCTATCTTGGAGAAATCTTTCACGAACCGCCCGTAGTATCCAAACTAAACCCAAGAAACTCCTAACCTCAGCAACATTCTTCGGTGCTTCCCACTTTGTCACCGCCTCAATCTTCGCCGGATCCACACTACCCCATCTTTAGAGATTTACATGCCCCGAAAAAGCAACTTTCTCCAACCAGAACTCACACTTGGACAACTTAGCATACAACTCATGATCCCTCAAAGTCTGCAACACGATCCTCGGATGCTCCTCATGCTCCTCCTTAGTCTTAGAGTAGACTAAGATGTCATCGATAAACACCACCACGAATCGGTCCAAGAACGTAAAGATCCTATTCATCAAATCCATAAACACTGCCAGCGCATTAGACAACCCAAATGGCATCACCACATACTCATAATGGCCATACCTCGACGTGAAAGTCATCTTCGGTATGTCCACCTCTCTAATCTTCACCCGATGGTACCCCGACCTCAAATCAATCTTAGAAAAGACTTTTGCACCGCTCAATCGATCAAACAGGTCATCTATCCTTGGCAAAGGATACTTGTTCTTTATCGTCACACGGTTCGGCTCCGGTAATCTATGCACGACCTCAAACTCCCATCTTTCTTCTTCACGAAAAGAACTGGTGCTCCCCAAGGCGATACACTTGGTCTAATGTATCCCTTCTCTATCAAATCATCCAACTGCTTCCTAAGCTCCTCCATCTCCTTAGGACCCATACGGTGCGGTGCCTTAGAGATTGGCCCCGTCCCAGGCTTCAACTCAACGGTGAAATCTATCTCCCTCTTCGGTGGCAACCCCTAATCTCCTCTGAAAAACATCTCGCAAACTCTCCCACCACTGGTATCTCGTCAATCTGGGGCTCTCTATCCGGTCATCTCTCACATGGCACAAAATCGGAGGACATCCCTTCCTCGGATACGACTTCAAGGTGACAGTTGGAATCAACTTAACTTTGGGTTTGACTAGAAACCCACGGTAAGACACACTAACACCCTTAGGACCTCTTAGGGACACTTTCTTTTGATGACAGTCTATCTTAGCTTTATACTTTCCTAACCAATCCATCCCAACTATCATCTCAAAACCATTAAAAGGAAACTCTAGCAAGTCTACCTGGAAATCGACTTGCCCAACTATCAAAGATACATCTCTAAACAACCTCCCACACGATACGGACTCACCCGAAGGTATGAAAACTTGCTCCCTAACGGACTCATATACCCTCAAACCAACTGTTTTTACATGACTCGAAGATACAAACGACGAGAAGCCCCGAATCAAACAAAACAAACGTAGGAATACCATTAACAAGGAATGTACTGGTGATAACGTGCGCATCTTCCTCAAATGCCTTCTTGTCCATCATGAACAACTTGCCATCGGTCTTCCGCCCACCTCCTGGACAAGATCTTGGGCGATGCGGTCGGCTTAGCACCCGACCCTTGATTGTTGTTGTTGTTGTTCGTCGGTGTCTTCCGATAAGAATTACCGCCGTTGCGGTTGCCTCCACTCTGGTAGCTCGACCTCCCGGTTTGGCCATGATCCACCGTGGTCCGTTGCTCGCAAAGCTACTGTGCGGTCTCGAAAGATCCCGGTGCACTCGTGCACTCATGTCTCTTATGGCCTACGCCACCACAACCAAAGCGGTCACTCCCCACTATTGCTCACACTCCCACGGCCTCGCCCAAAGGAAGTTCCAAAGACTAAACCCGGACCCGAAGAAAATCCCTTAGATTGATTGTGGTTGCCTTTCTTGAAATTAGATTGGCCACCACCCTCGCTCTCAGACTTCCTCTTCTCTCCACCTGACCTCTCCTGAGCCATCTCCACTAGTCTCTCAGCTCTCCCAGCCCTCTCATACGCTTCCTTTACATCAGTAAGGACTCCCACGGGTAACTTATCCATAATTTTCGTGGTTAGCCCTCTCTCAAACCTCAAAGCCAGATTCTCCTCACTCAAACCCATATCCTCCGCATATCTAGATTTCTCATTGAAATGCCTGTAGTACTCAGCCCACGGACATCTCAAAGATCATCTTAAACTTGTCGAACTCCTCTCTCAACTTACTCCTCACATGTTCTGGTACGAACTCCTTCCTCACAGCCCTACGAAACTCCTCCCAAGGTATAGCAGGTAACCCTTGGTTGGTATATATCTCCTTGGCACTCGCTTTCACTGAATCCCACCACTTACCAGCTGCCTCCCTCAGATAGAATGCAGCCTGATCCACTCTCATCTCATCAGGACAGCGAACTAAATCTAGTATGTTCTCCATCTCCCTCAGCCAACTATCAAGAAGGTTAGGCTCCTCAACTCCCTTGTACTCCTTCGGGTTAAACCTCGCAATATAGAGGCTGACTTTAGCATGGTCAACCTCCTTCTCCTTACTCTTATCCTTGTCCCTATTCACTCTCTTCAGGGTCTCAGTAAGAGCATCCTGGTGCTCTAACATCTTGACGATGTCGTCCGTAGTCATAAGCTCAGCTCTCGCATACAAAGCATTTCTCTTTGGCGGCATCTTGAAACTATACATATATAAGAAAGGGTAGATATGAACATACGTACTAAACGGCAAAACACGAAAACACGCTGCCCAGAACCTACTCGATCGAGTATCCAAACCCACTCGATCGAGTAACGGGCTACTCGATCGAGTGCCCCCATGTACTCGATCGAGTACCCAAACTCCAGAACCAAACAGACCTTCTGATCTCTAACCCACTCGATCGAGTATCTAGGCTACTCGATCGAGTGACCCCCTACTCGATCGAGTACCCCTTGTTACTCGATCGAGTGCCCCAAAACGCGATTCTGGACTCAAAATCGCCATAAACCTACCCGATCGAGTCAGCCTCACTCGATCAAGTACCACCAATACGTAAGAGCTACCCGCATATTACGTCACATACTAACATTGCTAACTTTATAAATCACATTATATCATAACATTCATGCTATTAATTGCCACGTTGTAAAACATTCCATCATGCTATCATTTCATCAACAATGTCTATATATATAACATCACTTTTCTTTCATCTCATCAACTTCCAATTCGAACATCCAACCATCAACACATTCCATCACATTGTTATGCAAGTTACTAAGCACACACATGACTCAACACACATTTCCCCCATGTGACCGGTTCAAAGTTGTAGGGCGATCCCCGCGACTTTAGGACGTCTCCCAAGCCTTTGCACTAGCTCCTACAACTTTTACCCCGGGTTCATTTTAATTGACTCCCTATGTTCATTAAGTTCATTGGTTACAGGTTTCAGGATCGTCGCTCTGATACCATTTGTAACACCCCATACTCCAAGTGCCTTACCAGGACCACTCGGGTATGAAGATATCACCATCTCGGTCGCCCGAGGTATGATAATCAAATAGACAAAACAGAAACAACATTTATTGTAAATAGTTTAATGAATAAATACAATCCTCGAAACCGAATCGAAAGTGCAATACATTATTCCAAACTATCTGTTCTCAATCAAATGTGAATAAAAGCTAAACTACGAAATGGAAGACTCTATCGTCATGTCGTGGCCATCCCAGCTATCCCAGTACTCATCTCTATACCTGTTCAATATCTGCTCACCATCCCCGAATGGATCACCGCAGGTTTTACAAAACAACACCGGGTCGGTACTAATCACACAATCAATATAGATAACAACAATAAGACAAACAGACAATGAATCATCACACACACACACACCACCAACTCCCATCATCTCAATACGACCGTCCACTTTGGACCAGACCCACCACGATGGGGGACCGCAACCGTTCCCACCTAAGCCCCGCTCATCGTACGAGCGATAACCCCGTCCATTAATGTGCACATCCCCTTCCGTGGCGGGTTCCACGAAGGGCGAAACTAGGGCGTGAGATCACTCCCGCAAGTGACCCCACTCAACCGAGAACGCATCTCGAGAACCATCAACAAACACAACCACAATCACAATCACAATCACAATCATCATATCAAACAACTAACTACAAAGACATCACCAATATCCCATTATGGGACTAATACGAGTAGAAATCCTACAGGAAAGCACAACACGCAGACGGTATCTACAATTTTGTATCAAAACGGCTCCTCTACGAATTCTCCTCCTATCATACAACACATAGATGCTACCATTCAAATACTACTCATAAAAACCCCAATTCCTAAATTAGGGTTTCATCAATCTTATCAAAACATTATAGAAATTATATTAAAAGCTTACCCTCGACGCAAGGAATCCAACGACACGAACTACGATACGAACCGACCGTCGAACTCCGGAATTGTCAAGAACGCGATTAGGAAGAAGACTAGTTGCTTTCTCTCTTAAACAGGTTTTAGGTTTTGTAAAAAGTGATTTAGAACAATTACGAATATGTTTAAATACCTTAATCGCGTAATTAACAAAACCCGAGAAAACTCCCCCGTAAAACCGAACACTCGATCGAGTACCCAAGGTACTCGATCGAGTACCCCCCTACTCGATCGAGTGCCCCAGCTACTCGATCGAGTGCCCAACAGGTCAGAAACTATTTTGCTTCGCTACTTACCCTTACTCGACAGAGTAAGGCCTACTCGATAGAGTACCCCCAAGACTATAAATACGGAGTATTACAATTATTTTGCTTCTTTATACATTGTTTTACGTGTATGTTGGTCATGATGCGTAATTTACCCAATCTTATGGTGTAGTGAGTGGCACCTATGGTGAGTATGAGTTCGGTGGAGAGGACATGAGTTATATGTGGTTGTGATAGATAGTGGAAAAAAAAAGAAAAAGGAAGATCGGTATGGCTTATTAACGCATATAGCATGTTTTGTGAGATGAGATGAGTGATATGATTGTGTGTTGAGTAATGTAAAAGTAAGCGAAGGTGGGCAAGGGGTGATGTAAGTTTATGGAACGTGAGAATGAAAAGGTTGAAATGAGGGATGCAAATTGTACGTGTTAACTTTGGATGTTTCAGGATTATGAAAGGAGGTAGTTATGACTCGGTTGGTTAAGAATATATATAATGGAAAGGTCGTTATAGGTAAATGGAAAGATATGGTGTATAAAGAGCTTAGATTGAGTTATGCAGCGATGTGGGTTTGCAGATAACGAGTGAGTTTTGGAATTTGTATTATCAAGAGGTGAAACTAATGTGTGATTTCCTTGGACAAGTAACGGTATGAAATGGTGATGGGTGATCAGTGTGAGTGATAACATGAGATGGTCTGAACTGATTGGTGATAATTGTGAGTGATAGCATGATAAGAGAGGATCCAGGGTCAGAAGGAGTGAGAAGGTATCGATAAGAAATAATGGGATTTGAGTTTGGAGCAATGAGAAGGTAACCGGAGTACTAAATAGTTAGGTAGAAGTAATAAGGAGTTGAATGGTTAATTGATTTTGTCGAGTGTAAAAGAAAAGAATGGGGAGTAAAACTAGGAAAATGTCCACCGAGGTTATGTGATATAAAAGTAAGGAATCGTCGAGATGTGTGATACTATCACGAGGATGCTAGTTAATGATTATATAGGAGTTTCAGGACAACATGATAATCATGCGTTTCGAGGAATTAAGGAAAGTAAAGGTTGGGTAAATTATTTGCATGATACGAGGTTTTGGTGGAGAGTTAGATAACGATACAATTATGAATAGTATTGGGAATGATGTTGAGGTAATTTTGTTGAGGGGTTTGATGTCGTGATTTAGGATGTTAGCCAAAGATAGGAAAGAAATCATAATGTTTAGAGATGGGTGTAGGAGGTTTGATGTCCGAACGGTGGTAGTGTTGAGGTGTTGTTGCTAGTGATTAAGAGTGATGATAGATAAGAAAGATGACAACTCTAAAGAGGTTGATTTTGTAGCGGCCGGATTAATATGTACGTTTGGGAGGGAGTATAAGATGTGATTATATGAGGCGGGTGCTTGTAGATGAATATTAAGGGTATGGTTGTAATATTCTAAATATTTTTATACTTATTCTTACAATTTTAAGTTGTCTTAAAAAAACGATAAATTTAATACATAGTTTTTGTAAGAAGAAAAAAAAAAAAGAAGAATATTCAGAATTTGGAACATAAGCGTTGGTCATCTCTTTTTCTAAGTCGGTTTCTTTAGCTTTGCAAATTACCTTATCACTCGGGAGTCCTATTAAAGCCCTTCTCAATTCTTATTAAATAACACATAACCTCTTCCGCTTCCGTCAAAAACTTTCATCTAATTTCCATTAGTCTACTGCGTACAATATTAGTAATCCGCAAGATCATAAAAAAAGTGCCAATTCATAATAAATCTTTGCATGAACCTTTTATTCGTTTAACAAATCCCTGCCTTCAATCACCATGTGCTTGATCCAAATTCACGCCCCTTGTCATCATGGAGTCAGTGTTCTTGTCCTCATGGATTGATTTTTTTTGTTACGGTCGAAAGGTAACACGATTCTACCGATCCTAATACTATTATTATTGTTTGGGGTTGTATGAATTTATGTCTGTTGTACATGTTTTATGTGATAAATTTATTATTGAGACGATATGTGATAATCGTTTTTAATTTATATATTATAGTTGATATTTTTATTTCATATTTATAATTTCATTGTTGGGATTTGGGATAAAGATGATTGTGTTAGAATTTTGTTGTTTTTCTGTGCATAAAAGCGGACTTAAGTCTTAAGAGCGTCGTTAGGCTGACAGGAAAGTTGGATGAATTGTTATGGAATAATAAAAGGAATTACGGATGGTTGCCATGTTTGGTGTAACTAATTTATAAATGGAAGAGGAGGTGGGATATATGAGACGAAAGAGATCATGATGGATATATAAAGCTTTATACGTTGAATTGCAGAGAGATAATCATAGCCCTGGTACCGTCAGTTGATTAATGGCTTTGAGGTTCAGATTTGGACTATGGATTTGGGGTATTGTATATTAATTTGTCGTTCCTTTTTCCGAGACTTGTGGGGAGTAGCTTGGAGTGTATACTCTAAGTGTTGAGCACGGTTCTTTAAACCTTCGACAATATCGATATTGAAATTGAGATGGAAATCGGTTACTAGTATTAAGTTATGAGTTATGGGGCCCGTGTGCCGAGTTATGTTTACGGTCCAGTGTGGCCGTGGTTTTGAGTTAGTTATATTATTTGAAATTGATATTGAGATGGAAATATTGTTTCGCGGTTTTATCCGCCAGTTCACTCACCCCTTGTCCTGATCCTAGGGTAGATGATGAGAATGCGATACTTGGCTACTTTTGAGTATTATATTATGAGACGAGTAATGAATGAGACGAAGTAGTGAGATGAGACTTGGTTAATTATGGAGGGAAGGAAAAAGAGTTATAATAGAGGTATATTATGGAACAAGTTTGAGGTTGTGATTTGTTAAAGGGGAGTGTTTTTATTATTCTCTCTGTTTATTTTTTTTACATGTCTGTGTTTCCACGCCATGACCAAAAACTATTCTGCTTATATTGAGGTATTATCTGTTACTCAGCTTTCCGGCTGACGTGTTTTCTCCCTTTTGGGCTACTCGTCATGGGGGTAGTTCCTTTCTGTCTTCTGGTTTTGTTTCAGGTTACTTCTGCTGCTGTTCAAAAGGATTTTTATTTCAAGAGAATATTTTTATTAAAGAATTTATAAAGTTTTGGTTCCAATTTGTATTCTTTATTTCTAAAAGGATTTGTAATAAGAGACTTTGAATATTAATTATAATATCCTTGTATTTCGGCCATTTTTGTATGTAAAAGTTAGTTTTAATTTAGCCGAAAATCAGGGGTGTTACAATGGTTATACTTGGCATGAGGTGATGGTTATGCGAAAGGGGGAATAAGTTATGAGGGGCATATGAGTTAAGCTCGGGCGACATGTAACCTTTATCGAGTGGTAACTTACGTGATCAGGATTGACTAGTTGGATGTCATTATGGGTCTAAGATGTATATAAATGTTGGTGTGAGGTTCTGACCTCACGAGAAGCGGTATTGTGTGATAGTTATAAAGTTGTTATCTGAATGCTCTGTAATATATGTTGGATACGGTAACTTAATGGAATGATGTTCAAAAGTGATAGTTTGGGTGATTTGGCATGACTGGTTATACTTGTATGTGTATTCATGATATATGTTTATTCCGTAAAAAGGTAGGGATGGTATTCATGAGATTCTTGTCTGTTTATTCCGTATAATATATTGTGTTGTGATCTAGTAAAGCAGTCTTGAGTAAGTTTTATTGTCCGGAAAGTTATTCTGAGTCAGTGTTTATGGGAATTGTATGTAGTTGTGATGTCTATCGATGTGGTTGTTGTGCCTCGGGTGGTGATCCGGGCACGGT
Organism: Silene latifolia; assembly: GCF_048544455.1. Classification (NCBI taxonomy): domain Eukaryota; kingdom Viridiplantae; phylum Streptophyta; class Magnoliopsida; order Caryophyllales; family Caryophyllaceae; genus Silene; species Silene latifolia. The sequence goes on along the minus strand of NC_133537.1, from coordinate 26,099,225 downwards.
ACTTAGTGTTGTGATGCGGGTATTTTTGCACTGCGGTGTGGCTATTGGTGGCGGTGTTGCGATGCCGTCACCGGTTGTGGTGGAGTAGGCGAGATGATTATGATACGAGTTTTCGAAAGTACATACCAGTTATACATAGATTGTTGTTTTGTTTGCTGCTGTTCCTTGTGAGTTTCGGTTGAACATATAGACTGTTGTTTTGTTTGTTGATGTTTCTTGCTAAGTTTAAGCTTGGGAGTGAGGGTAGAGTATGATATGGAAGAGAGTTGTGTATGTTTCCATGGTTGTCATGGCATAGTGATATTCTGTTGATGGGACACAGTGGTGAGAGGTTGTTACAATAATTTTGATCTTGTTTTAAGATGAGGCATCGATAGACATAGTCGTGGTAAGCGATTTTTGGAACATGTGTTGTACTGATCTGAAATCTGCAGGTGATTCATAATCTTTTGTTGAGACAATGAGTGTAGGGTGTTAGGAGTTAGTTTCATGTAAAGCTTTGTATGAGTTTTGCGGTAATGAAAGAAAAGAACTTGAGAATCTAGTGTGAGTGTACGTAACAAGTGTGGATCGTGAGTTATGCTTTTGGCGATAGGAGTTTTATATAGTTTATATAGAGAGGTATGTCGTGTTGCGGTAATGTGGAAGAGTTGGAGTGTTGGTTATGATAAAGATTTTGTGGTATTGGTTAGATGAAGTGCCGAATGAATTGAGGTGTGAGAACTGTTGAAGTAAGAGAGCCTTAGAAATAGGAATGATTATAGGTGTTGAGGTTTTAGGCGTTTATCCTTGACGTGTGGTGGTGATGAAGATAATGAGAAGATATAGCTAAGGATCTAGTATTAGTGAGTTACGAGGACGTAACATTTATCTTAAGAGAAGTAGGATGTAACACCCCCATACTCCAAGTGCCTTACCAGGACCACTTAAGGCATGGAAGTGTTACCATCTCGGTTTCCCGAGGCAATGATAATCATAAGACAATAATGAAATATACTTAAAAGTAAATAATGTTTAAAGTGATTACATACCAACTCCAAAACCGATAAAAAGAAATACAAGACTCTCAGACGGTCTACTGCTAAAACTATCAAAGCTATAAAACATCGTCTGACACAGCGGAAGACTTCTAACTGCCACGTGATGACTCATCCTAGCTATCCCATACGCGTCATATCATACCTGCTCAATAACTGCTCACCACCCCCGAATGGATCACCACAGTTTTTAAAACATTAAAACGGGGTCAGTACTAATCACACAATTTATATAATCCAACAACACAACAAACAACACATCTCAAACGGTCACACACACAATCACACCCACTCCAATCAATCTCCGTCACCGACTGTCCACTGGACCAGCCCTGCTAGTGGGGGACCGCAGCCGTACCCACCAAATCCCCGCTCATCATACCGAGCGATAACCCTGTCCCATTAATGTGTACATTCCCTCCCGTGGCGGGTTCCACGGAGGGGAAACTAGGGCGTGAAGCCACTCCCACAAGTGACTCCACTCAGCCGAGAACGCATCTCGAGAACCAGAGACAAACAATCACAACCATTAAACAGCAATCAAAACCAACAACCGTCACAATACGAATACGATAATATTCAACAATCACAAAACACCAACAATGCATTATGGGACTAATACTGAGTAGGAAAACCCTACCTGGAATGCAACACATACATCAGACGATCTATCAGCTGTCTCAAAACCTTTCCTCTACGAACCCTTCTCCTATACACATAATCATACAATCACTACCACTGATGCATGTCTAATATATGATGTTTTGCACCTCATTTTGACACGCATTTCAGAGCTCAATTAAGTAGTTTATGCTACTATTTCCCTTGTTTCGTGTATTTCTTCCTTTTCGTGTGATTTTGTAGGAATGTGAAGAATATGGTGGAAAATAGACCAAATCTGCCCCGGAGTGTTTAGCATAGGATTTGACATGAAGTATTGACTCGAGGAATGAGCTTGGTGCGCGTTTCAAGGCCTAAAGATAGCAAAAGCATGGGTGCGTACGAGTTTAACAAGCAAAGAAGCACTTCACGATATTGCAGCCTGCTTCAGATGGCCATATCTCGAGTTCTAGAGCTTATAATTGAGTGATTCCAATTGGAGGTGAAAGCCTATCCTTTTAGCTTTCCAACGCCGCGTAGAACGCCTGATTTGACCTAGTAACGAAGAAATGACAGCTGTTTTAAGATCGGTGCACGCTGCAGGAATCGTCAGAATGCAATTCTGTACAACACCTTTGGTCGATCGACTGGTACAAGTGGTCGATCGACCACCCCACGAGCTGATGCGTGAATTAAAAGACGAGAAGCCCATTGTACTTAAGTTTAGGAAATTAGGTTACGTTACTTCTTCTATATAACGTAACACAACCCTCCTGTATTAATCATTCAATTTTAAGTCATTCATCATCAGATTTTAAGTATCGAATAATTAGGGTTCATTTCATTCTATAATATTTATTTTCGTTCGTGCTTCCGGATTCTTCTCTTGCTTTCTATCGGTATTTTTCTATTCCTTATTTCAGTTTATTGCTTTAATTCCTCCGTAGTTAGAATTGCTAGTTAGGATTCCCAAGGCCTTATTATTGATTCATGTTAGTTATTTGTTTAATTATTTCGATTATGAATTCTATTGTTATATTTGTTAATTTTGTTGCTATAATTACTTTCATTATGTCTAGCTAAATCACCATTGCTAGGATGTAGGGGAGCTATGGCATAGATGACGTTAGAATAGGTCACCCCGAATTAGGGCTTGGTCGATCGACCGCTTAACCGATCGATCGATCGAGTCGATTGGTCGGTCGGCGGGGTAGCTGGTCGATCGACTGACTTCGTGTCTGATTTGCTTCGTTTGAATCATTAAGTGCAATATCTATCAATGAGACCTAGCGGAGATTTGTTAGATGCTTAGTTTTGACCAACCCGTAGATCGAAAGATAGGGAAGGACTTAAATTAACGAATTAAGACGGCTAAATTGCTAGATCGAAAGATAATGTAATTTAGGCATTAGGATCATTAGTCAAGAACGAAAGTTAGTATTAGTGACATCTAGGGACTGATAGCATAGACCGAAAGGGGCTATTAGTTGACTTGGACCGAGAGGACTTGTCATACCCATCACCCACGACTGTATTTCGAGACCTACCTAGACTTATGTGCCATCGAAGCTGTAGTGACCCGATCATCCTAGCTCCTTTTTGTCATTAGTTTACATTTATTTTTATTATTTGCTCATTTATTTTCGCATTTATACTTAGACATAATCCAATCAAAACCCCCCTTATTGGTTACCTTGGACTGAAATATAAAGCGACTATTATCTCCCTACCTCCCTGCGGATCGACCCTTACTACCACTTGCTAGTTATAGTTTGGAATTATAAATATTATTTTTGATACTCACTTGACGACAGTCAAATTTTGGCGCCGTTCTTGGGAGGCAAAGCTAGTTTTAGTTGTTTTTATTTTAGTCTGTGTTTCGCCTCAAGGGAAGACTGAGTACCTTGAGGCAGTTCTTACTATTTCCTCTAGTGTTGTTTTGTTAGGTCCTACAGGTCCTATCTACAGTACGTCAGAAGGGTCCACCCATGTTCCATTCTCAGGAGCAGCAGGTGCCGTTTTGTAGGAGATGTGGCGGAATGGGACACACATCTGAGGCATGCAGGCACCCTAAGGAGAAGATGTTTGCTTTTCATCAACTTCAGCTCGACAATTCGTATAATTACGATTCTACTTCACCGCATCAACCATACGTGTCTCCTTATGAAGCCCCACCACCATCCACTCCGTCACAACAAGAGTCAAATAATGAAGTTGCAGAGTTGATAAGTCTAGTGCAAATTTGCTTATGGTAGAGGTGCGAAAAAGTAATGCGAAAAATGAGGTCTCAATCATGGAGTGAAATCTCAAATTGCTACATTAGACAAGAATGCGGTGAGATACTGAGTCAATTTCATTCTCTCGAATCAGCGTATTGAGACCATACATGCAATGACGCTGAGGAGCGGGTCTGCTCTCGATGGACCCGAGAAAGCTGCTGAAAAAGGAACGAGCAAAGGAAAGAAAAAGACGATCAGCAGGTATGTCAGTCGATCGACCACATCACCCAGTCGATCGACCAGTCTGCGAAATGACATAGCTTCTGGTACTGTTGAAACCAGTCGATCGACTGACCAATATGGTCGATCGACTGAGGAAGCAGCTGATGACGAACCATTCCATCCTCCAATGCCAGACAACTTGAGGGACTTCTTGTTTCGGGGTACTACAGCTCCGAAATCATCGAGGCAAGATCCAGATGTTGATGGGTCAGTCCCAGTTCCGAAATATGACCCGACAACGATTAATGGTTCATTTTTGAGACGGTTTGAAGAGGGGTCAAGCTACAACAAGGATAAAGTAGTGGATTTTCAGCCTAAGTCCACTGACGCCGGTATGAGAGACCTAGAGGAGAGGGCAAAGCTACTTCTGACAGCCCCTTATCCAGAAAGACTAGTGCCAACCAAAGATGAGGTAACATTCGGTAAATTCAAAGATGTCGTGCGTAGTCTTAACGTGCAAATTCCTTTCTTAGGGCTAGTTAATCAAGTACCTGCGTATATGAAGTTCATGAAATAGCTGCTAGCTAAGAAAAGGTCTTTGAATGTTGTGAAGTCAGTGCATTTAACTGAAGAGTCTAATTCGTACTTAACTTACACTGCTACTCATAAACTGTCTGACCCAGGTAGTTTTTCTGTCCCATGTAGTATTGGTACCTTCTCAATTGAGAAGGCATTATGTGATCTAGGGGCTAGTGTTAGTGTTATGCCTTTGAGTCTGGCTAAGAAGTTGAAATTAACTAGATTCACTATTACTGATATGACTGTACAAATGGCTGACCGTTCTGCAGTTCAGCCAGTAGGGGTCTTAGAGAATGTGCCTGTTCAAATTGAAAAATTCTTTTTCCCTGTTGACTTTGTTGTTTTGGATATTCCTGAAGATGTCAACACCCCAATTATTTTGGGAAGACCATTTCTGCACACTGCTGGTGCAATAATTGATGTAGGGGAAAGAACTTTGAGATTTAAGGTAGGGAAGCACTCTATTATGTTTGCCCAGTCCCCTAGGAAGAAAGACCCCATGTGGCCCATGATCTGTAATATGATTTCTGAAAAGAAATCTTATTTTGTGCTTTCTGATGTGCCCCCCCGTGCCTATTCTGTTATGACACCTCCGCCCCAGAATGGGAGCAAATTGGAGGAAGATTCTTCTATTTTGACTTTGCGAGAACTGGTTTGGGGAAGGAAGAACCGCTCATTTGCTTCAACTGTGAAGGAGCCAATTGTTCAAAGAGGCGGTCTAGGATGTCTTAGCTATGGCACTGACGAGGAGCCAGATGAGGAGCCCAAGAAGAAGGAGCCAGTCAAAATTTCGGAGTCGGATCTTGAGTGTGAGGAGCTAGAAGATGATGGTCATGCTTGGGAAGATGCTAGAGATGATCTATTGAGTATTCCAGTCGGAGTAGAGTGGAGTCCAGCTTCTGAGATGAGCACTGCGGAAGCTACTTCATGTAGACAGAAGCCTTGGTCGGAGATTTTCCACAGTTTCCGTTGATCTATGCGTTTCTTAGACCTTTTAAAAACTATTTTACTGCTTTTAGACTATTTATCGTTTTTTCGTGTGCGCGAGACTTCGCTTTAATAAGTTTGCTTAGGATTTATTTAGACTTTAGACAGTTACTTTGGGGTTTGCGCAATTTCGGGCACGTTATTATGTGTATTTGCAGGTTCATATACCATATTAGCTCAATTTATTGGGCTAATTCGAAGAAAATCAGAACTTACAAGAGTTTCCCGATCGATCGATCGCCTCCTATGGTCGATCGATCACGCGAATTCCAGGAGCTTCTGTTCCTGTTCACTATGGTCGATCGACTGGGTGATGTGGTCGATCGACCATGTTCGTTGTTGTACCTGTTATCGATCATTCCCCTGTTGTGTTTGATCGATTTACGGAGTTAAGGGAGTATTCCCTTCACTTTATTCTCCGCTTAATTTCTGGTTTCTTTCCGTTTTCTCATTTTTGCACATAATTTTGCGTTTCATAAATTGCTTTCTCGGAAATTATGCGCGGCACTTTTGTTTGTCTTTTCAGGTACTTGTTGGTAGCATGCTGCTCACAAAACCTCCTAGCTCACGCTGGTTTGGGGAGGTTTCTTTTTTGCTGCGCTTAAAGTCTTGTGAGTTTCCGAGTCCTTCTTCTATGTCAATTTTAGTTATAATTCCGCAACTCCCATTTCCTTTGCTTATTTTCTTATATGACTTTGCACAATGGGGACATTGTGTGATTTGGTTTGGGGAAGGGTTTTGCGTTGCATTCACATATTCCATTGCATTTCTGTTTCACATTTATTGCATTTCAGTTTGCATTTGTTATTTCATTTCATATATATATCAAAATTCAAAAAAAAATTCATTGAAAAATTTCAAAAATTTCAAATAAATTGCACGTTTATTTTAGCATATAGGTCGAGTCGGAACGGTAGTATTTCAATGATGACATTGCATTTGCAGCTGTTTTATGCCTAAGCCTTGCTAACTAACATGTTATTAGTAGAATAGTATATGCATATCTACGAGTTTTCGTTACATATCTTGCTGAACTTGAGACTTGACTTAGATTTTTGGCAAACTACATTATTTTCTGAGATTTAGAGCTTATAACTGGTGCCATCTGTGACCAGTTTATCTAGGAATGTGAGTAGTTACTCCTTATGAGACATGTTACATCAAAATGCATAAATATGAACTTAATCTGCTTAATACCTGTATGCATTCGGTTTGTGGTTTGTTGACACATGTGGAAGAGGTCATCCCTTTTCTCATTTTACCCATAAGCCTCACATAGCCAAATTTGCCTTTTCGTCCCATAAGCTACATACTATTATTTAGCCTACCCTATCCGAGCTAGTATTGGTAGATGTGGGAATGTGTTTATTGCATCTTGGTTATATTGCTCTGTATGAGAAGGTTGGTGGAAAGTTGAAAGGAGGAAAGAAAGAAAGAGAAAATAGAATTGAAAAAAGAAAAAAAAAAAAAAAGAAAAAAATGAAAAGAAGAAAGAAAAGAAAAGAAAAAAAAAATCAAAATCGCATAATTCAAAGTCTTTATCAAATGGCGATTTTTGCTCCCATGCTTTATTATTATTATCATTTGGGGAGTTGATTTTATCACGGAGATTGTGAGATTTGTGCTTGCTATAGCACCGTTTATTGTTGAATATTTTGAGTAAGGAAGTGGATGTTGTCATATGGTTTTGTTTGGGTACTAGCTTGGCCGCCTATACCTCCACATTCTCATAATTGTTTTGCCCTTCTTACCCATTACCTCACATATCCCATATTTACCTCGGCATGTGTCATGGTCATCTGTTTGGTTGGAATGCATATGTGCGGTTGTAGAGATCACTTTCATATTAGATTGCAGGCATGTTCTTATAGGTCGTAGTTAGGTGAGTGTCGTTACAAAATTACTTCTTTCTATCTTTACATATATTCACCTGTGCTTATTTGAGTGATTTGAGCGACCCGTGAGAGTCCAATTTGATAAGTCTCTATAGTTGACGGTTCAGCAGTTTTTAACGACTTCATAACTCGTTTGCATGATTCATATGCTAATTGATTGTTAGTTGTGCATTAAATTGGTTTAGGCTTTGCTTATTGCATTTCGCTCTGAGATTGGACTCGTTCCATTAGGTTCTAAGATCGAGTCTAGTTCTTGCTTGGGGACAAGCAAGGGTTTGGTTTAGGGAAGTTTGATGCGTGTCTAATATATGATGTTTTGCACCTCATTTCACACGCATTTCAGAGCTCAATTAAGTAGTTTATGCTACTATTTCCCTTGTTTCGTGTATTTCGTCCTTTTCGTGTGATTTTGTAGGAATGTGAAGAATATGGTGGAAAATGGACCAAATCTGCCCTGGAGTGTTTAGCATAGGATTTTACATGAAGTATTGACTCGAGGAATGAGCTTGGTGCGCGTTTCAAGGCCTAAAGATAGCAAAAGCATGGGTGCGTACGAGTTTAACAAGCAAAGAAGCACTTCACGATATTGCAGCCTGATTCAGATGGCCATATCTCGAGTTATAGAGCTTATAATCGAGTCATTCCAATTGGAGGTCAAAGATTATCCTCTTAGCTTTCCAACGCCGCGTAGAACGCCTGATTTGACCAAGTAACGAAGAAATGGCAGCTATTTTAAGATCGGTGCGCGCTGCAGGAATCGTCAGAATGCAATTCTGTACAACATCTTTGGTCGATCGACTGGTACAAGTGGTCGATCGACCACCCCACGAGCTGATGCGTGAATTAAAAGACGAGAAGCCCATTGTACTTAAGTTTAGGAAATTAGGTTACGTTACTTCTTCTATATAACGTAACACAACCGTCCTGTATTAATCATTCAGTTTTAAGTCATTCATCATCAGATTTTAAGTATCGAATAATTAGGGTTCATTTCATTCTATACAATTTATTTTCGTTCGTGCTTCCGGATTCTTCTCTTGCTTTCTATCGGTATTTTTCTATTCCTTATTTCAGTTTATTGCTTTAATTCCTCCGTAGTTAGAATTGCTAGTTAGGATTCCCAAGGCCGTATTATTGATTCATGTTAGTTATTTGTTTAATTATTTCGATTATGAATTCTATTGTTATATTTGTTAATTTTGTTGCTATAATTACTTTCATTATGTCTAGCTAAATCACCATTGCTAGGATGTAGGGGAGCTATGGCATAGATGGCGTTAGAATAGGTCACCCCGAATTAGGGCTTGGTCGATCGATTAACTTAACGATCGATCGAGTCGGTTGGTCGGTCGTTGGCCGGGGTAGCTGGTCGATCGACTGACTTCGTGTCTGATTTGCTTCGTTAGAATCGTTAAGTGCAATATCTATCAATGAGACCTAGCGGAGATTTGTTAGATGCTTAGTTTTGACCAACCCGTAGATCGAAAGATAGGGAAGGACTTAAATTAACGAATTAAGACGGCTAAATTGCTAGATCGAAAGATAATGTAATTTAGGCATTAGGATCATTAGTCAAGAATGAAAGTTAGTATTAGTGACATCTAGGGACTGATAGCATAGACCGAAAGGGGCTATTAGTTGACTTGGACCGAGAGGACTTGTCATACCCATCACCCACGACCGTATTTTGAGACCTACCTAGACTTATGTGCCATCGAAGCTGTAGTGACCCGATCATCCTAGCTCCTTTTTGTCATTAGTTTACATTTATTTTTATTATTTGCTCATTTATTTTCGCATTTAGACTTAGACATAATCCAATCAAAACCCCCCTTATTGGTTACCTTGGACTGAAATATAAAGCGACTATTATCTCCCTACCTCCCTGCGGATCGACCCTTACTACCACTTGCTAGTTGTAGTTTGGAATTATAAATATTATTTTTGATACTCACTTCGACAGGTATCAACCACATCAACATAAACATAGAAAACTCCCAATCCCAAAATTAGGGTTTAACGAAACTTAACCAAATGCTATAAAAATGGTACGTAGGACTTACCCTTGACGCAAGGATCACAATGATACAAAGAACGATGAAATCCGACCTCTCAAGCTCCGGGATTTGTCAGTAACACGGATGAATGCGAAGAACGTAACTTAAATCGCTTTTCAATGTGATTAGGTTTGTAAAAGTGTATTGTAAAGATGACGGAAAGATTTATATATATTAATCTGTGTTATTAACAAAACCCGACAAAACATCACCCGTAAACCGGGCTACTCGATCGAGTAACTAACCTACTCGATCGAGTGCCGGCTACTCTATCGAGTACCTAAGGCTACTCGATAGATTACCCTACAGGTCATAAACTATTTTAAAATGCAAAACACCCTTACTCGACAGAGTAAGGCCTACTCGATAGAGTACCCAAAGACTCATAAAACCGTAGTATTACAATCTTCCCTCCTTAAAAAGAACTTCGTCCCCGAAGTTCAACCCATACATAAAAAAGCAACCTACCAACTTGACTAAGACACAACAACGCAACTAAGACTCAAAACAAAACCTCACCCTATAACACATGAACTCTTAACACCAACTCCACTAACTATACTTACCTCCACAACATGTCTCACGATATCGTATCAACTACATCATATTCTCTCTCGACACCAACTCCCAACACCACCAACTACTATACACAAACGCTGCTAGCTCCGTAACATATTATCCATTAGAAAATCCAATATCAAGACATTCACAAACATCAAACGGAATGTTACATTCTACCACCCTTAAAAGGAACTTCGTCCTCGAAGTTTACTCACACTCATAACTTCATCCTCCAACTGTCAACACTATAGAACTTATATACATCATCATCCAACTGTCAGCACTATATAAAATATTCTCACACTCCGAAGCATCACACTACTACAAGCACGACCATGACCTTTAACAAAATCAACCACAACACGAATCAATCTTTTATTCGACATCAAGACTCAAACTTCCAAATATATTACCATATGCACACCCATCAAAATCTATTTTATCGCATCCAACTCCTCTTAAGATAAATGTTACGTCCTCGTAACTCACTAATACTAAATCCTAGCTATATCTTTTCATTATCCTCATCACCACCGCATGTCAAAGACAACCACCTAAAATCTAAACACTCGCCATGCATACATCCAAGGCTCTCTTACTTAAACATTTCTCATACCTCAACTCATTCGGCACACCACCTAACCTATACCATAAAACTCGTAGCAAAACACCATACTAACTCTCCATTATTACTGCAAAACAACATACCTCTCTATGTAAGGCACTTATCTCCCAAAAGCATAACTCATGGTCCACACACGTTACGTACACGCACAATTGATCCTCAAGTTCTTTCCTTCATTACCGCAAAACTCATACATAACTTAACATGACACTAATTCCCCCAACACCCTACACTCACTGTCTCAACAAAGGATTATGAACCACCTGCATCTTTCAGGTCATTACCACACATGTTCTACGACTCACTTGCCATTACCATATCTACTAAAGCCTTATCTAGAACAAAATCAAAAGTACTGTAACAACTTCTGACAACTGTGTCCCATCAACAGAATGTCACTATACCATGACAACAACGAAAACATATACAACTCTCTTTCATACCATACTCTACCCTCATTCCAAAACTTAACTGGTAAGAAACATCAATAAACAAAACAACTGTCTATCTGTACAAACTGAAACTCACAGGGAGCAACATCAACAAAACAACAATTTATGTGTAACTGGTATGTACTTTCGAAACTCGAATCATAATCATCCCGCCTACTCCACCACAACCGGTGACGGCATCGCAACACCGCCACCAACAGCCACACCGCAGTGCGAAAATACCCGCATCACAACACTAAATACCGTGCCCGGATCACCACCCGAGGCACCACAACCACACCGATAGACATCACAACAGACACAATCCCATAAACACTGACTCAACATAACTTCTCGGACAAGAAAAACTTACTCAAATCCACTTTACTAAATCACAATGCAACATATTATATGAATTAAACATAAAATAACCTCATGAATATCATCCCCTTACCATATCACGGAATAACATATATATATATATATATATATTAATCCGTGTTATTAACAAAACCCGACAAAACATCACCCGTAAACCGGGCTACTCGATCGAGTAACTAACCTACTCGATCGAGTGCCGGCTACTCTATCGAGTACCTAAGGCTACTCGATAGAGTACCCTACAGGTCAGAAACTATTTTAAAATGCAAAACACCCTTACTCGACAGAGTAAGGCCTACTCGATAGAGTACCCAGAGACTCATAAAACCGTAGTATTACATAGGATGCGACAAAGAGAGTTTAATGGTTGTACAGGTTGTAGTAGATTTAGAAGTTTGAGTCTTGATGTAGAATAAAAGATTGATTTGTGTTGTGGTTGATTTTGTTAAAGGTCATGACCGTGCTTATAGTGGTGTGATATCTAGGAGTGCGAGAATATTTCGATAGTGTTGATAGTTGGATGATGATGATTATGAGTTCGATAGTTTTGGCAGTTGGATGATGATGTTTATGAGTGTGAGTAAACTTCGAGGACGAAGTTCCTTTTAAGGGTGGTAGAATGTAACATTCCGTTTGATGTTTGTGAATGTCTTGATATTGGATTTTCTAATGGATAATATGTTACGGAGTTAGCAGCGTTTGTGGATAGTAGTTGGTGGTGTTGGGAGTTGGTGTCGAGAGAGAATATGATGTAGTTGATACGATATCGTGAGACATGTTGTGGAGGTAAGTATAGTTAGTGGAGTTGGTGTTAAGAGTTCATGTGTTATAGAGTGAGGTTTTGTTTTGAGTCTTAGTTGCGTTGTTGTGTCTTAGTCAAGTTGGTAGGTTGTTTTTTTATGTATGGGTTGAACTTCGAGGACGAAGTTTTTTTTAAGGAGGGAAGATTGTAATACTACGGTTTTATGAGTCTTTGGGTACTCTATCGAGCAGGCCTTACTCTGTCGAGTAAGTAGTTTTTGACGCAAATCAGTAGTCTGCCTGTAGGGTACTCGATCGAGTAAGTTGGGTACTCGATCGAGTAGGGGGCACTCGATCGAGTAAGTGCCTTACTCGATCGAGTAAGTGTGTTTTACGGGTTTGTTTTGACGGGTTTTGCTAATAACGCGAGATTAATATAAAAGGCTTCCGTCATTTTCTTTAATCACTTTTCACCTTTCTAAACCTTTCAAAAGAAAAAGAAGTTACGTAGTTCTCTCTCGTCGCGTTGTTGGCAAATCCTAAGGACTAGAGTCATCGGATCGTTGTGTTCTTTACGCCGTTGAGGCCGTCGTATTAGGGTAAGGTCCTAGTACAATTTTTATGTTGTTTCATTGATTTTAGTTGAAACCCTAATTGGGTAATTTGGGGGTTTTGGGAGTATTGTGTTTATTAGATGTTGATTGTATGATTGTATGTTTGATAGGAGGTGATTGTATTGAAGAACGATTTTGATTAGCTGCTAGACCGTCTGTGGTGGTTGTATTCCAGGTAGGATTTCCCTACTCAGTATTAGTTACATGATGTGTGTGGTGATTGTGATGTAGTTAGTGATTGTTGATTGATTCAGACGGTTGTGATTTCATATTGTTGATTGATTCCGACGGTTGTTGATGTTGTATTGTGGTCGCTGTTTATCTGTCTGTGTTCTTCGGGGTGCGTCCCTGGCTGAGTGGAGTCACTTGTGTAACACCCCCATACTCCAAGTGCCTTACCAGGACCACTCAGGTATGAGGACATTACCATCTCGGTTACCCGAGGCAATGATAATCAAATAAACAATAAAGAAACAACGTTTAAATATAAATACTTAGTGAAGAGTTACAATTCTCAAAACCAAACCAAAAGTACGATACATGTTCTCAAACTGACTGTTCTAACTGAAACGTAAATAACTAATAAGCTACAGCGGAAGACTCCTATCATCATGTCGTGGCCATCCCAAATATCCCAAAGACTCATCTCAATACTGCTCAATATCTGCTCACCATCCCCGAATGGATCACCGCAGTTTACAAAACAACACCGGTCGATACTAATCACACAATTCAATATATACTAACAAGAAAGATAAACAGACGACTTTAACTGTCACACACACACAATCATGCCAAATCCAATCATCTCAATCACCGACCGTCCACTGGACCAGCCACCGCCAATGGGGACCGCAGCATCTACCCACCAAATCCCCGCTCCACATAGTGAGCGATAACCCCGTCCATTAATGTGCACATCCCTTCTGTGGCGGGTTCCACAGAAGGCGAAACTAGGGCGTGAAGCCACTCCCGCAAGTGACCCCACTCAGCCGAGGACACGCCTCGAGAACCACAGACAACAATCACAAACACAATCGCAATCACAACCGTCACAATACAATTACTATATCAACAATCAATCTCAACACATAAACCAATATCCCATTATGGGACTAATACGAGTAGAAATCCTACCCGTAAGCACACAATCGACGGTCTCTCTTTTTTGAATCAAAAAGCTTCCTCAATGAACCCTCCTCCTATCATACAACATATAAAGGCTACCAAATCACATACTACACATAAACCCCCAAATCTCTAAATTAGGGTTTAACCAAATTAAAGGAAAGACAATAAAAAGGGTACATAGATCTTACCCTCGACGCAAGGAACTCAACGGTATAACCAACGCTAAGAACTGACCTTCCAAACTCCGGGTATTGCTAATAATGCGATTAGGATGAAGAACTTGCTTGCTTTCTCTCTTAAACAGTAACTTAGGTTTTGCAAAAGTGATTTAGAATAATGACGACAAAGCTTATATACCTTAATCGCATAATTAACAAAACCCGAGAAAACTCCCCGTAAAACCGGCTACTCGATCGAGTACCCGAGGTACTCGATCGAGTACCCCCTTACTCGATCGAGTGCCCCAGCTACTCGATCGAGTACCCAACAGGTCAGAAATTTTCTAAAACGCAACTTACCCTTACTCGACAGAGTAAGGCCTACTCGATAGAGTACCCCAAGACTTATAAATACGGAGTATTACAACTTGCGGGAGTGACTTCATGCCCTTGATTCGCCTTCTGTGGAACCCGCCACAGAAGGGATGTGCACATTAATGAACATGAGTTTATCGTTCGATGGAGATGAGCGGGGCTTAGGTGGGAACGGCTGCGGTCCCCCACTGGCGGCGAGTAGTAACTGTTGCGATGGGTACTCTGGCAGGGCTACACACTTTAGTGTATAGTCAGTTATGAGGTGATTGGAGATGGAGACTGGGATTGTGTGTGAGCTGTTTTTATGATTGTTTCAGTGTGGCTTTGATTGTGTAATTAGTACTGACCCCGTTTAATGTTTTAAAAAAAACTGTGATGATCCATTCGGGGATGGTGAGCAGTTATTGAGCAGGTTTGATATAAAGCGTATGAGATAGCTGGGATGAGTCATCACGTGGCAGTTAGAAGTCTTTCGCTGTATCAGACGATGTTTTATAGCTTTGATAGTTTTAGCGAGTCTGCCCGAGAACCTTGTATTTCAGTTTAACAGTTTTGGTTTTGATCGTGTAATCACTTTAAACTATATTGTTATTTAAATTATGTTTCTTCATTGTCATTCGGTTATCATTGCCTCGGGTAACCGAGATGGTGACGTTCTCATACCTTAAGTGGTCCTGGTAAGGCACTTGGAGTATGGGGGTGTCACAATCAAATTGACCATAAAAAAACATTTAATATAAAATACTAAAACTATTTAAAGTGTAAATACAACCGAAATAAACTCCAAAAGTTTACAACCAAAACTATCATGTAACTAAAGCAAAAATTTCAACGGAAGGTAGATAAACTGGTGACGACTCGACCCCCATGCAATCCGCGAGCTATCCACAGCTATACCTGCTCAATCAACTGCTTACCATCCCCGAATGGATCACCACAGTTTTGAAAACAATACCGGGGTAAGTCAACTGTATAACCAAAATAAGAATTCACAATACAACAATGCAATCAACTCAATGCCAAAATCAATCTCCAACTCCATTATCAATCAGTAACTGACTACACACTCAAGTGTGTAGTCAGATTACCCATCGCAACAGGTAATCCTCACCGCCAGTAGGGGACTGCAGTCGTTCCTGTAACACCCCCACACTACAAGGAAAACGCGGGTTAGTGATGGGAAAACTGACGGAAAAAACGAGTTGTCAGAAAACACGGGAAACTGACGGTCTTCTGACGGCTAATCCGTCAGTAACGGTTCCTGACGGAAAATCCGTCAGATAATTTTGGCGCGTTGACAAAGTCAATGGCGCTAAACAGTATGTGACGGAAAATCCGTCAGAAAACCCAAGATCCTGACGGCAGATGTTTCTTACACACATAGCTGGAACCCAGCTGTCAACAATAACAGACATCTGATGAAAATTATGTCAGGAATTGAATTGTACTGACGGAATATCCGTCAGGAATTGAATTGTACTTCCGGAATTTCCGTCAGAGCACAGAATTTCCATTTTCCTAAAAAAGCCACGTGTCACGCTCCTGACGGATATTCCGTCAGGAAAGTCAAAGAAAGTTTGACTTTCCTGACGGAATTTCCGTCAGAGGCCTATTTTTCAGTTTTCCAAATCAACCGCCAATTATGCCACGTGTCACCGTCCTGATGGAATTATACTGACGGAATTTCCGTCAGAGGACAGAATTTACATTTTCCTAAAAAAGCCATGTGTCACGCTCCTGACGGATATTCCATCAGGAAAGTCAAAGAAAGTTTGACTTTCGTGACAGAATTTCCGTCAGAGGCCTATTTTTCAGTTTTCCAAATCAACCGCCAATTATGCCACGTGTCACCGTCCTGACGGAATATCCATCAGGAATACCATGTATTGACGGAAATTCCGCCATGATTACTCATTGTGGATCGGACGACGTAATTCCGTCGCTGATAGCATTTCTTACCGAAATTCCGTCAAGATGATTTTAGTGACGAAAATCGCTGACACAGAGTCCTGACGGACTGTCCATCACGAAATGGAAATACTGATGGATTTTCCGTTAGTACGGCCTATTACTGACGGATTTTCGCCGTCAGTATCCCGCGTTTTCGTAGTAGTGCCACTTACCAATGAGCCTTAACAAGACCTTCTACAATAAGTAAGGGCGTTACCATCTCGGTTGCCCGAGGTAAGTATATCAAATAAATAATAACAAAACGTTTTATTATATGTTTCTTACAGGTTATACACATAACAAAAGATTACAACTCTGAAACAGCTGAAGGACTACTAAGCATAAGTTACAGCGGCCACAAGCTAGACAACGTGATGACTCGATTCCCCCTTCACGCCCCGCAATCAATATATCAACCAGCACCTGCTATACCAACTGCTCACCATCCCCGAATGGATCACCATAGTTTTGAAACACAACAGGGTCAGTCAACTGTATAACCAAGATAAGAATACACGATACAAACAATGCAACCAATTCAATTACAATATCAATCTCCCACTCCATTAACAATCAATAACTGACTACACACTGAAATGTGTAGCCCTGCCAAATTACCCATTGCAACAGGTAATCCTCACTGCCAGCGAAGGACCGCAGCCATGCCCACCTAAGCCCCGCTCATCGCAACGAGCGCATAACCCAGGTCCATTAATGTGCACATTCCCTTGTGACGGGAACCACAAGGAGCGAATCAAGGGCGTAAAGCCATTCCCGATGATGACTCCACTTAGCCGAGGACGCACCTCGAGAACCACAACAAACCAAACAACCAAACCAAATCATCCAAAATATCACGATTACAACAATAATAGTAATCATGCCAATACATCAACCATCATCATCTTATATCCAATTAATCAGACAACTGAGTATCGAAAATCCTACCTTTTCGCTATTTCATGAGAGTGCGTCCATCATACAAGCTAAGCAAGACTCCACATCGAATCCTACAAGTAGCAACCGAATCCTATCAGTAAGCTATTCAAGATCTACTGAAAGATGACAACTAATCACAAACTTACCTTGAGACGCTGACCGATGCCGACGACGGCGACAACCCGACTCGATGACTTCATGCATTGCCCAACTCCCTTCCCGGATTAGTGTTCAAGGCCACCCTAGATGTATAGAGTGAGATGAGAGAAGAGAGAGAGAGAGAGAGAGAGAGAGAGAGAGAGAGAGAGAGAGAGAGAGAGATAAATTAGGTTTAGGAAATGAGAAAAGGAACTGTCGAAAATGATTTTCGTTTGAGACTCCTCGTTTTATAATAATGCGCTGACTGAAGAGGTACTCGGTCGAGTATGGACATACTCGGCCGAGTACGCCCCACTCGGTCGAGTATCTTAACTACTCGGTCGAGTGGCCCCGGCTAGGTCGAGTAACGAGTTACATTAGTAAACTAATCTCTCCCCTCTCCCTTGTTAATGCTCTCCCTTGGTCAAAAGTTCCATCAACGGGTCCCTAATAGGGCGGGTATTATAGTTTCCACCTAAGCCCCGCTCATCGCAACGAGCACCCACATCATTAATGTGCATATCCCCCTTGTGATGTGAGCCACAAGAGGCGAACATGGGATTGGAACCATCTCCCGAAAATGGTCCCATCTCAATAATACCAATCTTAATATAAATAACCAATATCAATCCAATTCAACATGTTAATCAATCAATCAATTACCGCAATCTTAAATTCATTACACAATCGACTGAGTAGGAAAACCCTACCTTATTAGCAAATCTGAAATCACAAACCACAGCGGAAGTTAGAATTGTTCCTCTACGAACTCGTCACCTAAAAATAGTCACAAAAATACTTTATCACAATCATACCAATTAACCCTTTTTCCCCAATTAGTCAATTAGGGCAAACCCTAAAGGACAACATAGACTAATTAACAAAGTACTAGTGACTTACCAACGAAAACGATATGGAAAAGACGGATTGAAGACTCACGATCAATCAATTAGCCTTTGGAGTTATGATATATGACTTATTTACACCTTATTTCCCTCTTTCTTTTACGCATTCCGGCTCATAACGAGTCGGTTTCGTGTGCCTTTCCTTGCATTTGTGCCCGATCCCCGTACTTGTCATTTTGTGTATCCTTTTTTAGGAACCGAGTCGAGTATGAAGGAATTGGGGCAAGAAAGGCATTCTAATGCCTTTACATGAAGAAAAGGGAGATGAAGGATTATGAGGACAATCCTCTGCCGGCAGGCCGGCAGCCGGCCCACCGGCAGGGGATGTTGCTATGAGGAGAAAAAGGAGGAAACAAGCTGAGGAGATGTTCTCTGCGCGGCGGCGAGCTGGCAACCCCACCTACAGGAACACAAGTCCATACTTAGAAAATTTCAAGAAGTTTTTTGGCCAAAGTTCAAGCAACGCTTGCTGCACAGCCTGAGGTGGCCGTGAAATGGTCAACCGGCAGAGGGTACCTGACATGAAGAAATGGAAGAAAATCTCAAGAAGAGGAATTCTCTGCCGGCAGGCCGGCCCACCGGCAGGGGATTACGCAACCTTCATTTTTTCTCAGTTTTTGAAAGAACGCGCTGCCGGCATAGGAGGCCGGCAGCCGGCCCACCGGCACAGGGACACGCAGCACGACTTTTGGGCTTTTTCATTCTTTCCTCCCTTAATCAATGATAGCCTATAAATACCCCCTTCTTAAACCCGTTTGCACACAACCCTAGATCTGAGAAACATTCCATATTTATTGTAATACCTCCTTAATCAAGTTCTAATCTTTCAATAATTATTATTAATATTTAGCAAGAATTAGTTAGTTCTAGTAATAGTCAATTGTTTACACTTGTTTGTTGAAGTTTGTATTGGGGATTTTGAAGGGTTTTCCTTCTTATTAATCAATCAAGCATTCATCTTTCCTTTTGTTGGTATAATTCCTCTCCTTTATTTTACTTGTTTATCATTTGTTTACATTTTCCTTGTCTTTTGATATTGCTATAACATTCATCATGTCTCCTCCTTGTGTTGTTTGCTTTTCTTCTCTATTTAGCATAATTTCCCTTAACATGAGTGAGTAGATTCCTTCTAGGGTTTAGGGGGAGTCTTTATGGAATTTATGGGCATGATTCTTTGAATATTTTGGTCTTTGGTGAATTGCTTATCCTTCCTATTCATGCATTCAAGGTGTTTGTTGATTTGCTCAAGTGAAAGCTTTTGCCTTTCTTTCATTATTGCTTAATTCTCCCTTGAATGAAAGTTTGTGGGGGTCTTGATGTTTGTTTAGGAGAGGTGTGATACTAAATGAGAATTAGTAGCCACCTTTAAGATAGCCAAGACATTGGTTCTACATCTTAGGTTAATCTCTCACCATTGACCCTTTTTGATCTTCATGTTTGCCCCTAAACCATATTGATAACCCCGAAAGCCCTAGCTTTTAATTAACCGTATTCATTATCATCAACTTGTTTGTCCTTTGCTCTAGTGATTAAAACCAAAACCCCTTCTTTTAATTTTGATTAAACTTGACTCTTAATCGAACTTTGTAGCAACCCCCGCCGTCCTTGAGTTCGACCCCGACTAAATACTACGCTTTTTCGGGTTTTACAAATAGTTTTGGTGTAGGAAGTAGACGACAAATTTCCTATTATCAAATGGCGCCGTTGCCGGGGATGGCGTTAGGTTATGCTTAGTTTTATTTAGAGTCTTTGCTTTAATCTTGTCTCAATTGTTAGTTTGTTTTAGTAGTTGATTGTTGTTTGTAGAGTGTGTGTGATTTTTGCCTTTCCCTAGTGTGTAAAAACACTAGGAGACTTACGATTTGTTAAGTGTATGCCTAGAAGGAATCACCAAGCTCTTCTATTCAACTCCGACCCCGAAAGGCTTTTTAGAACCTTGAGGACTAGGACTCTTGAAAGAGTAAGGAATAATTCCACACAAGCAAACATTGATCAACCAAACTCACACATCCCACAAAATTTTGATACAACAACTACGATTCAACCAAATACCACAATTGAGACTTTAGTAGAGAACCCCTTTCATAACTTCCTTAATTACAATAGTCCACCTCAAACACCACCACATCAAGAACCAAACCACCCACCACAAATGGCTCTTAGAGATCACAACCGGCCTAACCATAATGATTCATGTAATCCCATCAATTTTGGCACCTTGGCCCCAAACAACTTTGAAATGCATCCCGCCCAAGTCGGGTTAGTTGAGAAGGACTTGTTTGGAGGTCATATTGAGGAGGATGCCCATGCTCATCTCCGGAAGTTTAAGAGGAAAGTTTCAATGATGAAGAAGAATGGGGTGTCCGAAGACACCTTGAGAATGATGTTGTTTCCGTTTTCATTGACGGGCAAAGCGGACCGGTGGTTGAACATCCACCCACCGGATACTTTCACTACTTGGGATGACTTAGCCCAAGCATTTATGGCCAAGTACTACCCTTCCTCAAAGACCGCGATGCTCCGCAACGAGATCCATACGTTCCAACAAGAGGATGGGGAGTCCTTAGGTGAGGCTTGGGACCGTTATCAAGATTTGATAGCAAGTTGCCCCCATCATGGAATACCGGAATGGTACATTACTCAAACATTCTTCCAAACTTTACTACCAAGAACTAAGGAGATGGTAAATGCCTCCGCAGGGGGAGGTTTTGACCACTTGAGTGATGAAGAGGGCACGGCATTGATCAAGAAAATGGTAGACTCGGAGGCAAACTATGGTTCTAGAGGGAACATGCTACGAAGGAACGGGAAATTTCCTAAGGAAAATGCCTCCAACTCCGAGACAAATGCCAAGCTCGACTTGCTCACAAAGCAATTTGAGAAGTTTTCAAAGAATCAAGTGAACCAAGCCGCGACCTCATATGGGCCGCCCATGGAAGAAGTTGCTCAAGTCGCGAGTTGTGAACTTTGTGGAGGAAGTGGTCATACACATGACTTGTGTGGCAACAATTACAATGGTGCCTATGAAGAAAATGCTCAAGAGGTGAACGCTTTTCAAAGCTACAACAACAATCCTAGACCACCAAGGCCTCCTTACAACAACCCAAACACCTACAATCCAAATACCAATTTCTACCACCCCGGGTTAAGGAACCACCCCAACTTTAGTTACAAAAGCACCAATGTTCAAAACCCCCAACATCTCCAACCACAAACCCAAACCAATCCACCCGGTTTTGCTCAACCAAGGGGAATTCTCCCAAACCCAAGAAATAATTTTGGACATCAAAACCAATGGTCAAGCAACAATCTACCCCAAAACTATGGCAACCAACAACAAGGGCACCAAGAGTTTGGTGGAAACCAAAGCAACCAAGGGTTTTACCAAGGGAATCAAGTAAATCAAGCAAATCAAGGATTTGGGCAAGGGTATGTTCAAGGGTCTCACGAACAAGGTCAAGGATCAAACTTCAACAACTATGGTCCGAGAGATAACTTCCAAGTGGAGCAAAACAACAACCAAGGTCCCAATGCTAGATATGACTATGGGTTCCCTTTACCCATAGCCAACCAACCTCATCAAGAACCCCAAGGTGAGCTCTCTCAAGTGGAGCTTTTGAAGATGATTAAGAACATGCAACTTCAACATAGCCAAGAGATAGCTAATTTTGCAAAAGCTACTCAACAAGAACAAGCAAACTTGAGAGCTACATTTCTTAAGGACATGAGGGAAATGGAATCTAGGATGGCTTCTCATGCTATGGCTAACCCTCAAAGGCCGCCCGGTGGTTTGTTGGCTCAAGGACAAAGCTCCAAAGATGCCTCAAATAGCCACCATGCTCATGCGGTAGTGCTAAGGAGTGGTTTAAAGCTTGAGGACCCTTACAAAGACCTTGAGTTGGAAGTTGATGAAGATCCCAAGGGGAATGAGGTAGAAATGGATGATGAAGAGGAAAGCTCACCCATTGAGGCTTCGGGTAAAGCTAATGAAGACAAGAAAGGAAAGAAAGCTTGTGAAGATTTGACTAGAAGAGGAATTCAAGTGGACAAGGATGTTGATGGATATGTGGAAGACCTCCCTTATGAGGAGGAAGCTATTGAAGAAATACCTTTGCAACATTCTAAAAAGGTAACAAAAAGTTCGGCTCCTCCAAAGGTATCTTCCAATTCCCAACTTGTTTCTAAAATTCCTTACCCTTCAAGAGCCATAAAGAGTAGGGAAAACCTCAAGTATGCCAAATTTTGTGATATGCTTGAGAAACTTGAGGTTACCCTACCCTTTACAGAGGTGATAATGAACATGCCAACCTACTCAAAATTTTTAAAAGACATTTTGACAAGGAAAAGAGTCTTGGGTGACCAAGAAATAGTGGCTATGGAAGAAGCATGTAGTGCTCATATCCTTAACAAGTTGCCCACTAAACTTGGTGACCCGGGAAGCTTTTCCATTCCTTGTGTAGTTGGCGGTGTTCCTATCTCAAGAGCTCTTTGTGACTTGGGAGCAAGTATTAGTGTTATTCCTTTGAAGGTTGCAAAAAGGATTGGCATTCAAAACTTGGCTCCCACTACCATGACTCTCCAATTAGCGGATAGGTCCGTCAAACGCCCTATGGGGGTGCTTGAGGACGTGCCCGTCAAGGTTGGAAAGTTTTTGATTCCCACCGATTTTGTTGTCCTTGATATTCCGGAGGATAGCCACACTCCCATCATCCTAGGTAGGCCATTTTTGGCTACCGGAGGAGTACTCATTGATGTGAAGAATGGGCGGCTAACCTTCCAAATTGAGGGCAACAAAATCGAATTTAACTTGCCAAATTTGATGAAAGGTCCAAGTGTAGAAAGATTGAGCACAATCGAGGTAATTGATGAAGTAGTGCACGAAGTAGCCCGTGAAGAGGCGGAGATGGAAGAGGTTTTTCAAATCTCTTTGCATGATGAGGCAATGAAAGAGGATCACGAAGTTGATGAGGAACTATTAAAGAAAGTGGAGGGCTTTCTCCCTCCAAAGGTACAACTCAAACCCTTGCCTCCCTCACTCAAATATGCTTTCCTTGATGAGGGAGAGGCCTATCCGGTGATCGTTAATGCTAACCTAAGTGAGTCCCAAGAAAAGAAGCTTTTGGAAATCTTGAAAACTCATAGAGGAGCACTTGGGTATAGCATTGATGACATCAAAGGTTTAAGTCCGAGTTTGTGCATGCATAGAATAGTTTTGGAAGAGGGGAGTCAACCCAAGGTTGACGGTCTTAGGAGGATTAACCCAAAGATGGCCGAGGTGGTGAAAAATGAAGTGTTGAAACTCCTAGAGGCCGGTATTATATACCAAATTACCGATAGCAAATGGGTTAGTCCGGTCCACGTGGTACCCAAAAAGGGGGGGATACAAATGGTTGAACAAGAGGATGGCACCACCCTACCCACTAGACCCGTGACCGGGTGGCGAATGTGTATTGACTACCGCAAGCTCAATGCCGCCACCCTCAAAGACCACTTCCCAATTCCCTTCATTGACCAAATGCTAGAAAGGCTCGCGGGCCATGCATATTATTGCTTCTTAGACGGTTATTCCGGGTTTTTCCAAATTCCCATCCACCCGGATGACCAAGAGAAGACGACCTTCACTTGTCCAATAGGGGTCTATGCCTACCGTAGGATGCCATTCGGGCTTTGTAATGCGCCCGGCACCTTTCAAAGGTGCATGATGGCAATATTTTCCGATTTCCTTGAAAAAAGCATGGAAGTCTTCATGGACGACTTTAGTGTCCATGGAGACTCGTTTGAGCTTGGTCTCGAGAACTTGGCTTGTGTGTTGAAACGGTGTGAGGAGCATAACCTCGTCCTTAATTGGGAAAAGTGCCATTTCATGGTTGAGGAAGGGGTTGTCCTCGGTCACATCGTTTCAAGGAGGGGTATTGAGGTCGATGGGGCCAAAGTTGCGGTCATAGAAAACTTGTCACCCCCTTCCAATGTTAAGGGAGTGAGAAGTTTTCTAGGCCATGCCGGGTTTTATCGGCGTTTTATCAAGGATTTTTCAAAAATAGCAAAGCCCCTAACCTCATTACTCCTTAAGGATTCCCCCTTTGTGTTTGATGATTCTTGCCTTGAAGCTTTTAATAGGTTGAAGAGAGCATTGGTCACGGCGCCGATAATCCGGTCTCCGGATTGGAATCTTCCCTTTGAGATAATGTGTGATGCTTCGGACTTCGCGGTTGGTGCGGTACTTGGGCAAGTTGTGGATAAGAAGCATCATGTGATATATTACACAAGCAAGACTCTTGATCAAACTCAATGTGGATATGCTACTACCGAAAAGGAAATATTGGCAATTGTTCATGCCGTGGAGAAATTTCGGCAATACCTTGTTGGGTCTAAGGTGGTGGTTTACTCCGATCACACCGCCTTGCGACAATTGATGGTGAAGAAAGATGCAAAGCCCCGACTCTTGAGATGGGTCCTTCTTCTTCAAGAATTTGATTTAGAGATTAAGGATAAGGCCGGTTCAAAAAATGTTGTAGCCGACCACTTATCTAGATTGACCGTTGAAGACCATGGCATACAAGACAAGAGTGGACCCATCAATGAGTGGTTGCGGGATGATGGACTCATGGAAGTTACCGCCAAAACCCCTTGGTTTGCGGATCTTGCAAACTACATTGTGAGTGGTTTCCTACCGGATGAAATGGAACCAAGAGAAAGGCGGAAGTTGAGAAATGATGCTAGGAGATACTTTTGGAATGATCCCCACTTGTTCCGCAAGTGTGGGGATGGAATGTTCCGGAGATGTGTTTCAAGAGAGGAGGGCTTGGAGATTGTTGACCGAGTTCACAATTCCGCCTATGGAGGACACTTGGCCACCTCTAGAACAATTGCCAAGATCCTCCAAGGTGGGTTTTATTGGCCCTCCATGTTCAAAGACATTCACTACTTGGTTAAATCTTGTGATGCTTGCCAAAGGGTTGGGAACATTGGGAAGAGAAGTGAGATGCCCTTGACTAACATATTGGAGATTGAGCTTTTTGATTGTTGGGGCATAGACTTCATGGGACCCTTTCCCAACTCTTGTGGAAATGAATACATCTTGGTTGCGGTGGACTATGTATCCAAATGGATTGAAGCGGTTGCCTCCCCGGCCAATGATAGCAAGGTTGTGATGAAGCTTTTCAAAGGCACGATTTTTCCAAGGTTCGGAACCCCAAGAGTAGTCATAAGTGATGGCGGGTCTCATTTCCGCAAAAGTACCTTCAAAGCTCTACTTGAATCACATGGAGTGCGGCACAAAACCGCACTTGCCTACCACCCTCAAACTAGTGGGCAAGTGGAGGTTTCTAACCGCCAAATTAAAGCCATTTTGGAGAAAGTCACCAACAAGAGCCGAAAAGATTGGTCCCAAAAGCTCCCGGATGTCTTATGGGCATTGAGAACCGCCTTCAAGACACCCCTTGGCACCACCCCGTATAAGCTTGTGTACGGGAAAGCTTGCCATTTGCCGGCGGAGTTGGAGCACAAAGCTTGGTGGGCTCTTAAAGAGATGAATTTTGACTTCGATGCCGCCGGAGAAGTGCGCTTTCTCCAAATGAATGAGCTTGAGGAATTGAGATTGGAGGCTTATGAGAGCTCCAAAATCTACAAAGACCAAACGAAGAAATGGCATGATGCCAAGATCATGAAGAAAGAGGTAAGTGTTGGAGACCTTGTTCTCCTTTTTAACTCCAAAATCAAGGTGTTTCCGGGCAAGCTCAAATCACGATGGTCCGGACCCTTTAAAGTGATGAAAGTATTTCCTTATGGTGCTTTCGAGCTATGGAGTGAAGAAGGGGGAACTTTTAGGGTCAATGGGCAAAGAATCAAGCGATACTATGACGGTGATAGCAAAGGTCCTATTGAAGTGCTCTATCTCGGGGAACCCCTCCCCGAGGAGAGGGAAAGTTGAAATTCTCGAAAGTGAATTGGTTTGGTGGTGTTCCACAAGAACCACCATTTGTAAATAGCATGCATGTAGATAAAGTTTGAGATAGTTTGGATTGGACATTCTTGACGAAGTTGAATTTGGGGGTGGGACCCCTAGCCTCGCCCGAGATCCCGACACGAGTCGTCGGTTTGAAAGTTGAAAACTCGAAAAATGGGCAAGGATAGGACTTGGAAGTTTATTGTTGAGCATTGGAGGAAAAACAAGTTGAAATTGAAGTGATGTAACCCTCTGCTGTAGGTGGACCGGCAGCAGCCGTGCCCTCCACCGGTAGCGCGTTGAAATTTTTTGATAAAAATTTGAAGAAATTAAGTTGAAGAGAATCCCCTGCCGGCAGGCCGGCAGCCGGCCCACCGGCAGGGAGATCCATACTTGTTGAAAATGTTGAAAAGTTGAAGGAGGAGAATCCTCTACCGGCAGGCCGGCAGCCGGCCCACCGGTAGAGAATCGCATGCTGTGCCAAAAATGAAGGAAGCATTGAGAGGAGGATTCCCTACCGGCGGGGGCAAGCCCACCGGTAGAGGATCTCTTACATTGGTGAAAGTTGGGAAATTGAAGAAGAAGGAATCCCCTGCCGGCAGGCCGGCAGCCGGCTCACCGGTAGGGGAATCACTGAGCATCAAAAAGGGAGTATAGGGGAATTCTCTGCCGGTGGACCGGCAGCCGGTGCCCTCCACCGGCAGCGCGTTGAATTTATTCTGAAGAAGATCGAATCCCCTACCGGCAGGCCGGCTGCCGGTCGACCAGCCGGCAGGGGAACTCTTTTGACGCACAAAACAAACCCGACGTCCCCTTTTTCCCATTATAATCTTCATCCCCTTCTTCAATTTTCCCCCTTTTCTCCCTCTTACCTCACTCCATTACCATCAAACTCACCCAAATCACCATCAATCAACCTCCTCCTCACTTCAATCTCCTTCATTCCTTCCCTTCTTCCCCTTTTACCCTTCCTTTCTTCATCAAGAATGGCTAACAAGCGGACTCGGTCAGAAATGGCGGAAGCTCAACGGCTTTTGGTCGAGGCGGCGGCGAGTGACACTAACCCGGATCCCGACTTCCCGGATGTTGAGTTCGTCACACAAGAGCAAAAAGGTAAATTTATCTTGTTCAAAAATCGCCCCTTAACCCCGACTAAATTCATTTGTAGACCGGCCATGAGAAATATGGGATTAGACAACGAAACCTTTGAATTGTTTAAGGGTGTTGGTATGAAAGGCTTGTATGATTTGCATGAGGAAACTTATCCCCGCCTCACATGGGAATTCCTTAGTAGTTTCCGTCTTGATAAGCACCGACAAACCCGTATGGTCGAGCAAATACACTTCCGGTTGATGAACCGTGATCATTCCTTGTCCCTAGGAAGGCTTTGCCGAATTTTCGGCCTTAACAACCCCCCAAAATTCAAGGCACCCGAGACCGCTCACTTTTCTCGGGTGTGGAAAGCCATTTCGGGCTTAGATGACCAAACCGGCGTGAAAAGGCCGGAAATTGCGTGCCACAATGCCCCCATTCGCATTTGGCATCGATTTGTGGGAGGTTCTATTTTTGCGACTCATGAGCCATGGGTTTTTCGGGTTACCGAATTGGAGATTTTGGGGTCTTACTTACTCACCACCCCGGCCCCCTATGAAATCAATGTGGGTCACCATTTGGCCCTCCACTTGCAATCACTTTCTTAATCACCGGGGCAAAAAGTCCCTCTTCATGTGGGTGGGATAATAACCCGAATTGCTAAGAACCTTGACCGCCCGGTGAACTTGAACAACATGAGGTGGATCCGGGGGGAGACCTACATCACCAAGCAATGGTTAACGAAAAACCTAGAGTGGATCAAGGTCAATCCTTTTGATGGAATCGAGTATTGGCAAGTTCAAAAGAAGAATTCCGTCCCAATTCCCAATGCCTCCAAATTCAAAATCAAGCCCGGTGAGGAGTCCTACCTCCTTGAGATTGAGGAAGAGCCCGATGAGACCCGACCTCCCCCGACCAACCCCATCACCTATGGTCGTGACAACCGGAGGGAAACTCCATCCTCCCTCCACTACTCCATGCCCTCATTCCGCCCACCTTCCACCTTCCAACCTCATCCTTGGGAGGGTAATTTTGGTGAAGGA
Source organism: Silene latifolia (assembly GCF_048544455.1). NCBI lineage: Eukaryota > Viridiplantae > Streptophyta > Magnoliopsida > Caryophyllales > Caryophyllaceae > Silene > Silene latifolia. Next base: position 26,070,600 of record NC_133537.1, on the reverse strand, counting down.
TCCTCAAGCAACATCCCTCCTCCCCCGCCTCCTATGCATGCCGATTTGGTCACCTTCATGAGTGACATGCGGTTGGGTTTGGAAACCGCCGCTCGTGAGAGGCGGGGCATTGAACAAAGGTTGGATCGGATATACTATGACACCTCCGTGGGTAAATTTCCGATTTATGATGATTATATGAGGAGGAACTACGAGCACCCCCAACATCTCCACCCCTCCTACTACCTTGAGCCGGATGGTGGTTACCACAAGGATGCGCGGTTTGTCTACGCCGACATCAATATCCGGCCGCATTACTTTGCCGCCCCGGTTTTTCCCCCTCCCGCTTCTCAAGAGGAGGGGCATGATGCTCAATGGTTCGGGGGTACACCCTCCATTTTCTCCAACCCCGAGGTTGGGAGTGCCTCCGGGACGGCCTCCGGCGGCTTCATTGCGACCGGCGGGGATTTCGGCGATTCCACCGCCCTCATGAACACCGACGACTTCCTTAGAGAGTCCGCGTTTGGAGCGGTGGACGGAGATGACAATGATGATGATAATGATAATAATGATGATGATGATGACGGGGACCTTGAGTCTTAGGCGGCCTCGCGTTGGCCTACCTTTCCTCCCTTTTCAATCCAAAGCCTTCGGCATGCTCCCCATATTCAATCCAAATGACAAGTATGTACCCCAACAATCCAAACTTCTCATTCATATTTAAATTTTGTATGCATTTAGTTAGAAATTCATATAATTGCATTCATATAGGATTGCATTAGATTTCAATTTGTAATATATTGTCACATTTAGTAATTGCATTCACTTAGGATAACTTGCATTGTCATTTAAATTTTGCATATAGAATAGAGCATGCATTGCATTTTCAAAACAAAAACCAACTAAAAAATTGAAAAATGACTAAAATCACCAAAAACATGTTATTTTCTTTCACTCAATTGCCCTCCCATGTAAATGAATAAGTGTGGGGAGGGCCTAAAAAAAAAAAGAAAAAACATGCATTTTAATTTCCAAAAATCAAAAATACCAAAAACATGTTATTTTTATTTTCAAAAATTAAAAAAAAAACCACCAAAAATATGTTGTTTATTTTTTTTTATTTTTCCTATTCTCTCCCTATACTTTGTTCCATTGAGGACAATGTAAATTTCAAGTGTGGGGAGGGAAATATCCACTTTGTGAATATTTGTTTGCACCTTTAAATTTGATAAAAATTCAAAAAATGCCTAAAAATTGAAAAATTTCAAAAATCACCAAAAATATTGCATTGTATATATATGTTTGTCTAACAAGTGGCGCAGGCACATACGGGACATTTGAGGCATTAGGAGACTAGAAGACCGCTCGGTTTAATCTTTCCTATCTCTTTCTCCTTTACTATTCTTTTCCTTTATATTGTTGGATATATGGAGGAGGATGGGCTATGTTGATGAGGATGTTCCATTTTGGAACTTGGTGTGTGTTGCTTACGTGCTGCTAGGTTTAGACAATTGTTGCATGTTTATTTATGTTGCTAGTACTTAGAAATGCATTTCGTATCTTGTGAATATGTGTTTGTTGCTTTATTTACCCTTTGCATCAAGTTTGTACATAAATGTGGTCTAGGAAGGGAGCATGATACCTCAATGATGATATCGTCTTGGCCACGTCTTTCCCCTCCTATTGGCTTGCACCTTGTGACATCCTCGTTATATACGGGAAATGAGGCTAGACCGGAGAGTTTTGACCACCTTGTGAGACCATAGACCGTAGACTAGGCCTAGATTTCGACCTAGCTACTCAAATGTGAGGATTAGAGCCTCCTAGGGTCGGTGCATTCTTACCCGACCCCCACTTAGGATTGTGAGTAGGCTCCTTACGTGGCATGTCACATCACGACGCACAAGCATGGCGTCCTTTCCTTTTAGACCATGAGATGTTCATTTATATGCATATTTTGAAACAACAAGTTGCATTTCGATTTTTGAGCCTCACATTGCCAAATAAGCCTAATTTTTCGACCCTTTAGACTAGGACCGATTTTGTTCACCCCTTTGAGCCTTGACCGTTCATTTGATACCTACGATACTAACTACAACCCAAAAACAACCGACCTTGATCAAGAAAGTTGTCTATGAGTTTTGGTAGTATGAAGAAAGGGATTTGAATCTTGGTTTAGTGGATGTGCACAATCCACTTGAGTCGGAATGATGGCTTAGTTTGGTTTGCTTTGAATGAAGAGGTTTTGAAAAAGAAAAAAAAAAAGAGAAAAGAAAAAAAAGAAAAAAAAAATGTAATGAAAAAGAAAAAAAATGCGTTGCACTTATACTTTGTTTGTTGAGAAAAAGCCGAGCAACACTCCTTATGCATCATTAAAGGGGTAGAAAAAGGTGTTGCAAAATAAAGGGGAAATGATGTTTTTCCAAATGAGTCGGATTTTCAAATTTTTGTGTGATTTAGGCAACTAATATCATGTTCTTTTTGATTCATTCATTTGTTGTGATAAGTTGGGAAGAAAGGGAAATTTTGACAACTACTTGATCTTAAACTCCAAATGATCCATAACGGTGCTTGCACCAACCCTGTTTCGACCCATCGCCTAACCCCATTACAACCCTTGTTTCTTTTATGCATATTTTCCTTTTTTGCATCTCATTAATGGTCTTGTAGGAGAAGATTCCATGTTAGATTGCGGGCATGTCTCACGAGTCGAGTAGATGAGTGATTTTGGTTACTTTTTGCACAAAAATCACCCGTTCCAAAAACAAAATGAGAGATTAGTGAAAACCGTGAGGAAGTCGGTAGTCTTGGTCCCCTTAGTCATGGGTCAATTTGGTTGAATCTTGAGTGTGTCATGTGATTCTCGAAGGTTAGGCTTTGTTTCCCCCTTTCTCGCCTTTGAATTTGTTTCCTAGGCATTTGGTTGTCAAATTGCGGATGCTTGAGCCACCATTAGGGCATTGACACCCCGCCGAGACTTTGAGACGGTATCTCCCGACCAAAACCTTTAATCGTTCAAAGTAAAACGGCCGCTTAGATGAGGAAAGCGGTTTGATTTTTGTGATGCATCATATATGTTGACTTGTGCTTAATTGAATGTTTGCATCAAAAATTTTGTAGCAAGACCCAACTTGCCTTGCAATAGGGCACTCTTCCCTCATGAGTGTCAAATTGTGAGTTGAAGGGGCGTTGAGTGCGCTAATACTCGATCGGCTTAAGTAGTAGTTTAGTTGAGTGATGCTTATATTGTGCACTCACTCTCCATGTCCATTTTAGTAGGGACTTGTGCATTGATTTTGGACTTACTCGAGGACGAGTAAGGTTTAAGTGTGGGGAGGTTGATATATGACTTATTTACACCTTATTTCCCTCTTTCTTTTACGCATTCCGGCTCATAACGAGTCGGTTTCGTGTGCCTTTCCTTGCATTTATGCCCGATCCCCGTACTTGTCATTTTGTGTATCCTTTTGTAGGAACCGAGTCGAGTATGGAGGAATTGGGGCAAGAAAGGCACTCTAATGCCTTTACATGAAGAAAAGGGAGATGAAGGATTATGAGGACAATCCTCTGCGCGGGAAAGCCGAACCGCCCACCGGCAGGGGATGTTGCTATGAGGAGAAAAAGGAGGAAACAAGCTGAGGAGATGTTCTATGCCGGCAGGCCGGCAGCTGGCCCACCGGCAGGGAACACAAGTCCATACTTAGAAAATTTCTGAAGAAGTTTTTTGGCCAAAGTTCAAGCAACGCTACGCCTGCATGGTAGGCCGGAGCCGGTCAACCGGCAGAGGGTACCTGACATGAAGAAATGGAAGAAAATCTCAAGAAGAGGAATTCTCTGCCGGCAGGCCGGCAGCCGGCCCACCGGCAGAGGATTACGCAACCTTCATTTTTTCTCAGTTTTTGAAAGAACGCGCTGCCGGCATAGGAGGCCGGCAGCCGGCCCACCGGCACAGGGACACGCAGCACGACTTTTGGGCTTTTTCATTCTTTCCTCCCTTAATCAATGATAGCCTATAAATACCCCCTCCTTAAACCCTTTTGCACACAACCCTAGATCTAAGAAACATTCCATATTTATTGTAATACCTCCTTAATCAAGTTCTAATCTTTCAATAATTATTATTAATATTTAGCAAGAATTAGTTAGTTCTAGTAATAGTCAATTGTTTACACTTGTTTGTTGAAGTTTGTATTGGGGATTTTGAAGGGTTTTCCTTCTTATTAATCAATCAAGCATTCATCTTTCCTTTTGTTGGTATAATTCCTCTCCTTTCTTTTACTTGTTTATCATTTGTTTACATTTTCCTTGTCTTTTGATATTGCTATAACATTCATCATGTCTCCTCCTTGTGTTGTTTGCTTTTCTTCTCTATTTAGCATAATTTCCCTTAACATGAGTGAGTAGATTCCTTCTAGGGTTTAGGGGGAGTCTTTATGGAATTTATGGGCATGATTCTTTGAATATTTTGGTCTTTGGTGAATTGCTTATCCTTCCTATTCATGCACTCAAGGTGTTTGTTGATTTGCTCAAGTGAAAGCTTTTGCCTTTCTTTCATTATTGCTTAATTCTCCCTTGAATGAAAGTTTGTGGGGGTCTTGATGTTTGTTTAGGAGAGGTGTGATACTAAATGAGAATTAGTAGCCACCTTTAAGATAGCCAAGACATTGGTTCTACATCTTAGGTTAATCTCTCACCATTGACCCTTTTTGATCTTCATGTTTGCCCCTAAACCATATTGATAACCCCGAAAGCCCTAGCTTTTAATTAACCGTATTCATTATCATCAACTTGTTTGTCCTTTGCTCTAGTGATTAAAACCAAAACCCCTTCTTTTAATTTTGATTAAACTTGACTCTTAATCGAACTTTGTAGCAACCCCCGCCGTCCTTGAGTTAGACCCCGACTAAATACTACGCTTTTTCGGGTTTTACAAATAGTTTTGGTGTAGGAAGTAGACGACAAATTTCCTATTATCAAGTTATTAGGGTGATTAGAGAGGTGATAAGCGTTGTTAGGTTTTGTAAAAGTGATTTGTAAACAAATAACTTGTAATTTATTATCTCTAGTCACCTTAATCAAAACCGCGGAAATTAATCCTGCCAGACCGGGTACTCGGCCGAGTAACTCACTACTCGGCCGAGTGCTCCCGGGCAGTAGCCTGACTAGAAGTCACACGACCACTTACTCGGTCGAGTTCCACTTACTCGACCGAGTGACTGAGAACCAGAAATCTGTGGTATTACATTGTTATTGTGCGACAATTTGATTTAAATTGTGTTGTTTGGGAAGGGAAGCACAAGGGAAAATTTGATTTAATGAAATTTAAATTTTATAATTGTATGCTAAATAACAAGTCTTATTAGTTTTTAGTCTAAGATCGGACTGGGCTAAAAAATTTGTTTTCGATCTTGGTCCTGGTATGTTCACTATAGGTCTTATGTCTCGAAGGTTAGGCCCAGTGCTGTGGTAAATGTTGAGGAGTATACTTGTTTCGGGACTTTTAATATTTATCTTAAGGCAACTATGGTAATTATTGCGGTACTCCGACTGTAACACTCCCTTCTTACCCGGACAAGGCAATCGCGAGATGTTACCATCTCGGTTTCCTGAGTAAGTGAACCGGAACTACAATTAAGTAAAATTTTAAATAAATAACATGTTTAATGAAATACATAACGAATAAATAAATACAAGTCAAAACTTCTACAACCATGCTAAGGAAATCTACATCTACTATCTTGTGAAACTCGACTCGACTCCAAAGTCCGTGCTTGGCCCGCGTCCCACTCAATACGACAACTAAACCTGTACTCAAACTCCTCCCCCCCATATAACCGGAAATATCACATGGTTCATCACAGGCCACCCCAACTAAAGCAGGCGACAGCTACACACAATCAACACACGTCAGTTTCAATAATACAAATGCTCAAGACACGATAGATGTATATAAATATGTAACACATTAATGAAGTACACAAGACACCACTCTCCATCCACCGCAACTCCAAAACCACCTCACCGTACTAGGAACACGTCCACGATACCAACAACCCGGTGACGACACCGTCTGTAACACCCCCATATACCAAGGTGCCTTACCAAGGACCACCCTAGCATATAAAGGTGCTACCATCTCAGTTACCCAAGGTAAGTATATCAATAGTGACCATCAAAGAACAATTATTAAAGTATAAAGTTTAACATATTACAAGTCTCCAAAAACCAAACCAAAGTATAATAAAATGTAAACATCTACAGCAAACTCGTGACAGCGGAAGCTAAGACTCTAGATGATGACACTCTCATCCTTGATCCCGCAGCTAGCATAAGCTCATCACCTGTCAATATCTACTCACCATCCCCGAATGATCACCGCAGTTTTATTTAACATAACGGGGTCAGTTCACTGAATAATCAAGATAAGGAATCACAAAAACAACGAATAAAATCCAATCCAATTGCAATACCATCCTCCAAACTCCATTCGTAACCAGTAACTGACTACACATCGAAGTGTATAGTCCTGCCGGGTTTCCATCGCAACAGGAGACTCACACCGCCAGTGGGGGGACCGCAGCCTTGTCCACCTAAGCCCCGCTCATCGCAACGAGCGAATAACCCATGTCCATTAATGTGCACATCCCCCTTGTGACGGAACTGAAAGACCATAACCCCAAATTAGACCTCTCTAATTAGGTTATCAAAATTTCTTTATTTTAGAAATCTTTGGATCTATGCATTATGCATGTAATATATGAGCATTAAAATATAAAAGAAGAGGAAAAATAATTTCCTTACATTGAGTATGGTAATATGGGCACAACTAAGATCACCATCTTAGTTGTTCTTGAGCTATTCAATATATGGCAAGATCCTCCATAAATCCAAGCTTCCAAAGAGAAAGCCTCCTCTCAAATTGCACCCAAGAACTTACCCAAAACCTTACAAATATTAACTAGATATATAGTAAGATTACCCTTGAAAAACATACTAACACTTAGTAAAAAATATTAGATTTATGATACTAACACTTAGTATTTTATTTCTAATTTTAGGGGATTTTTAGAGAGAGGAACACTATTTTCCACATGCAAAAGTTGAGTGGAAAAAATGAACAACACAAGATGAGCGTTAATAGAGGGACGGCGGTTGGATGGGGAGAGAAGGAGTGTTTTTATTTTGCTTTTTTATACACCCAATAAACATGAGTATGGGTTAGAACAAAATGGAATTGGGAAGACCAAATCTTGAAAAGAGAAAAAGCATGCATGAGTAAAACAAGGTTCTCTCTTTTTTTCTTCTATTTGACCGTGTAACATGGTCCTTATAAGGGTCCATTTCGATTTTACAATTTATCTCACAAATCGATATAAATCTTCCGTCTTAAGCATCTTTTATGATAAAAACGTTTCCCAATTATTTCCGTCTTAAAAACACTCCGTAAATATGTATGTACATCTACACAAATATTTACGTACTAATACTAATCACATTAGTCAATTAGTACTAATTTAACAATTAACTGCTTAATCATTAATTCCCGTCTCAAATAATTTATTATTTAATTATCGCATAACTAAATAATAATTTCCGCGCCTCAAGTTCACAACTCGATATCTCTCTAAATTATTATAATCGACTAACTATTTAGTCAATTTATCAAGGGACTAATTAAACTTTATCACATACAATTAATTAGCTTTCGTGTTGGGGCTCGTTCCTTTAAATGTGACTGAAAGGGATCAGCTAAACACCGCCGTCTCACGATAGTAACGTCAAATCCTAGTTGGCCAACCGTTACCGATATACGTTGATCAGCTGACTAGTATTGCCAATGAATATCCAATGCATATTCCTTAATGAGATTTAATTGTGATCACGCACTATTGTGAAGGACAACTACTCCAACATGAACCATAAGGGGCGAATCAAGGGCGTGAAGCCATTCCCGATGATGACTACACTCAGCCGAAGGCGCACCTCGAGAACCATAGACAGACAAACAACCAGGCCAAACATCCAAGAATGATAATTTCAATAACAATACTAATCATGTCAGTATATCAATCAACATCGTCTTAAATCAATTAAACAAGCAACTGAGTAGGGAAACTCTACCTTATAATAAATCCGAAATCACAAGCAAACAGCGGAAGATAGAACTGTTCCTCTACGAATCCTTCGCCTAGCATAAACACAAGCATACCCTATGTCACAATCATACCAACAACCCCCCTTTTCTCCCCAAACTAACAATTAGGGCAAAACCCTAAAAGACAACATACTAACTGGTTACAAAGCACTAGAGACTTACCAACGAAATCGGCACAAAAGACGGAGATGTAGACTAACGATCGATCAAATAGCCTTTGGAGTGATTAGGGTGATTAGAGAGATGATGAACGTCGTTAGGTTTTGTAAAAGTGATTTGTAAACTGTTAAAATGTAATTTTAATCTCTAATCACCTTAATCGAAACCGCGGAAATTAATCCCGTCAGACCGGATACTCGGTCGAGTACTTGGGGTGCTCGACCGAGTACAACCTACTCGGCCGAGTGTTCCCGGACAGTAGCCTGATCAGATAACACACGACACCCTACTCGGTCGAGTTCCCCCTATTCGGCCGAGTAGACTAGACTCATAAAATCGTGGTATTACAGTCTTCCCTCCTTAAAACGAACTTTGTCCCTGAAGTTCGTACCATACCTAAACTAACAACTACCCAAAGGTACCAACAACACTAGCTATGACCAACAAAACAACCCCACTATAGATCAAAGATACTAACAACATAACCATCTCGACCTCAAACTAACTCAAAACATGCATGCGACCATCTCTTAATCCGGTCCAAAATCTCATAAGGACCAATGAAATTTTGACTCAACTTCCCTCACTTACCAAACCTCATCACTCCTCGAATAGGTGACACTTTCAAGAGAACCTTGTCACCTACCGCAAACTCAATGTCTCTATGATGCAAGTCCGCGTAACTCTTTTACCTATCTTGAGCTGCTTTCATCTTCTGGGGAATCAAGTGTACTTGCTCAATCATGTCTTGCACCATCTGTGGCCCCAAAACCACAGCCTCAGCAAAATCATCCCAACACAGCGGACTCCTGCACTTCCTGCCATAAAAAGCCTCAAAGGGTGCCATTCTAATGTTAGAGTGATAGCTGTTATTGTATGAAAACTCGATCAAGTCCAGCTTATCCTCCCAACTTCCACCAAATTCCATAGCGCAAGCTCGTAACATGTCCTCTAGAGTTTTGATAGTCCTTTTATTCTGACCATCTGTCACAGGATGAAATGTTGTAATCATCTTTAAGGTAGTTCCCACCAATTCCTGCAACTCTTGCCAAAACCGTTATATGAACCTCGCATCTCGATCCGACACTATATCCTTTGGCACCCCATGTAACCAAACCACATGCTTCATGTACTCCAAAGCTAGCTGAATCTTAGTCCAAATATCTTTCATTGGAATAAAGTGAGTTGACTTTGTTAAACGGTCGACGATAACCCAAATCATATTGTTACTTTGCTGAGTCCTTGGTAACCCCACTATAAAGTCCATAGAGATCGACTCCCATTTCCATTCCGGCACCTCAAGTGACTGAATCTTACCTTGTGGTCTCCATTGTTCTCCCTTTACTCTTTGTCAAGTTAAACACCTAGCCACAAACTCGACAACATCTTTCTTCATATTAGGCTACCAAAACGTCTTCTTTAAATCCGTATAAAGCTTGTCACCACCCGGATGTACGAAATAAGGAGTGCAATGTGCCTCCGTCATGATCAACTTTTTCAAGTCCACATCACTAGGTACACCATCTCCCATCAAAAGGAAAACTCTCATATATGTGGATAGAAAACCTCAAAACTGTGCCACTCTCAACCCTTGACTTCCACTCTTGAATCTTGGGATCAAGTTCTTGTTTCCTCTTTATGTCATCATACAAGTCAGGTTCGATAGTCAAGTCACCGATGGCATCACTCTTTCGAATCATATGGACCCATATCTTAGTCATCTCATCCCCCAGCCTTATCAAAGACATGGTAGTGCATAAGGAATGCACTCTCTTCCTGCTCAAGGCATCCGCTACCACATTAGCCTTCCCCTCATGATAGATGATCTCCATATCGTAGTCTTCAATCAACTCCATCCATTGCCTCTGACGCATGTTCAACTCTTTCTGCGTATAGATGTACTTCAAGCTCTTATGATCCGAAAACACTTTAAAGGTCGCCCCATAGAGATACTGCCCCCAATTCCAAATCGAGACTAGGATATTTCTCCTCGTACGGTTTTAGTTGCCTCGAAGCATAAGCGGTTACTTTCCCATTCTGCATCAGGACACAACCTAACCCATTCTTTGAAGCATCAGTATATACCTCCAAGTTCTCACTTCCCTCAGGTAGAGCTAGAACGAGAGCTGTGGTTAAACACTCCTTCAAAGTTTGGAACGCCGTTTCAAAACTCTCATCCCAACGAAATCTGGTCTCTTTCCTCATCAAAGCTGTCATTGGCCTAGCAATCTTAGAGAAATCTTTCACAAACCTCCTGTAGTGGCCAACTAAACCCAAGAAACTCTGAATCTTAGCAACATTCTTCGGTGCTTCCTAGTTTGACACTGCCTCGATCTTGCTAGGATCAACAGACACTCCATCTCTCGAGATCACATGGCCCAGAAAAGCTAATTTTTCTAACCAAAACTTGCACTTAGATAGCTTAGCATACAACTGATTATCTCGCAAAGTCTGCAGTACTAACCTTAAGTGCTCCTCGTGCTCCTCCTTAGTCTTAGAGTAGATCAAGATGTCATCAATGAAGACGACCACAAACCTATCTAAGAACGGGCTGAAGATTCGGTTCATAAGATCCATGAATACCACTGGTGCATTAGTCAACCCAAAAGGCATCACCACATACTCATAGTGACCAAACCGCGACCGAAAAGCTGTCTTTGGAATATCCCCATCTTCTATACTCAACGGGTGATAACCCGACCTCAAATCAATCTTAGAAAATACTCCTGCACCACTCAGCTGATAAAAAAGATCATCAATCCTTGGCAAAGGATACCTGTTCTTCACGGTGACATGGTTTAACTTAATATGGTCGATATAGGCCTCATACTCCCGTCTTTATTTTTCACAAACAAAACTGGTGCACCCCAAGGTGATACGCTAGGCTGAATGTACCCCTTGTCTAGCAACTCATTCAGTTGCTTCTTCAACTCTTCCAACTCTTTAGGTCTCATCTGGTACGGTGCTTTAGATATAGGTCATGTCCCCGGTTTGAGTTCAACACTAAAGTCGATGTCTCTCTTAGGAGGTAACCCCGGTATCTCATCTGGAAAAATATCACCAAACTCCCAAACCACTGGTATGCCAGATGTTGATGGCTCCTCTACTCACATATCCCTCACATAACAAAGGATTAAAGGACACTTCTTCCACAAACATGACTTTAAAGTCATTACTGCAATCAACTTCATCTTAGGCTTTACTACGAAACCCCTATATAACACTTTGACTCCCTTAGGCCCTTTTAAAGACACTCTCTTTTGTCAAAAATCTATCTTAGCCTCATACTTGGTCAACCAGTCCATCCGAACTATCACCTCAAACCCATCCATATGAAACTTTAACAGGTTGACCGGTAAGTCTACTTGCCCAACCATCATGGACACCCCTCTATATAACTTAGAACATGACACTGACTCTCCCAAAGGAATAAACACGTTATCTTTTACCGACTCATATTCTCCCAAACTCATAGCTAAGGCATGACTCCTAGACACAAAAGAGTGGGTTGCCCCTTAATCAAACAGAACAAAAGACGGCGTGTTATGAACAAGGAAAGTACCAGTAACAACATGAGCATCATCCTCAGCTTCCTGCTTGCCCATCATAAAAAGCTTCCCGCTATTCTTCTGGCCTCCTCCCTGGACCGTAGTTGCTGATGTGGTAGGCTTGGCAGCCGAGTTCTACGTCACACTGTTGTTTGGACGCTGGTAGGACCCTCCATTATTGCGGTTGTAGCCGCCATTGTTGTTACTTTGACCTCCTTGGTTGTTCCACGACCCAGTTGGCCTATTACTAGCCAAACTCTAACTTGGAGCATGTGAAAAGTTCCCTTGGTATGACCTCGGAAAACCCCCTCCTCCTCTTGCAGCACTCGTACACTCATACAACCATACCTCTTGTGACCCGTACCACCGCCGTTGAAACATGTAAGATTGGAGTTATCACTAGTACTCCGGCAGCCTCCTCTTCCCCAAGTTCGAGATCCCCCTCCATAGTTAGAGCCTCCAGAAAAGGTCTTAGCTTGATTATAGTTGCTCCTCTTGTGGCCCGACTGATTGTTATCCTCACTCTCAGCCTTCCTCTTTTCAACACCTTTTTCCTTAGTCTCCTTAGCCAAGTCCACTAGTCTCTCAGCGTGTCTCGCCCTTGCATAAACCTCTTTCAGATCCGTGAGTACGCCAGCTGGTAGCCTATCCATGATCCTCGGTGCTAACCTATTCTCAAAACGAAGAGCCAACCTCCGTTGACTTAGTTGCATATCCTCCGCGTAACGCGATAGCTCGATGAACCGGTGATAGTACTCGGTGACAGTCATACTATAATCCATATAAAAGGAATTAAACTCGGCTCTCAACTTATGGCGAATGTGCTCCAGCACAAAGTGATCTCTCATGGCACTCTTGAATCCCACCCATGGGATAACATTCTGACCTAATTTCATGTAGTAAGCACGTGCCTCTTCCCTCTTATCCTGCCACCAAACTCCGGCCTCACCCCTTAGATAGAACGCAGCCTGCTCTACCATCATCCCTTCCTAACACTTAACTACCTCTAACACACTCTCCATGGCCATCTCCCGATGCCAATTATCAAGCAGCTTTGGCTCACCAGTGCCCTCATAAGTAGTGGGATTGAAGCGAGAAATGGTGGTGCTCAGCCGGGATGCATCCACCGATTTCTCTTCCCCTTTCCCCACGTTCTTGAGTGCCTTCATGAGCGCGTCTTGCTGCTCAATCATTCTGGAAACCTCATCCAGAGTCATCCCTGATGCCTGAATGTACGCGGCTGATCTCTTTGGCGGCATTTTGAGCTGATATAACCAAGGTAAACGTAAGCACATAGCCTACGACTCAAAATAAACAAAACACCCGCCAAAGAAGTACTCGGCCGAGTACCTGGAAGTACTCAGTCGAGTACGGACTACTCGGTCAAGTACTGAGACTACTCGGCCGAGTATCCTACTCCAGTAGATGACGTCCAAAACACATAAAGCTTACTCGACCGAGTACACAAAGAACTCGGTCGTGTACGCCCCCCACTCGGTCGAGTGCCCCTCTTACTCGGGCGAGTGGTCATGACCAGTAGCTACTATTTAAAATCTACGTACCCTCACTCGATCGAGTGCCTGGCTACTCGACAGAGTATCCCCTACTCGGTCGAGTACCCGCCCTGCTCGGCCGAATCATGCCAAACGATCTACCCTTCAACTTAAAACGCATGTATTCATACATGTATTACTTCGTAAACATGTTATATCAACCAAAAGCCAAGTAATAACATTCTACATGCTTCATATCAGCCACAATACTCTCTATTATGCAGCCATATACTTTCAATTCGTCCAACAAGCTCCCAAGAACATATATAACCCACGTAACAACTCCTAAGACACTCTATAGTGACCGGCTCAGAGTTGTAAGGGCCAAGATGCGGCTTTAGGACGTCTCCAAAGCATTTTTAGTAGCTCCATAGGTTCATTTTAATTAGACACCCTATGTTAATTTTGTTCATTGGTTTTAGGTTCCAAAATCGCCGCTCTGATACCACTTTGTAACACCCCCATATACCAAGGTGTCTTACCAAGGACCACCCTAGCATATAAATGTGCTACCATCTCGGTTACCCGAGGTAAGTATATCAATAGTGACCATCAAGGAACAATTATTAAAGTATAATGTTTAGCTTATTACAAGTCTCCAAAAACCAAACCAAGGTATAATAAAATGTAAACATCTACAATTGAAAACTATCTAAAAACTCGTGACAGCGGAAGCTAAGACTCTAGGTGATGACACTCATATCCTTGATTCCGCAGCTAGCATAAGCTCATTACCTGTCAATATCTACTCACCATCCCCGAATGGATCACCACAGTTTTATAAAACATAAACGGGGTCAGTTCACTGAATAATCAAAATAAAGAATCACAAAAACAACCAATCCAATCCAATCCAATTGCAGTACCATCCTCCAAACTCCATTCGTAACCAGTAACTGACTACACACATAAGTATGTAGCCCTGTCAGGTTCCCATCACAACAGGAGACCCACATCGCCAGTAGGGGACCACAGCCTTGCCCGCCTAAGCCACGCTCATTGCAACGAGCGAATAACCCATGTCTATTAATTTGCACATCACCCTTGTGACGGGAACCACAAGGGGCGAATCAAGGGCATGAAACCATTCCCGATGATGACTCCACTCAACCAAGGTTGCACCTCGAGAACCATAGACAAACAAACAACCAACCCAAACATCCAAGAATGACAATTTCAATTTCAATACTAATCATGCCAGTACATCAATCAACATCATTTTAAATCAATTAAACATGCAACGGAGTAGGGAAACCCTACCTTATAATGTATCCGAAATCACAAGCAAACACTGGAAGCTAGAACTGTTCCTCTACGAATCCTTCACCTAGCATAAACACAATCATACCCTATGTCACAATCATACCAAAAACCCCCCTTTCCCCCCCAAACTAACAATTAGGGCAAAACCCTAAAAGACAACATACTAACTGATTACAAAGCACTAGAGACTTACCAACGAAATCGGCACAAAAGACGGAGATGTAGACTCACGATCGATCAAATAGCCTTTGGAGTGATTAGGGTGATTAGAGAGATGGTGAAGGTTGTTAGGTTTTTTAAAAGTGATTTGTAAACGGTTAAAATGTAATTTATAATCTCTAATCTAATTAATCAAAACCGTGGAAATTAATCCTGTCAGACCAGATACTCGGTCAAGTACATGGGGTACTTGGCTGAGTACGACCTACTCGGCCGAGTATCTCACTACTCGGCCGAGTGTTCTGGGCAGTAGCCTCACCAGAAAACACACGACACCCTACTCGACCGAGTTTCCTGATGAGTCATAATTATATACATATTTATGCCTCCCCTTAATTACTTTTGATATGGTTTTTGTGCTAGTTTATATCATTTATATGCCTTTTATGTTAGAATGTCGATACTTCCGCTTTTTTATGTTTAATGCAGGAATCATGCATTTGAGGAGCAAAGGAATGAAATGGACATCGCGGAGTAGGCATGAAGGAATACACAAAGCATGACACGGGAATTCATGAGAATAAAGGAAGAGCTTCTTATTACTAGTGCCTACTTTAAAGAGCTATATCTCGAGTTCTACAACTGATATCCAAGTGATTCTAACTGGAGGTGAAAGCTTATCTTCTTAGCTTTCCAACGCCATGAAAATCGCTTGTTTCCGACAAGTAACGAAGAAATGGCGGTCGTTTGAAGTTCAGTGCGCGAAGTAGGAACTTAGGTTTCTCGATCAACTGCGGCCAGGCTCGATCACGGAACTTGTGTACTCGATCAACTGCAGCCAGGCTCAATCGAGGAACCAACCTAATCAATTAAGCTAATTAAAATATGCAATGTCGAGAGTTGGGGTTCCTGAACTTTGGTGCCTCGATCAACTAGGGCTGGGCTCGATCGAGGAACTTGGTGACTCGATCGAGTATATTGGGGCTTGATCGAGGAACCACTTGGTTCTAGAATATTCCGCAATTTTCCTTAAGTCGGTTATGTTTTGCTATAAATACCAAAACTCGTACCCTAGTTTATTTACGCTTTTATTTTCCGTAGTTTCGTATAGCTACCTTAGAAAAACTCTCTCAAATACTTAGTTTAGTTTAATTATTGTTCTTATTTCCGGATTTAGCTATTTACGGTATTGTTCTTAATCTTTCCTCGTTAATTATTAATTCAGTTCATGCTATTATTTCTTTGTTCTTATTTGTTGCCTTTGATTATGTCTTCATCAATTATTGTTGTTATTGTTATCATCGTGAGTAGCTAAGTTTATCATCTCGGGTGAAAGGGGATCTAGGTTGTTAGAAAAGGGGTTATTATGAATTGATTGTTAAATCGTTTTCTATTGTTGTTTAATTATTGTTTTACATCTAATTAATTGATTACTGATCAGAATTGATTAATTTAGTCTTGCATAAACTAGGATTTTCACCGATCGGGTTAAGATTAATATAGGCCACGATAATAGAATAAAGATAATTTAATGATAGCGATAGCATGTTAAATTAGATCTAAAAGAAATATTGAATCGGCTGATCATATGACTTTCAACAATATAAATTGCTCAATCAATGAATTAAATCTTATCCTTTGATGACGACCTAGTGAACCCGATCTCTAGATTCTCTTAATATTATTGTTATCCATCTTTATTTAATTTGCTATTAGTTGTTAGAAATCAAACCAATCAAAACCCCATAACTTGTTACCTTTAAGACGGATTTAAATATAAACAAACTAGATAATCACCGCCTCCCTGTAGATTTGACCCTGACTTACCGCTAGCTATTTTTTTAGTAGTAGTATAGGATTTATTTTGATTAAGGCCTAACGACTGAAAACAATCTTATCAAATTTGGCGCCGTTGTCGGGGAGGCAACAATTTTTCTGTTTTTTTTTTTTGTTATTTTTGTCTTTTGTCTCAGGGAGCATCAGTTCCTTGAGACAGTTTTATCTTTTCTTGTTGTTTTCATGTATGCCCAGGTCTAACAGGTTAGAGATTATACCTTTTGATCCCGAGCCAGAAAAGCCTTTTCGCTACAGACGAAAATTTCAAAGAGAATTAAGTCAAGTGGAAGACTTGAGTACACTTGACTACGAGCGGTATACTTTTGCAGACGATTCATCCTTAGAAGAGGATACACTTATTTCTGCAGCTGTGACTTCTAAAACACCAAAGATGCATACATAAGCAAGTCACTTCGAACCCACGATTGCTTCCATTCCAAAAGGCTTCAACCTCCCTACTACTGATAAAGGAACTTTTGAGATCAAGCCTTCTTACATAAGTTTGGTAGAGAGGAATATGTTTGGAGGAAAGGCTGGAGAGAACCCCGCAAGGCACATGGAGAAGTTTGTCACTTATTGTTGCTCTATTCCTTTAACAGCTGGAGTAACTCAAGATCAGGTGAAACAAACTCTCTTCTCTTTCTCTTTGAGAGATTATGCAGCTAAGTGGTTGAGGGACTTAGACATGAAGACCGACGCAGTTACTAATTGGACTTCTCTAACTCTTGCATTCTACAAGAGGTATTTTCCACCACAAAAAACTAATGCATTGAGAAGTTAGATTACAATTTTAAGCAAGGTCCTACTGAGGATTTTAATGAAGCTTGGATATGGTTCAAGAGACTAGTACGGTCCGTTCCTCACCATGGATTTGAGATTTGGTTCCTTTGCAACCAGTTTTACAATGGGTTGTATAATGATCATAGAGCCTTGCTTGATTCAGCTACTAATGGGAGATTCCAAGATAATACTAATGACGGTAATGCTTGAAAGTTGATTGATCAAATAGCTACTCATACAGCCGAGTATGGTAACCCCAGAGGAAGTAAGAGAGGAAGTGGGTCATAAAGTGCGGTCGCTGAACAGTTGGAGGCCATACTTGCTCAAATAGCAGAATTAAAGACTACTCAGTCTTTGAGAAAGCAAGAAACAGTTCATATGGTTCAACAAGAAGTGTCCTGCGAGAGATGCAGGATAGACGGCCATACTGCGGCCAAGTGTATGAGTACCATTGAGCAAGTGCATGCCTTCCAATCTTTAAAACAAGGTACTCCATATATATTCTAACTTCTTCCCAGAAATGAGTCAGAATGCCTATGCTTAAGCTCCTCAACAAAATACTTATGTTATTCCTCCAAATCGTGGTAACCAACCACAAGGAGGTTATCAAAGGCCAAATCAAGGAGGTTTTCAACAAATACAACCTCCTCCTCAAGCTCCAAGTAGTGAAGTGTCGGAGTTAAAAGCTCTCTTACATCAAACTTTGATGATGTAACAAAAGCAAATGGCTCAAATCTACGAACTCATGGCTCACAACAAGATGTTGGATACTCAAGTTGCTCAAATGGCGGCTCAAAATCCATCAAAACAGTGTGACATAATTATGTTGGTAAACTACTTAAATTCTGTTGAACCATTATGTTGGTAAACTACTTAAATTCCGAGGTCTATAGAGCTTCCTAGGCCAGGAACATCAATAAACTGGTCTCATTGTCAATTAGGCTTGAGTGTGGTTTCTCCTTGTGGAATATGTAATATCAAACTGCATAAGTGTGATATTGATTTCTTGATACTTTTATTGCTTTAATATGATTAAATACATGTGGATAGGCGGTTCTTACCATTCAAATAAGCCACACATTATCCTTTTTTAGCACATTTGAACCCTTGTAGCCATTTCATATCCTAATATCATAAGCTACAATCCAAGAATTTGCCTACCTTTTTGGGACAGTCGCAGTTGCTTGTTTATCATATCTATTTTGCTATAATGGTTGGGTTGGGACTTATTATTGTCATGTGGGTATAGCAAAGTACTTTTAGCAATTGTGTTGCATCCTTGTGTTGGAAAAAGAAAAATATGAAGTAAAAGAAAAAGAAAAAGAGAAAAAAGAGAGAGAGAAAAAATCGAGAAAAAAGAATTGAAAAAGAGAAAGAAAAGCAAAAAAAAAATGATTGCTTCATTTGGTTTTGTCAACGATCAAGAAGTTGGTTATTGGAGTCTAATGCATATTTGGAGAGTGCTTCATTTGCTCTCATGTGTTATAAAGTTAAGATCATTTCTCTAAGTTGGGTTCATTTATTATCAAAGATTTGGTTTTTGTTTTGGTTTAGCGCTGCGACTACCGTCTTAGCTCCACATATCCATAACGTGTTTTGGCACAAACCATTTCTATCCCTTTAACCCATTTAACACCCTTATTGTCCTTGGTACATGTACTTTTGTCTACATATGGTGATTGCATATTAGTTGGGGAAATCTCTATCACATTAGATTGCATGCATGCTTCATAAGTCGAGTGAGTGTTTCTACTTCTTTATATTCTTCACTTATAACTCATCCTTACATACTTATGAGTGCGTGAGTGAATCCGCGAGAATCCGACTCATTTGTCTTGCAAGATCAAAAGGTATTTGGCATTTGTCTATAGTATGGTGACTTGAGACTTGAGCTGCGTTTCCTATTTCCCGTACCTTTGAATTTGTTTTATTGGTACACTTTGGGCATTGCTTTGTTACAAATATGTTTAGCTTGGGATTTGTATGAATTAAACATTAGTTCTGAGTTGTTTATTTGCCATTTGTATGTTTGTCTTATGTAATGTGTGATGCTTTGCTTGAGGACAAGCAAAGAGATGGTTTGGGGGAGTTTCATGAGTCATAATTATATACATATTTATGCCTCCCCTTAATTACTTTTGATACGGTTTTCGTGCTAGTTTATATCATTTACATGCCTTTTATGTTAGAATGTCGATACTTCCGTTTTTTTATCTTTAATGCAGGAATGATACATTTGAGGAGAAAAGGAATGAAATGGGCATCGCGGAGTAGGCATGAAGGAATACACAAAGCATGGCACGGGAATTCATGAGAATAAAGGAAGAGCTTCTTATTATTAGTGCCTACTTTGAAGAGCCATATCTCGAGTTCTACAACTGATATCCAAGTGATACTTCTGCTTTTTTATCTTTATCTTCTTAGCTTTCCAACGCCGTGAAAATTGCTTGTTTCCGACAAGTACCGAAGAAATGGCGTCCGTTTGAAGTTTAGTGCGCGAAGCAGGAACTTAGGTTCCTTGATCAAGTGCAGCCAGGCTCGATCAAGGAACTTGTGTACTCGATCAACTGCAGCCAGGCTCGATCGAGGAACCAACCTAATCAATTAAGCTAATTAAAATATGTAATGTCGAGAGTTGGGGTTCCTGAACTTTGGTGCCTCGATCAACTAAGGTTGGGCTTGATCGAGGAACTTGTTACCTTTAAGACGGATTTAAATATAAACAAACTAGATAATCACCGCCTCCCTGTGGATTCGACCCTGACTTACCGCTAGCTATTTTGTTAGTATAGGATTTATTTTGATTAAGGCCTAACGACTGAAAACAACCTTATCATTCCCCCCTATTCGGTCGAGTAAACTAGACTCATAAAACCGTGGTATTACACCGTCCATCAAACAGCCGGACCGCAGCCCGTAAAATAGGTATTCAGAACATGTCCTTGGTACCGAGCTCGGGCGCTAGCCAGACCCCTATCAGGCATCATGACACCACAGGATCCCTTCCATACTCAAGTCATAAACGTGTACGTTCCTCTTAGGATGAGAAACCCAAGAGGCGACCCAAACGTAATACGGTTTTCCAAACCGCCTTACGTCTCCTCAACAACCGCATATCACACCACCACATCTCCGCCATCAATCTCAAACATCCCCAACAATCACGAATATGCAATATACAATACAATATGCCATTATGTGAGTCATCGTAAGACACTCCCAAATATGTCCTGAATAACGTTTCCTCAAATACTCCGACTCTGTAAGTCACTATATCTCAATATCATGCTATAATGCATTTCCGACAATAACACGAGACTCACAATAATCCCAAATATCATGATATGATGCAACACTATCTCTATCATGGAAGCAATGACAATGGACATATAAACAAGCATATATATTATCAAAATCGAGTAGGAAAATCCTACCTTTTAGCATACTCTATAAGCAACTCGAAACAAGCAAGATCCTTCATAAAACTGTCACATCCTACACAAATAACATAATAACTATCACAACACATCATATCCTCTTTTATAATATAAAACCCCTTATTATAGCCATTTCATTAATCATAATACTACTAATAATTACTAATTAACAACTCCCATAAAAACCCCCAAATTCTAGGGGTTGAGTCAACATAAAAATGAAAGAAAAAGGATAAGCAATTACTTACGAATGTAAAGAAATGAGAAAGTGTGGAGCTTGACACAAGGTCTTCCATGAATAAGGTTGTTGGGGGATGTTTAGAGGATTTGGGTGGTTAGAAAGTGTAGGAGGTGTCTGAGGGTTTCAAAAATGAAAAAAAAAGCTGAAGATAGAGCATATAAAGGAAGGCCAAACACACGAGCCTACACGCGAGTTTTTGGGTCTGGAGACGTACACTCAGTCGAGTGTACAAAGACACTCGGTCGACTGCACCAACCACTCGACTGAGTGACACACAAGCAGGGACTGGGTTTAAGCCCATAGGGCACTCGATCACATGGCTCGGTCGAGTACTCTGTGGAGTAAAACGGTGTGGTGGTTCATAATCAGCCCAAAACCGGCCTCAAATGGATAACAAAAATAGCAACGAAAGCAACAAAACTCAAGACCGTTACAAATGACTTAAAAGCAAGATAAAAAGAGACCTAAAATCGAGCTAAGGATAGGACAGTCCCGTAAATCGCTTGGCTTGTCCTTGCCTTAGCATGAGCAAACGAGAAAGGGAGGAAGAACCACGACCAAAAACAAGCCCTCTAACAAACGACATAAAGCATTATAGATTCTGGATTATTAGAAGAAACAAATTAAAAAAACGTCGTCTTACCAATAAACCTGCTCATTCTCCCATCACAAATCCCCATAGGAATAACCGGAGCTTCTGTTCTACTAGCAACCATCACATCAGCTTCTCCACGACGAATGTGATTTGCAACAGCATAAAAGTAGTAATTTGAGGTGGCACAAGTAGTCGAGATAGAATAGTTTGGACCCATTAAACCAAGGTCAATGGCAAGCAAGTCAGAAGCCATGTCTGTAATAGAATACAAAATGAAAAAAAGGAGAAATTCTCCTGTGTCCTTTGTCAATCAAAGCTTCAACAACATCAAAGTAGGCCGTCATCCCACCCATCCCAATTCCCACAAGCACTCCTGTTCTTTTTATGTCCACCTGCAAGTTTGTATAAACTATTGTATTGCGAAACATGATTAAGACCCAGAGAGGGTAACAAAGTAATCATAATCACTACCTAGTAATAAAAAAGATCGATCAGCCTGTCTAGTTTCGAGTTTCTTGTAAACTGCAACATGCAAAAAAACTTGAGAACCAATCGATCAGCCTGTCTAGTTTTGATTAACTTTGCAGGAAAAAAAATCAAATAAAAACTGATGCTCACAGTTGAGAATCGCCATTGGTGGAGCCATTAGAAGATACATTCTGACCATCATTTTGCGGTTCCCCGTCATAGTTGCTTGGTCCAACCCCGACACTCGCCTGAGATCTCACTATCTTGAAGACTAACCTCAGCCTCCTTGTTTTCCTTTGTCTCACTACAGACAAATAGTTTAATTAGACCATTAAAATACCAAAATAAAAAAATTGCACATATAATTGACATATATCGATTCAGGAAACTGTATATATATATGATAAATATCATGGTATTACTACCGGATACACATCGTATTACTACCGGATACGCAATTCGAATTGTGTATCTAGCACTAATACTATGTGTATCCGAGCTGCTATTTTGTGTATCCACTATCTAAAGATCAACTAAGACAACCCACCCTGCCACCAACACTACCACAACCACACCCACCTCTAGCACCACCACCACCATCCCTGAACTAACCCCACAAGCAGCCTCGTTCCTGCCATCACAGTCGGAATCAGAGGTGCGCCGACCACAAGATCCACCGATTCACGAAGTAAGATTTCAAGAAAGTAATTGCACCATCGATTTTCCACATTTATATTTATTTTCCACCAGTTGTTTATTTGCTTCTGGTCCAACCTTGTCTCCTCCGCTAGTGCTACCTTCTGTGATTCCTGTCATACCATCAGCCGATAACACATGAGTAAGATCAAGTGCAGAAATATGGATCTTATAAATGTCGAGCATAGAGCAAGGGAAAATCCATATACTCCGTATGTCACATATTGCTCGAGTAGAAGAATGATATTAGGATGGTCAGCCACAATTCGACAGGAATGATATTATCATATATCTAACCCTTGTACCCAGCCATAAGCAACGCTCTTTGGGGGTAGTGGGTAAGCTTGCTCGAAGTATTCATGCCAATGATTATTTTTTTATTTTGTGAACTCAAAAAGAGGCAAATCATGGAATTGTGTCTCTTTAAATATTGTCTTAGATCTCTTTTCTGCAATAGTATTACAAATACAAAATATGTCATTTTGGCCTGTCATAGATATAGTGAAACGTCAAAGCTCTGAATTTCGGAATCAAAATAATGAATATTATTACCATTAACTAGCTAGATACATACCTCTAGCTAGCTAGATACATTTCTTTAGGTTGCTAGATATATACCTCTAGATAACTAGATACACGCCTCTAAATTGCTAGATACTTACCGTTAACTAGCTAGATATATTTCTTTAAGTTTGTAGATACATTTATCTATCTAACTAGGTACACTCTTTTAACTTGCTAGATACACTTCGTTATGCTTGACATCTCACCTTCAATGCTTAATGCTTCCAAAAGTGGAAATAACAATACCCAAAAACAACCAAGAACTGGGTACATAACTAAATTCCAAAATGCAAATATTTCAATATCACATCACACCTCAACAAATGTAATATTAAAATAAAATCCAACAACACAAAACAACAAAAAACCAAAAACAAAAGGCTATCACCTTATCAAAGATAAAAGTCCAATCAATTTGCTTATTAGCAATTAACTGAGCAGCAGAAACCTCTCTTCTAATCTCATTACAAGTAATAAAAACCGTCGTCTGAAGTCGCTTTTCGTCATCATTCAAAGGCCTACAATTCAAACCCCAAACAACATTCCATCAGAAACTCGAAACGATCAACTTAACAATCAAATTCAATAAATCAAATTAATTACAGCAGCTCACCTGTACCTCACAATAACCTGAACATTAACACCTTTCTCGACGTGAATGGACGACGAAAGTTAGCTGGAGCGGCTGGAGCGGCTCGTCGTGGAATTTAAGTGATAAATGAAACTCCAGGATGGCAGTCGTCCGCGCCTAATTTTTGTGCGTGGATGGGATAAAGAGAGTTCAAATGGTGTTCGACCAAAAATGCGCCGCCGGTCTTGATGAGCAGATGGCGGTGACGACTTGTAGTCGGAGCTCCGGTGGTCGGCGGCGAGAGTATGTTGTGTGGTTGAGTGGAGATAGAGTGAGATGGCAGATGGGTGCTTAAAACTTGAAAGTGACGGGGTATAATGTGTTGATATAAGTTTGACTTTGCTTATTAATTAGTGACTATTTTAAGTTAGTTCGTACGGTTCGTACCGAACTCTAGTTCGTACGGGATCTCGCCCCTATATATATATATATATATATATATATATATATATATATATATATATAGAGAGAGAGAGAGAGAGAGAGAGAGAGAGAGAGAGAGAGAGAGAGAAGATCCGGTGAATTTGCCACTTTTCGTGGGTTACCCCCGCGCATATATACAATTGACCTAACAAAACCAATTGATCAAAAAAATTCATCGATAAAAAAACAACACGTCTCTCTCTCTCTCTCTCTCTCTCTCTCTCTCTCTCTCTCTCTCTCTTTCTCTCCTCCTCTCTCTTTCTACTTTCTTACCAAAAATACCAGCTACATACTATGTTACGATCAAAAATCGCACAAAAAATCGTCAAAGTTGATACAAAAATCCATCGATTATTCGCATTTTTTTTGCAATTCACAAATTTACACAAAATTCATTCACTATTTCGATTAATTCAATTAAAACTATCAATTTTTTCATTAATTAATATTCAAACTTCTGAAAACCCTAACTGTTGAAATCGAAATGAAGGTATGAATATTTCTTAAGATTTCTTATTTAATACTCGAATCACTGCAGTATTTGAATCAAATAATGAATTCTAATATGATTTATGTGTGTTTTTTGTAATCAAAACGAAGGTATGAATATCATTTACGATTTCATAGCTAATAATCGAATAACTTCAGTGATTTTCGTAGCTATTGGAGTCAAATAACTGTATGTGTTCTGATTCTACTCCGTTAGTATGCTTGTTTATCATACCGTTGACATTTGATTGATGATTTATTATCATAATCCTGCAAAATTGTTGGTAATCTAGATTAGCACATCAATTATTTGTTAAAAGGTCTAGTTGAATTTAGAAACCCAGTTATTGTAATGAAGAAACGTGGTTATTTAATAGTTATTGAAATTCAGAAACTCAGTTATTGTAATGTAGAAACTCGGTTATTGTAATGTACAAACTCAGTTATTGTAACGTACTAACTCTGATATTTATAGTTATTGTAATATAAAAACTCGATTATTGTACTGTAAAAATCTGGTATTTGTAGTTATTGTAATGTAGAAACTCAATTATTGTAATGAATAAATTGTGTTATTGTAAAACTCAAAAATATTCAAATTTCTTGTTCACTCGTTAGTTGTTTAAAGTTAGTTATAATTATTTTATAATCCAGTTGTTGTAATATATTTACCGAGTTATTCTATATGATGTTCTTACAAAATGCAGTTGTTGTAACATTACATCTCGATTATTGTATTACTTTAACTCAATTATTGTATTATTAAACCACAGTTATTGTATCTTTGAGTTACTTCTTGGATGTATATAATATCCAATGAAATAATTCATTATTTTTGGTGATTTACAGGTTGAATCACGATGAAAACGGACAATAGACGTCCAGTGGAATAATTGATGTATATACTTGGTCATTTAATAGTTAACTCAGTTGTTTATTGAGAACAATGTTCTCTGATATTTACAATTATTCCAATGTAGAAACTCAGTTATTGTAATGTAGAAACTGAATTATTGTAATGCAAAACACTAGTATTTGTAGTTATTGTAATGTAAAAACTCAGATATTGTAATGAGTAACTCATGTTATTGTATGGAGATGAAACTCAAATATAGTCAACTTTCTATCGATTTTTTATTTTCATCTTGTTTAATTGAATAAGTGGCTATTTCATTATAACAACGTTAAAAAAAATGACTTGCTTTCATTATATAACTATTTTGTCTCCATCAGATTACACTTAAGCATCTCAAACAAACTATGCATCTTCATCATTACATCTAAGCGTCTCAAACAGTACATCGTGTTATTGTATTGAGATGAAACTCATTTATATTGAAATTTCTATCTTGTAATATAAAACTCTGGTATTTGCAGTTATTGTATATAGAAACTCAGTTATTATAATGAGTAAATCGTTTATTATATTGAGATGAAGCTCACTAAAAGAAATAAAAACAAAAAAGAGCGTAAGTTGAAAATAACTATGCAACTGAAATACAGTAACCACCTATAAGTATTGAGATACCATAAAAACACAATAAAATAACTGGAAAGATTAGAGAAATAAAAACATAGTTTGTAGAATAGAATAACTACGCAAAATGAAATACAATAATCCAACTAATACATTGAAATAACTGAACTAACACAGTACAATAACTGGCTATCTCAAAGAAAAGTAAAAAAAAAGTGTCTCTGATCTTCTAATTTTAAGGTGTCCTCTTCATCAGCTACGGACACCGAATCAGATTCTAACTTCCCTCAAGATCCCGATCATGATGCTCTCTGTCAAGAGCATCTTTTGCATAATTCTTTTTATGTCAATCAAGGGTCATATCTCTTTGCACGGGCTGAAGTCTGGAAGTCCTGCTGCTATTCCATTACCATGTTCTTTACGGGCTTCAAATGAAGAAGAAGATCCTCAGATTGGTCTTAATTTTGCTTTGTCTAAGAAAACACAAATCTCAGTTTTAAATGCTTATAATGACGAAAATTGACAGTTGACGCTCTGAGAACAATTAAGTTCATCATAATACCAACCATCTCAAGCCATATTGAGATCCTGTCCAATTTCCGCTTTATCATCGACGGAAAGATCTTCCCCTCATATGTGAGCATGTGATACATGGTAAAAAAAAATCCCAATTCATTATCGTTCATCTGCTTTGTTTTTCATTCAAAATTAACATCAACAATTTTGAATGTAGAAACGACAATCCCTTCTTTTGTTGTTTTCCTTGTTTCCAAAAAGTCACATAAGCAATCAACCTACCACACGGACAAACAATAACCCGGTTAAATTAGCACTAAAGAGGACATAACAGATTATATCCCAAGACAATGAACAAGAAGTAACTATAAAATACAATAACTGAGTTTCAATAATAGAATAATTCAGTTAAAGTAATACAATAACTGTTATTAAACAGATTATATACTAACACAACAAAACAAGAAGTACAAGATAAAATAAATGAGTTTGAACAATACAATAACTTGATTAAAGTAATAAAATAATCGAGATGTAATGCAACATTAAATCCCTATATTACAATAACAACATCAATATATTACAATAACGAATAATTTCAACAAACACATTATCTTCATTGTAACAAAAGCACAACGAAATCACCAAAAACCAGAAAGAGCAACATCAAAATTCAAAATCAGGTACAAAAATGCAAAATACAATTACGAAACCCTAGAATGATGCGAAAACAATAGAAAATGTTAATTAACAACAAAAACACGACAAATTGAACTACATAATGAAAATGACTGAATAAATTGAAGAATAGACACACAAAAGACTAGAAATTCAAGCAAAGAAAAATAAAAATGAAGTTAAAAAAAAAGTACTATAAGAGGAAACGATTACCTGATTGCAAAAACTGAAGATAAAGACGAAGTAGATCTACTGAGCGCGAAGAACAAGCACGAAATCACTCTGAAAACTGAGAGAAATTGAAGATGAAGAGAACGTAACAATAGAAATTGATTATCGGAGGTTTGATTTTTTTGTTCTGGCTTTTTAGAGGAAGGAGGAGGAGAGAGAGAGAGAGAGAGAGTGATTTTTCTAATAATGAGGGAGATTGAGAGAAAAGTGGGTTTTTATAGCTTGAGTAAGATTTAATCTCAGCCATTCATCTTAGATTAGATCAATGGTCCAGATTTAGAGGGGTAACTCACCAAACATGACCCAACTCATAGCACCGTTGGAAAGCGTGGTAGAGTGAACCATCTTCTTCTTTCTTCGAGTTATAGGAGTCCCCCAGCAAACAGGGATCCTATATATATATATATATATATATATATATATATATATAGAGAGAGAGAGAGAGAGAGAGAGATGAGTTCTAATGAGTCCAACATGTGTCATTGAATCCATAAGTCTCTCTAAGGGCCATTGGATGGACTCAATGGATGGTTGAGATGAATTTGATTAAGGGCTATTAAAAAGAAAAGGTAAAAAATGTGGATGGTTGGATTGAGATGGGTGGTTGAGATTGAAAATTACCAAAAAAAATTACCACTAATCAATTTTCTATACACTAATTAATTTTTCTTTCTCTCTCTAGCCCCTAATTAATCAGTTTTGAGTTTCAGATTTCAGAAGTGTAAATGTAATGTTGTATGAGTTTTACAAGTGTAAATGTGATGTTTTACGAGTGTAAATGTAACATTTTAAGAGTGTGAATTTGATTTTTTGTGACGGAAATTTTGAATTTATATAATTTTAACATTTTACAAGTATAAATGTGATGTTTTACGAGTGTAAATGTAACATTTTTAGAGTGTAAATTTGATTTTTTGTGACGGAAATTTTTAATTTATATAATTTTAACATTTTACAAGTGTAAATTTGATGTTTTACGAGTGTAAATGTAACATTTTAAGAGTGTAAATTTGTTTTTTTTGTGACGGAAATTTTGAATTTTTATAATTTTAACATTTTACAAGTATAAATGTGATGTTTTACGAGTGTAAATGTAACATTTTAAGAGTGTAAATTTGATTTTTTGTGACCGAAACTTTGAATTTATAAAATTTTAACATATTACAAGTGTAAATTTGATGTTTTACGAGTGTAAATATAACATTTTAAGAGTGTAAATTTGATTTTTTATGACGGAAATTTTGAATTTTTATAATTTTGACATATTACAAGTGTAAATTTGATGTTTTACGAGTGTAAATGTAACATTTTAAGAGTGTAAATTTGATTTTTTGTGACGAAAATTTTGAATTTTTATAATTTTAACATTTAACGAGTGTAAATTTGATGTTTTACGAGTGTAACTGTAATATTTTACGAGTGTAAATTTGATTTTTTGTGACGGAAAATTTGAATTTATAAAATTTTAACATTTTACGAGTGTAACTTTGATGTTTTGCGAGTGTAAATGTAGTACTTTAAGAGTGTAAATTTGATTTTTTAGGCAATTTTCTACAATTTGAATTTATATCATCTTAACATGTTACCGAGTGTAAATGTGGTGTTTTACGAGTGTAAATGTAGTTTTTTAAGTGTAAATTTGAAGGTTTTAGAGTGTAACTTTGATCCTTTGAGTGTGACTTTGGTCCTTTATAAGTGTAACTTTGGTCCTTTACGAGTAAAACTTTAGTCCGACTACCAAAAAACACCTCCACCGTCGTCCTCCACCACCAACTCATATCCACAAAAAATATGAGTGCAAATCTATAGAATTGAGTGTAAATGTACAGATATACGAGTGTAAATGTAAAAACTATTAGTGTAAATGTAAAGAAATATGAGTATAAATGTAAAGAAATACGAGTGTAAATGTAAATAAATACGAGTGTAAATCTGAAAAATGCGTGTAAATGTAAAGAAATATGAGTGTAAATGTAAAGAAATACGAGTGTAAATATGAAAAATGCATGTAAATGTAAAGAAATATGAGTGTAAATGTAAAGAAATTCGAGTGTAAATGTAAAGAAATATGAGTATAATAAATATATTTATTAGATCTACGAAAAAAAATCATGATAATACGATTTTTTTTCAAAAATCTACTATATATTTATTAGATCTACGAATGTAAATTTGAAAAATGAATATAACTTTAATAAAATACAAGTGTGTTTTTTTAGATTTACACTTGTAAATCTGAGAAATGACACCAACACCACCACCGTCCTCTTTCACCAACCCACACAAAATGATATTTGTGAGATCTCGAAAAAAACAAAAAAACAGTCCAACAAGACCAGATCTAATCATAAATCTAAAAAAAATATATAACAAAACGATTTTTTATAAGACGAGATTTGAAAAAATATAAAACAAGACGATATTTGAAAAAAAGACGGATTTGTGAAAAAATAAAAACAACAAACTCCAATCTGAATAAAAAAAAAGCAAAATATAAATAAAAAAACAAACACCAAGAATAACTTATACTCGTATTAAATAAGAACAAAAAAAATTGAAACGCAAGACATCAAACACAGACGACACACACACAAACAAATAAAAAAACAAGCACAAAAATCCGACGTATGTTAGAGGAGAGAGAGGCGGCGGCAACGAGAGTGAAGGCGACAGCAAAGAGAAAGAGGCGGCAGAGGAGAGACGTGGGTCGGGTTGTTGTTGCAGATCTGAAAAATGAGAAAGAAGGAAGGTGACGGAAAAAGGAGGAAGAAGGAAGGTGGTGGCGCGTGGTGATGTGCGGCGGAGAATGGTGGTTGTGTAAGGGTGTTGGGGCAGCGAGGTTTTTCTGGGGGAAGGAGGTGGTGGTCGTGGGTGAAGGACGGCATGTGTGGTGGTCGGGATGGAGGTCAGGGTTGATGTTTTACATGTTACATGTGTGGTGGTGGTGAGTGGGAGGAAGGAGAGGGGAGTATGTGTTAGTGGTGGTCAGGTGGTGAGGAGAAGAAGGGCGAGAGAAGGGTGGTCAGGGTGGTGGCAGATCTGGCGGGTCGGTTGCAGAGGGCGGTGATAGGTCCGCGACAAGAAAGGGTGGTGGGGCTGGAGCTGGCGGGGTGGCGTCGTGGTGGGTGTGGTTAGGGAGGTGGTCGTCGGAGGGGCATGGGTGGTCGTCGGAGTGGGTGGGTGAGTGAGGATGAGAGGAGATTTATTTTTGGGTAGTTTTTATTTTTTTGGTTTTTAGAGAGATGAGAGGAATGATAATTTTATGAGATGAAAGAGAAGTGAGTGGAAAAAGAAGGTTTATATAGTGAAATTAGATGTTTGATTAGTGATGGTAGTGAGGGAAAGTAATTAATTAGTAACAATCCCATCTTTTTTGCACTAATCCCTTGTTTTTCCTCTTCAATCTCAGCCCTCCATCCTATCCTTTTAAGGGTCCTAAAGAGGACTTATGGACTCAATGAAAAAGGGTGTACTCATTAGATCTCATATATATATATATATATATATATATATATATATATATATATATATATATATATATATATAGAGAGAGAGAGAGAGAGAGAGAGAGAGAGAGAGAGGCAGGATCCGGTGAGTTTGCCACTTTTCGTGAGTTACCCCCGCATATATATACAATTGATGTAACAAATATACCTACTCACACAAAATATTTCATCGCACTGCTTGTCTACTTTTTTTCTCCTTTCTCTCTCTTTACAAACACAACAAATTCATCAATTCAATCAAAATCATCCAGATTCATCAACAAATTCATCAATTCTTCCAATTTTTTTTTGTAATTTCAATCGTCTACACCAAATTCATTCACAAATTTAATTATTTTAATTGATACGATCAATTTTTTCTCCAATTAATGAAGAAATTTCGGAAAAACCCTAATATATCAAATCAAATCCGATTTTTGTGTTTAATTTCCCGTGAATTTAAGTAAAAGCAGGATGAGAATAACAAACACTCGTTAGATTTCTGTCTTTTTGCGAATTCATGATTAATAACATTACTAAAGAACAAATTCAACAGAAAATTTGTTGATTACAACAAATTCTGATAAGATTTCATTACTTTTGGTAATTTGCAGGTGGAATGACGATGATGAACATGGATAATTGACGCTCCATGGAATAATTGACGTCGTGTAATAGAATAACTGATGTTGTATGATAGAATAATTACGTTACTATAATAAAATAACTTGTTTATTGATAATAATGTTCTCCGGTATGTATAGTTATTTTAATGTAGAAACTCAGTTATTGTAATGTAGGAACTCAGTTATTGTAATGTAGAAACTCAATTATTGTAATGTAGAAACTCAGGTATTGTAATGTAGAAACTCTGGTATTTGTAATTATTGTAATGCGAAAACTCTGTTATTGTAATGAATGAAGTCAGTTATTCTATATGTGATTCAGTTATTCACTCGTGAGTTATAGTTATTTTACAATCCACTTATTTTACAATCCAGTTACTTCTTGGGTGTTCTGTTAAGTTATATTCTGCTTTTCGGTGATTTGCGGGTTGAGTCACGATATACGCGTATAGGTGACGTTCAATGGAAAAATTGATGTACATACTTGGTCATTTTTTATTAGCTTTCATCTTGTTTAACTGATTAACTTAGTTATTGTAATGTAGAGAAACTCAGTTATTGTAATATAGAAAATCTGATATTTGTAGTTATTCCAATGTAGAAACTCAATTATTGTAATGTAGAAACTCAGTTATTATAATGTAAAACTTTGGTATTTGTAATTATTGTAATGCAGAAGCTTGGTTATTGTAATGAGTAAATCGTGTTATTGTATTGAGATGAAACTCAAATATAATCAAATTTCTATCTTGTGTTTGTTTTCATGTTGTTTAATTGAATAACTAGTTATTTTCATTCAATCAATAATTAAGATTGGTTAATGTAATAGCAAAATTAGAAAAATGAAATAATAATATATATAACAAGGTTAAAAAAAATCACTTACTTTCATTATCTAACTTTCCAACACATTACATTTAAACATCTCCAATAATTTATAACTAAGCA
This sequence comes from Silene latifolia, assembly GCF_048544455.1. Lineage (NCBI taxonomy): Eukaryota > Viridiplantae > Streptophyta > Magnoliopsida > Caryophyllales > Caryophyllaceae > Silene > Silene latifolia. Next base: position 26,037,663 of record NC_133537.1, on the reverse strand, counting down.
TCAGTAACATTACATCTAAGCGTTTCAAATAATACATCAAACAGTGGTAATATCACAAATATTACATATATTTATCGATATACTACGTCTAAAAGTGTTTCTTCCAACGACAATCGCGTCTTGTCGTTGTTTTCACCATTTTTCCACCAGTATTTCTTCCCGGTGAGAACCATATTTTGCCTATTGATGAGGGCTGAATCTGCAGAAAACAAAAGCTCACTGAAAGATCTAAAAGCAAAAAAATGGGGTAAGTTATAAATAATTATGAAATAAGTAAGTTAAAACAATACAATAACTAAGTTTGAATAATAGAATAACTCGGTTAAAGCTATACAATAACTACTATTAACAAAATATATTCTAACATATATAGCAAACAAGAAATAACTAGAAAATACAATAACTGAATTAGAATAATACAATAACTCGGTTAAAGTATACAATAACTATTATTTACAGATTAACACAATAAACAAGGAATAACTACAAAATACAATAACTGAGTTTGAATAATACAATAACTCGGTCAAAGCAATACAATAACTAACACCAACAGAAAAAATTCGACAGTTTGATGCTTGAGACATCTTGATTGTTGTACAAAGTGAGTTTCTTACTTTTTGAAGTCTCAAACAGTGAGACAGACTAAATATCATACATAAGTACAAACGAAAATACAACGAATCAACGAAAATGAAGCGGATAATAAATAAGAACGATAATGAAAAGTGAAAACGCACAAATCAGATCTAGAAAAACAAAATTACTACTTACCTATAGTGAAATTGAAGAGAAATACTAAGATGAAGCGAAAGCGACAACGAATCTCCCTAATGGATGACAAATTTGAATGAGGATGATGAAGATTGAGGATGAAGATTGAGTTTGTAGCCTGCAATTTGAAGGAATTTGATGAAGATTGAATTCGACAAGGTTGAACGATGTCGTCGTCGTCGTTCTTCTTTTTTTTTTTTTTTTTTTTTTGTTCTGGCTTTTTAGGGGGAAAAGAAGAGAGAGTGTGTGATTTTACTAATAATGAGGGATATGAAGAGAAAAGTGAGTATTTATAGGTTAAGCAAGATTTAATCTTAGCCATCCATCTTAGATTAGATTAATGGTTCAGATTCAGAGGGGTAACTCACCAAAAAAACCAAACTCATATGATCCTATATATATAAATATATATATATATATATATATATATATATATATATATATATATATATATATATATATATACTCTACTATAGAGTGGAGATCTAATGAGTCCATTACATCCTTTGAGTCCTTAAGTCCTTATAAGGACCTTTAGATGGACAACATTTAAGGTTGAGATTGTTTACAAAATATAGGCCAAAACAAAAAGGGAAAAGCTTAGATAGGAGAGAGGAGAACATTTCCTGATAATTGTTCTTCCCAATTGTTGTACTGACGGACAAATGATATATCCTCTGTACTATGTTTACACTCCCAACTTACTTCCTTTCTTGACACACTTCTTCTCCACTTCTTCATCCATTTTCTATCTACTATTCTTCTCTCTAAACATGGGTTTTTTCTATTGAACGCGCAAAATTCACCTAAAATTCTTTCTAAAACTTGCAAATCATCGCAGCCATGCAGATAATAGACGGCATCAATGGTATTTCTTCATTTTATTTATTGTTTTCAGTCACCTTTTAATATTTTCAGTTGAATAAAATGGATGAAAGTCATGGTATAATCTGCATGTCATGGTATTTGTTCATTTTAGTTATTATTTACAGCCACCGTTTTCATATTTTCAGTTGAATCTTTGTGAATGTGTTCATTACTTTTCAAAATTAATGCTGGGTTTTAAATGAAGATAAGATTTTAGTTTTGAGTATCGATTTTTGATTGTTATAGTTTTCAACGCAGTGTGCTAAACAAGTTAGCATTCTGACAACATTTACACTTACGTTGGACATTTACACTTTCAGATCATCACATTTACACTGCCCTTATCTTAACATTTACATTTACACTGGCACTTGCAATTGTTTTAAAGTTTACCTTCACCATTTTCACATGAAGATTGTACAAATAATATCACTGTTGCTTTTTTGAAATTGCTCCAGTTTTGATTGTTCCAGTTTTCAGTTCTGATTATTTTTCAAGATCAAAATTGTAAGTATTAGACTATACAAATTAAAGGACATCACAATCATAAATTCAAATGTGACATCATTTAAAAAATTGATAATTGCTCATTTACACTTCACATCTATTGACATTTACACTGATATTGCTCATTTACACTTTTACACCATCACACTTACACTACATTTCTGATGACATTTACACTTACACTTTTGGACGTTTACATTTACATTTACACTTTGGGGACATCACACTTACACTACATTTCTGATGACATTTACACTTACACTGTCCTTATCTTAACATTTACATTTACACTGACACTTGCAATTGATTTAAAGTTTACCTTCACCATTTTCACATGAAGATTGTACAAATAATATCACTGTTACTTTTTTGAAATTGTTCCAGTTTTGATTGTTCCAGTTTTCAGTTCCGATTATTTTTCAAGATCAAAATTGTAAGTATTAGACTATGCAAATTAAAGGACATCACAATCAGAAATTCAAATGTGACATCATTTAAAAAATTGATAATTGCTCATTTACACTTCACATCTATTGACATTTACACTGATATTGCTCATTTACACTTTTACACCATCACACTTACACTACATTTCTGATGACATTTACACTTACACTTTTAGACGTTTACATTTACATTTACACTTTGGGGACATCACAATTTGGACATTTACACATCCACGTATCACACTTACACAACATATATGAAACATTTACACTTGCATTTGACATTTACACTTTTAGAACATCACACTTACACTACATTTCTGATGACATTTACACTTACACTTGTGGACGTTTACATTTACACTTACACTTTGGGGACATAACAATTTGGACATTTACACATCTACGTATCACACTTACACATCATATATGAAACACTTACACTTGCATTTGACATTTACAGTTTGATTCCCTTTACATTTACACTTTGCTTTGCTTTACATTTATACTTACACTTCATATCTGATGATATTTACATTTACACTTCATAGCTGTTACATTTACACTACCTTTTTTACATTTACACTCTGTGAACTGTATTAACAAGTCCTATTTACAGATTCACTTAACAAAAATGGAGTGTAGCCTGACAGGCAGGAATTGTGCAGGGAGGTTGAAAAGAGGTTTACACCGTACATCGGGCAGGAGTTTAGGGGGATAGAGGACGCGGTAACATTTTATAAGATATACACCATTGCTTGTGGGTTTGATGTGCGTAGGTACACAACGAAAAAAATGGCGTGGCGGAGAGATCAAGTCAAAGCTTGTTGTTTGCAATCGAGAAGGTTTCGTTCGCAAGGCGCCGAGTAAAGATCATAGTGACGGACTAGTTGGGGAGAATTCACAGAGGATATTCAGAGTCACTAGAGTGGGGTGTAAAGCGGGGATAAGACTATATATATGAAGAATGGTTTTCTATTAATTGACCGAGAGTCACAATCACGAGCTTATCTCACTTAAGGACAGAGAGTTCCAGAAATTGTCGCGCAACATAACAGATTATCACAAGACGATAATCGTTTCGAACTCAAGGGTTAGTAATATATCATCACTGTCAATACTAATTCAATAAATCCATTCACGTTATATAAATATATATATGTATATATATATATATATATATATATATATATATATATATATATATATATATATATATATATATATATATATATATATATATATATATATCATATCTGTTATTGATTGACAGCTGAAGATATGAGCAACAAAGACCTACAAAATCTGCAAAGAACAGGTGAATGGATTCAAAAACAATGGAGCAAGCTTAAATGATTTTAAGAACTTCCATAGGGATGTTAAATGTTTCATTCACGAACGTGATGGTCAGTTGTCCGTAGACCATTTTAATGAAATGACTGAAACAAGAATAAGTTTCTACTTTGACTACGATCTTGACGATGATGGCAGCCTACGTAGGGCTATATGGGCGGACGGTACTGCCCGAGAGAATTACAAAATTTTTGGTGATGCGGTGTCATTCGACCCAATTTATTCCACAAATAAGTATTCTATGGTATTCACACCATTCACAGGTGTGGATCACCATAAACAATCAGTGACGTTCTATGGGGCTCTAATTGCAAGGGAAGATTATGAGTCATTTAATTGGGTTTTCAGCCGGTTTTTACAAGCAATAGGGAGTAAGGAACCCGAGTACATAATTACAGATTAGGACCCAGGTATTATCAAATATGTCCCTCTTGTTTTCAAGACAGCGCGCCATCGGTTCTGTATGTGGCATATAATGAACAAAATGCCCAGTAAGTTTGGTGTCTCTAGGAGTGATTATAATGACTTCATGTGTAAACTTAATGAAATTATATGGGACGATGAGCTAGAATTCGATGCTATCTGGGAGCAAATTATTGAAGAGCATGGTGTTGGCGCCAATGATTGGTTTGCGGATACGTATGCTATAAGGGGACAATGGGTGATGACGCATTGCAGAGACTTGAAGATGGCGTCTATTATGAGGACGACTCAAAGATCAGAGAGCGAAAATAGCTTTTTTAAGAGGTTTGAGCATAAGTCAGAAACATTGGTTGAGTTTTGGATGCGTTTTGAGAGCGCTATGGACCAACAAAGACATACACAAAAGCAGCTTGACAACAGTGATAAGCACTCGTCCACAAAGACGTCAACACATCTGGCGTTAGAGAGTCATGCTGCAAAGGTGTACACCTATTCAGCTTTCTACACCTTCAAGGAAGAGGCCATCTACTCAATTGATACATGTAGAATCGGAGGTTTCACTGAGAGAGCCGAGCTAGAGGTAACTATTGTCAAAGATTCGTCCAGGGGGAAGAATTTTGAAGTTGCATATAGTCCAGGTAATTTAATTTACACTTTCCATATAAGATTTACACTTTCCATAATATGACATTTACACTTTCCATATCATCACATTTACACTTTCTATAACATAACATTTACACTTTCCATAATATGACATTTACACTTTCCATGATATGACATTTACACTTTCCATAATATGACATTTATACTTACATGATAGCCTTAACTGATGAACTAGGTACACGTAAAGCAAGCTGCAGTTGTACGATGTTTGAAAGAACCGGCATCCTATGCCGCCATATAATATGGATTTTTTCAGCAAATGGGATGAAGACTATACCAGACGATTATGTTGTAAATAGATGGACGAAAGAGTATCTTCGATTAAGGATGTTCAATTGTAATGGTGAAGGGACAGACAACATGGAAGTCATCGATGAAAAACAAATTGCAATGTCAATAATGTGGTCAGAGGTTCATCAGGTTGTAGGGCTCCTTCGAGGCAAAGGTGTGACTGATGTTGAAAGCTTTTCCGCTATAATTAGGGGATTTAAGGACACGCTGTCACCATTAGGAGAAGTGTTGAATAAAAATCAACAAATGGAGAAATTTCAAAATTGTACGGCCAGTGAGGTAGTGACGATATTGCCACCAAAGAATTCGAAAAACAAGGGTAGCGGAAAACGAATGTTGTCAGCCAAAACAAAAGCACTGGCGTTGGATAGAAAACCCAAACGCAAGTGTAAGAATTGCAAGAGAATGACAAATTACGACAAGAGAAACTGCCTTAACCCCTTCTCAGCACACACACCATTGTGCGAGGGGTTGTCTGACCCAGAAGAGGATGAAGGAGAGGAGGAGGAAGAGCTGGAATCAGAACAAGAATAGATGTCACAGCAGTGATAATGTAGCTTTTGTATTTTGAATGTGTAACTTTAAACTTTGATATGCTATAATTGGAACGAGGGATTAGGAATTGGTCTCATGGCAGTGTCACTTTGAACTGCAGTTAGTGTAACTTTGAGTAACACCAACGTTAGAGTTACACTGTCATAAAACCAAAATGTCTCTGTTTTATTGGATTGCCAAACATTGTGTTACTTGAACTTATTTGGATTGCGTATGTTATTTCAAGTAACAATTACACTTGTGATTAAATCAAGTCTAACCCTACCTTACAGATTCAATGAAACTTTCAGTGTAAACTGTGATGATATGGATAGTGTAAATATGATTAAATAGGAAGTGTAAATGTGATCACATTGACACATTTACACTTTCAGTGTGTTAACATTTACACTTTCCATCTCACCACATTTACACTTTCAAAAGCACTTCCATGTGAATGACACACTTACACTTTGAATTTCGTCACATTTACACTTTGACTGTCCCAATTTATGCTTTCAGTAACACTTTCATCTAAATGAAACTAAAATTCAATTTCAGTGTGTTAACATTTACACTTTCAGTGTGTTGACAGTTACACTTCCCCTCTCATCACATTTACACTTTGGATATCCCAATTAACGCTTTCAATAACACTTTCATCTGAATGAAACTAAAATTTAATTCAATTGATTGACAATTATCATAACAACTGCCTGACATGTCCACAAAATACAGATAGCATTACATACATTAGTTTCAACATTGCTAATCAAAATACGAATAGTCAAGAACAACAAAAAAACCAAAATAATATGTCCACAAATGGTTTACTTTTTCGGCAAAACATTCTTCATTTTGCGCTTCTTTTTTAACTTCCCCCATAATTCATCTTTTCCAGCGATAAACCCATCTAACTTCGCTTCGAAAACGTCTCTGTTGATGTTTATGTCAGCTAGTATAAGGGTCGCCACCAACTCGACTACCAAGTACCGTCGATTCCTCTTCCTCTCTAAGTCTGGATGCTCAAAAGGTTGACCCTCGTACATCAGCATATACATCATACAGAAAATCCCTGATTCTGTTATGTTTGGGAGGGGTATTTGGCACCTGAACGGGATTTGGCGATGCTCAAAGCTAGTAATCTGGTATTCCCTGTCGACGGTTCTGGCATCCAAATAATCGCTAATAGCTGATGCCTGCCATGAAAGCACGTAAAATTAAATAAACAATATATTGTTCATCCTATTCGAAAGTGATTTATTGGCATCAAACTTACAACTTGACGAGTAACTCTGCACATTTCAGACTGCTCCCAGTTGGGATGAGGTTGGCAGTCAAGGAGATCGACCGTTTGCGCTCCGAAATTTATACATATGCATGCAAAGTGCCCACCAATGTTGACAAGTATGAAGATAAACTCAGCATTCAGGTTGGAAGTTTTATTACAGTCCTGGATGAAGGTATCCCAAATTAGGTACAGCCGATCATTGATGACATTAGACTGTGAACCTGCTTCACGTATTTCCAACAGCTGCATGATACACTCCTGTTCACAGAAGTGAGTGAGACTACATAATAACCAGGAAAATAATGTATGACGTTTAGGCTTTGGGGGGCGTAACATATGACATAGCCCAAAGAAGGCCATCCTAGATAGTAAGTAATCAGCGGACTCCAAGTGGTTCAGCAACACAACCCAGGAGTCAATCACAACAGGCGACATTACAACCTCAGGAAGTATGAACATGATGTCTGACCGGCGTAGCGCTGCATGCATACTGAACCAAGATATTGATTCGCTGCAATGAAACACATGTATAGTAATCAATTAAATATAGAAATTGATTAAAAATTCAATATCGTAATTAATTGAACACGTTATAACAATTTGAGAGATACTAACGAATTTTCAAAGTTGTGGTCATCTAACAAGCAATAGTCCACCGCATGCTTTCGACGCGATCTAACACCCCTGACCAAAGTTTGATTATTCCGTAAGAAGGTAGAGACAACAAGAGTCTGAGTACCAGCAGCCCCACAATCCAGTGAGCATCCCAGACCATCCCCCCCGGACCGAGGGCGGCTCCTTACGACAGACATTACTACTACAAAAAACGTTTTAGACATCGGACTTTTTCACTAATAGACATCAGATTCTCACCCGATGTTAAGTTGAGTGATGTCCATATAAGACTAATAGACATCAGACTTAATTCTGATGTCTATTCGACCAATAGACATCAGATTTTCAAAAATCTGATGTCTATACAACGTATGGACATCAGATATTTTAAAGGTCTGATGTCTATTTCACACCATAGACATCAAATATCTGAAAAATGTGATGTCTATAGTAAAACATAGACATCAGAGTTTTGTAAAAATTTGATGTCCTATAAATATATTCTTTATAAAAAAATATTATGCCATTGTTGTCAAAGATGAGCACATGATCCCAAATGCAAGGTAATTCCATAATTAACAACAAAAATCGTCATACACCGATTATACAAAGTCAATTATTAAAAGATCTATACCCTAAACTTATAACATGACTTGATCTTAAAAAGGAAAAAAATAGGCCGAAGAGGCAAGACTACTTGCCACCACCAAATTAACTTCTTGACAACCGAGATCCGCTCATCTCTAATTGCACACATGTGGAACCCTATCTCCCGTTACACACATGTGGAACATGCATAAATAGATTCACTGTCATTAGAGAAGTTGAGATCCTAAGTAAGTCACCAATAAGAAGGCATAATCAACATTAATACGTCACAATTGTGGGTAAACAAACTCAAGAATAAATACATCAAACAAAAATGGCTAAGATGAATTGTCACCCAAAATCAGAGAAGTGATGAAAACTTATGATTCACCGATAAACCCACAGAGAAATTAAGCCAAATAAAATGAGGAACTTACATAATCATAGTAGAAGCGACATTAAACTGATGCTTTCGCCTGTGTGACCTCCTGGATAACCTATACCCTTTAGCAGCCAGGACTCAAAAACTCCTAAAATAAAACTGTTAAACTAGAAAGAGAATCAAGATCAGGAATATGAGGTTGATAATCATTCAGCAGTCATATACAAAGCAACTTTTCAGCACTCAAGCCAACCAGCCGGTAATTTTCATCTGCCTTCTTAACTTTGGTAGCACTGCAAAATCAGAATTCATCACTATCATATCTCATCGTACAGAAAGAAAGAGTAAGCATTCTATAAAGGCCGGAAAAGGAAAGTAAAAGAAACAGGGATATCAATTGAAGGTTACTAAAGAGAAATTGTTTTTTCCAAATCAAATCAAGCACTAAACTCTAAGTCTACGTTTCAATACTAAAATGTCATTATTGCACGTTTTAATGGAAAAGACACCAAAACAAAAGCATGGTTGGACCAAACTAGACATTGAAAAAATTAAAAGTACCTGGCTCATGTTTAGTTTACTGCCTGTCAAATAATGAACATATAGAACAACACAAACCAACCATACGAGTCATATCCTCATTAGCATATCCTTCACTTTCACATCTGTTGAAATATGAGTATTGCTGTCAGTAAAAACACTGCCACGAGTACAAGATAACTGAAAAATGAACCTAAGATTAAACAACCTTCGTCATATTTCCTGTGAACAATGAACTTGCTCCTCACGAGTACAAATAACTGAACAATTGTGTATGTCGAAATTAAAGACAAAATAACATAATATATATCCCGTATCTCGAAATTAAAGACGTGTTGGTTGTCTGTAACACGTACCGGTCAACCAGGACCAAAGTTGATGCTAGGACCTCCTGTAACCTCAACTGCAACAACTTCAGCTATCCAAACAAATTTCAGAAGATGAGTTAGTTTAACAAGGCTCACTTGCATAGTTGCATGCACCTAACATCTACGTGACTGTGTATGTAGTAAATCTTCATAATGATGGTAAAAGCACGCTCACTCCAGCTAGTCATTTTATTTTATTCAATCATATAATAAAATCAAAGAACGAGACTGAAATTTAAAATGACAAGAAATTCACATGATAAAGATACGCATATGTAACCTTGGGAAATTTGGCCTTCACTGGTTCTAAGACAAATAAAGACGCCACAAATTATGTCATACAACGATGTTACACAATATCAGCTATCATTAATTAATTGAATTAACTCACCACATTCATTAATAGCATGGATGAATCCATTGTTTGGAGGGTTGTCTAGCTCATTCCTAATTGAACCATTTGCACCTCCCGTTTTCGTTCTTGCATCATACGTACCTGCGAATCTGCAACACTCCAACCATGATTAAAAACTTCATTATACTACTCATTTTTTTTGTATTGTACAACTTTATAAATATGGAGTATAATATAAGTATATAAATACGTAATGAAAATCAGTTCACTTTTATTAAATAACTATCATTACTCTCCATTTCGTTGTTGTCACATTTCGATTCATTGAATAACTATCGCTCCACACCTGTGAACAATGAACTTGCTCCTTACGAGTACAAGATAACATAATATATATCCCGTATGTCGGAATTAAAGATAAGTGAACTCTTATATTATCACAGTCCAAAATCAATCAAGCAGGGAAACAATCGAAAAAGCTAAATAGACAAACAATTGATGATTATTCTTGTAAATGAGACAAATCAAGCAACTGATTTGCAGTTCACAAGCAGATGAGATATCATATAAGGTTCACCCAAATTCATCAAAATTAGGGTTTAACTTTCCCCCAAAATTCAGCAATTTCTTCAAATCACAATCAAATAATAAAGCACAAGATAGAATTAATGTACTAATAAATAAAATCAGTAACAAAAATCAACAAAGAAATTAAAAAAATGAGATGGAGAAGAAATGAACCTAGTGAAAATAGAGAGACGCCATTATGCGACTAACGACGATGGCGACTTTGCGGCTGGCGGCATTACAGAGTGAGCAGTTACCGGAGTTCGAATGGTGGATTATGGTGGACGCGAATGTGAGGAGTGATGGAGGTTTGAGGAGTAGTGCTACTGAAGGAGTTTAGAGTGACAGGTAAGAGGAGTTAGGTTAATATGTGAGTAATGTGATTAGGGGGTAGTTTTAAACCAATTTTGGGCGAATTTAATAGACATCAGATTTTAGAATGTCTGATGTTTATCAAACGTGAATTTAAATAGACATCAGTTATTTAAAAAGGCGGATGTTTATTGAATTGTATATACATCGGTGTTTTTCAAAACTCTGATGTCTAAATATTAGACATCGGTGTTTTAAAAACTCTAATGTCTATATAGTGATGTCCATGGCATGTTTTGTAGTAGTGCATGGGTTGGCTTCCTGAATACTGCACGGATGCAGGTATGACGACAGGGCTGCTTTCCGCCCGTATAACTACAGGTTTGACCATAGGGTTTCCTTCTACACGTTTAGGGGGTGGGTTTGCGGTACGGGACCGCTTACTGTAAGTAATCTCTTCCTCATCGTCCAGATTCCGCTTCTGTGCAGCATACGAGCCCGAATTCAAAACTTGAGCATACTTTTCCTTGAATTGGGATATCCTTTGCCGAACGTCTTCCCTCACTTTGTTATGGTCACTCAGGATGAGGATCGACACCACTTCAGCCCGGATGAGGTTGATAACGTCCATCTCCCCTAGGGCGCAGTCAAAAGGTTTCCCACAGAAAAGCAACATGTGTATAATCATGTAAACCCCACAGTCAAACCTCGAATAACCCCTACCTTGCCATTTAAATTCTACATTGACAAAATTAAACCCGGCAACCTTTAAACCTTTGGCAATCCCTTTAGACTCCAGAAACTTGCCCATTAAATCACAGTGTAAAGGTATTTAAAAAAATAGTCAATTTAGAAACAATATTTACATTTCCAGAATACATATACACTAAAGGTAATTTAGATATGCTGTTTATAGTTATTACCGCAATACGCGCAATTCCAAAATATGGAAGCTTTTCAAAATCATCATCGTAACGACGGTTGTCAAGATACTCTATCTGCTCAGATGCGAAGTTTATGCATGCACAGCTGTAATGATCATTATTGCCAGATAAGACCGGGATGAAGATGTTGGAGTATGTGTCCTCGACAATAATGCGATCACATGTTTAAATCTCATATTAAGAATACTAAAGGGAAAGTAACATTTTATTGTCAACTGATCCACATTAATCGGTAATGATTGGCTGACTAGAGTTTGATATTACTGTCGTGTGACGGTGGTGATCAGTTGATCCCTTAAGGTCATACCTCTAGGGAAACATTCTTAATTGACTAATTAATTAATTGTATGACGATACAAGTTAATTAATTCCTTAAATTTGAACAAATAATTTTGTGAGAAATAATACGTATCTTATTGTAATTCGATTAAATGAGATTCGTACTAAGTAATTAAATTGTTTTATTACTTAAGGTTTATTTATTGTTTATGAAACAATTAAATTAAAAGAATGAATTGTTTATTATAAATACAAGTAGTTATGATTTAAAATTCTATGACCCATTTTAAGTTATTGTAATTGTGAATTACTAAGTTAATTTTGTATGTGATTTATTTCATTTATATAATGATTTTTAATTTGTTAAAAATGCATTATTTAAACTACATGTCTAGAAACATGTCCAATTTGTCACACAATACAAATTAACAAATTGACAAAGTTAAAATGGATCCATATTACATACATGAACCGTGTAAAATGGGAGAGAAAGGAGGATTTGTGTTTTGTTATTTTAATTAGTGGGTAACATCATGATTACCTACTAATGATATGCATGCAAACCTAAACTCTTGAGAAGAGTAACTAGCAAAGTTATTGGGCACTCTTGCCTTCCTAACCACCCGGCCACCCTAATCAATTAGAGGAGTTTTTCTCTTGTAAAATGATTCATTCATTCATATAAGTTTCTTACATGAATAAGAACTCATCTCTCTAGTTTTTGGTTGTTAAACAAAAACTATAAACTCTCACAAAAATCTCTAATATTATTTACATAATACTAGAATTAGTATACAAATAATATTAGTATTTTTAAGGACACAAATATTAATTTCTAGTAACCAAATTAATATTTGTATTAAGAAGGATTTTTTTGGTACAATCCTTGAGGAATAGATCTTGCAATTAGATCTAAGGTTTTTGGGGCATTTGGATTATTCTTAAGAAGACTAACTTGGTAGGAGACCAATTTAGTATAAACCATTTTCGGCCTCCTTGTAAGAATAACTAAATTCTTCTTTTTTACTCTAATAGTTATGCATGCATAAGTTCCTTTAAGTTTTATGACTAAACTTATAAACACTTAGATATTAGAGGAGTCTAATAAGAGATATATGAATCTTTCAATTGGTATCAGAGCAAGAGTTGTTGCATGCATAATCGGTTTTGTTTTTCCGAGTTAATATGTTAACATATAAAACTTAAAATTTGTGATTTATGAAGATAAATGCCACGAAAATTTTGCATGTTAAAATTTCTGGTCCTAAATTGATTTTAGGTCATTTTGATGGTTTATGGTAATTTATTTCTCTTTAAAATGATTATTAGTATTTTAATTACATTTTAGTGAGTAAACTGACAAATAAAATGCTAAAAATAGTTAGACTATGGTTCTGACCTTGAAATATTTACATGACCTCACATGAATATTTTAAAAGTTGTATGTAAAATTTCATATAAAATGGTTTTATATAGCATGATTTATGAGTTTTACATGTTAAAAGTCGATTAAATAGAGGTATTTATGTTAAAAATGGTTAGACTTTGTTCCTGCCCATAAAAATTTAGTATGTTGTCACATGTAATATTTACACACTGTATGTAAAGTTTTAGATCAAATGATTTAATTTTGCATGATGTATGATTTTTTAGATATAAAAATCGAATAAATAGTGACTATTTTGGCAAAAATAGCTAAAATAAATTTTATGGCATGAAATTTTTTCTCAATGTTGTATATATGATATGAAATTTAGATATAAAGTTTCATGTTATTTTTCGTATGATTCTAATGGTTATTAATTTTTATGGGATATAAATTGATAAATAGCAACTTTAATAGTCATTAAAATTAAAATTCGCCTTTTGGGCTTAAAATTTGTCATTTCCAGGTTTTAGAAACTTGTTAAAAATATTTAAAATTTTAATTTTGATTTATTGCATAATTTTATGTTTAATTTGGAATTAAAGGGTTAAAATTATGTTTTATTTGTGAAATAAACTAAAATAATTTAAAGGGAAAATTTTATTAAAAAGTTGGGATGTTGGGAATTTTCCAGAATATACAAAATTATGATTTTAAATTTTTCGATTTTTTATGACTTTTTGGGAATTATTTCCTTATTATTATGAATAATAGTGATTAAAGAGCAATTGTATAATATCAAGTTGAATTATTGTCAAATGTTTAGTGAAGACTAAATTTTGAGTTCTAAGAAGGTTAGGATAATTAACCTAGACATAGATTTGATTTATGTAATATTATGTGATTTTAAAAGGTTAATTGTCACACTAACCCGTAAAACCGGAACGAATATACGATGTGACCTTAAATAGGGCGATTTGGCTCTTCACATGGCATGTTTTATACATATATTAATGCTACATTTTAGTATGATTGTCATATATTTTTTTATATATTTTTTGTATTATGTAATTTGTACTTAGTATGGCCTTTGTTTAATTGGTATTTCCCGAAATGAATGGGGATATCAATTCGGTTGTAATTAATATGATCTCGTATCTCTTTTATTTTATTTAGTTTTATTTTATTTTATATTGTATAAAGTAGAATAGCTATGTAATTTATTTATTCCGGAGTTCCTTGAAGACGGTGATATTCAAGAAGGCGGTCCAACAAAGACGGTGTTGCCTTGGAGTGCGTGCCAAATGAAGTTCAAGGGACCAAAGGAGTTGGTTTCCGAATTTGTAAATAGTTTATTTGATTTACTATTTTAGGAAGGCCATACTAGGATTTTATCTTTATGCTTTGCATTTGTTTTATATGTTTGCATGCATAGCCAAATCGCCATAACTACACATGCATATTTATTTATCGAGTCATCGACCTTGTCAATTAAAATTATCGTAGTTCATTGCTTTAGTTCACTTAAAACGTGATAGATAATAATTTGACAAGACCTCTCACTAAATAATAATTGAGAATTAACCTTCCCAAATAGTAGAAACCATGAATCCCAATTTCATAAGTAAGTAGGCTCGGCTCACCGTGGTGCTAAACTTGTTACGTTGGGTAAGTGGGTAGTAAAATGTTATTACATCGAAATTTGGATTGAGCTCAACGGAAGTATTCGTGACCGTAGTCGCATGTGTTTCGGGCTAAAGATAAATATTAGAGTAATTTTATCGACCTAGAGTTCTAGAAGTAGAATCGATTAAAGAGTTAATCCACCGAGTTATATTGATAAGGGATGAATCGGCTCACCGTGCCCGAATTGATATAAATTTGGATCTCGGGATCATTTTTAATAGTTGGGTAGAGGTCACTATATAAATGCTTAAAACTTGTTTAAAATGTTTACAAGTATTATCAAAACAATAGATGTTTATTAATTCATTCACTTTTATTTTGTAGTCAAATTTGTTTTCTCAATTGCAATGGCAACTCCAAATTCAAACGCAACCACTAGCTCGAACACTCTCACCAATGTTTCATGGCTCCGATCCTTCATGGATCGTTGTAAATTAGAAAAGAATGGGTCTAATTTCGCCGATTGGGACGCACAACTTCGCTTGGCCGTGGAGGGTGACGATAAGATTCGTTACCTTACCGAGGCTTCTCCCGCCGCACCTACCGCTAGGTCTACTCCCGCTGCTAGGCAAGCCTATGAGACTTACCAAAAAGAGTCGACCACGATCAAAATTGTGTTGATCTTCTCAATGGAGGCCGAACTCCAAAGGAGTGCTATAAAGATTAGCACCGCCTATGAGATCTATACGAAGCTTGTGACCATGTTTTCACAAGCTCCGAGGATCATTCAATATGAAGCGCCTTCCGCATTCTTTGATCTCAACATTAAGGAGGGCCAAAACGTTAGCCTTCATGTGCTCAAGTTGATGGAGCATGTTGAGACCTTAAAAATGCAAAAGGTAGAGATTCCCGAAGAACTCATCATTGATCGAATTCTTCATTCCTTAAACAAGGTTATGGCATATGTTCAATTCAGGGTGAATTTTAATATGCAAAACTTGAAAGTGTCCCTTGATGAATTGCACAAAATGCTTGTGCAAGCCGAGAGGGACATGAGGCTAAATGCTAGCACCACCAAGGACCAAGGATGTGCTCAACATTAATCAAAAGAGCAAAGGGAATTTCAAGAAAGGTGGTCACAAGAGAAAGAAGCAAGCTCCTTACAAGAACAAAGGAAAAGCTTGTGAAGCTAGCTCCTCTAAGCCCAAAAAGGGTGCCCCATCCGGGGATAAATGCCACTATTGTAATGGTGTTGGGCATTGGAAAAGAAATTGTCCTAAGTACCTTGGCGATATCAAAGCTGGAAAAGTTATTCCAGTAGGTAAATTACTATCCCTATCTTTTTGTTTCAATCTCAACTTTGGTATTTTGATACAAGTTGTGATATTTACCTCTTTTTATTGTAATTAGGGCATCCAAGCAAGGACAAGGGCAAAGAAAAGTAAGCCTAGAAGATCTTAAGGGAAGCTAGATGTAGCCGCCCATGATGCTAGATCGGTGGATGCTTGGCTTTATTTTATTTTGTCTTTAGTTTTATGTTGAATTTTTAGAACTATTTTGATTTCCTCGTTCGACTTGGAAATTTGTTTGTTTCTTTAAACAATGGTTGTATTTTAAATATTGGTGACTTGGTTTGCAACCCAAGTCACTTACTTTATTGTATCGTTTGTTCTAAAATTAATCATCATTCACTACTTGCTTCGAGAAACATTAAGATTTTATCAACTTAAATTGATCTAATAGACAATTATAATGATTGAATCATTATATGTCCATGAGCTATGAATTCGATTCTCCTCATGCCATTGTGACTAAAGTCACAATTTACTTATGTAAGATCAATTATGAAGTTATGATTGAGTTGTTGAACTCACACAAGGGAACGTTGCTAACCTTATTTGATACCCTATCAAAATTTAAATCACCTAGTCCATTTTATCCTTTGACTATGTCTCGTTTAAATCACCATTAGGTTGATATGTACTACGTTTTCCCTCCTTCTCCATCACTATTAAGTTGTTTTGTGGCTCAAAGCTATCTTTGGAGAAAAAGGGCATTTTTCCTAAAGATAGAGTGGGAGTGAATTTAGCCACAAACTCTTCGTATAAAGGAGACCAAAAGAAGACGTTCTTGAGGAAACTACGTGAGGAGACCAAAAGAAGATGTTCTTGAGGGAACGACGTAAGGAGACCAAAAGAATATGTTCTTAAGGGAACTACGCGAGGAGACCAAAAGAAGATGTTCTTGGATTGTAAGATTTTGATCGATGGAGGGATATAACTAGAGATTTTAAAATTCGACATTTTACTTAAGAGCCTTATGAAACTAAAATGGCATCTATACAAGTAAATGGATTTATTTGGGATTGTTGAGACCAATCCAGAGTAAATGGAAATTTATGATTAAGAGTTGCATAGAGAGAAAGCTGAGTTAATTGTTAGCTATGCTAAAGACTCAAAATCATTGCTATACTTCATTATGGAAATAAGTAAGTTATTAAGACCACTTCCCAAAATGGGTATTTTGAAAGGGATATGTGAATGACATATATGGTTTTAACTAACACTTAGAAAAGCAATGATTATTTCAATTCATAAAATGCTTCAAATGAGTTGTCAAAAACGAAACATGTGGAATTGAGTGGGGGTCAGTGACAGTCGTGTGTAGACATGAAGTTTAGTGGGATAAATCATCCTTCATGAATTGCATGACACATTACTCATTGGGAATGATGAGCATATACTGTCTTTTATAAAGAAGTGTTTAGGTTTTCAATTCTGGATGATATTGGACATCATGTGAATCTATTAAAACATGGGATGTTGGATTGGCACTTAGATAGGTATCTTATGTTGATAATGATCCTTCATCTTAAAAAAAATCAACCAGTTAAGTAGGTTATTCATGTCGATGAATATGGAATCACCATGATAGAGTCATGGTTATTTACCGAACCTAAGAACTATTGTCTACATGAATTGATTGCTAATGTTTTCGCCATTAGTATAGTCATGTAATGCCATTATGCACATGTCCCAAATGAATTAAGTGCTTGGAGCATGATAAGTGTGTAGATACCCGTATCCGTCGATATTGGAATTTATAGAGAACCCGACAAACACCCGATGATGATAGGACACATGTATTCTTTAGTTGTCATTGTCATTATTTGGAGCTCGTTTTACGATGTAGAATGGGTGTCGTCGATGAAGTATTTTATTAATTTAAATGATATTTAAATTAATGTTTTTTTTAGTGAGTTCATTTTATTAATTTAAATGATATTTAAATTAAAGCCTTTTAAGGTGATTTCAATTTAATTTATTTTATTTTGAATTTTATTTTCCCAAGTTTATTTTATTGAAAATAAAATAAATATTTGATTTGAAAAATCATTTTTATGAGTATTTTTGATTTGAAAAGTCATTTATTTTAATTTGTTAATTGATTTGAAAAATCGATTTTAAAAGCGAAGAAAACTCGTTTTTTAAGCATGTGTTTTTGAGCTCGTTTTTAGCTCGGTTTTTGAGCCCGTTTCCTTTGCGAATTGGCACGAATATCGAGTACACTAACCCACCTAGACCAATACCCATCCACCCTTGTTCGAACCCCCCATACCACAGCCCAAATCCTCGTCCCAAACCCCTCACAAGCAGCCCGCATAAACCGAGCCCCCCCCCCTGTTTTGCGAGCCAATTCCCGAGCCCAAACCCGCTCCAAACACTACCAAGACCCGTACCCATTAACCCTAACCCATACCCTAGTATCCTACTCATATTATCCTAGCTTAATCACCAAGAAAACCCCCCTCAAACCCTCACAAAAACGGCTGGACAGCAGCCATCCGTGAGCAAGCCCGATTGCTCCTTCCTCCCTTTTAACCTATTTTAACTCCTTATAAATACGACCCCTTCACCATACATTCATTCCTCTAAGTTCTCCATACATCCAACCATCACCCACAAGCTTTAAACCTCAGAAACAAACCCTAAACATCCTCCAAAAACCCTAAACAAAACCGACACACAAACTGGAACTGTTTGTGTGTCCTCTTCGAAAACCCTTTCGTTCCTCCATCAAACCTTCATAAAAACTCGAGTTTCTTGCTCCTAATTAACCACATAACATCCATCTACACATTAGACAAAGAATTACGAGCCAAATTGCCCTTGAGAGTACACGAAATCCCTCGAAAAACAGAGTGAAATAACACTCTGTTTTCGCGGTTTCTTCTTGTCTGTCCAGTTCTGTTTGTGCTCGTTTTTCGTGCCCAATAACCCAAAACGAGCAGGGGTTGCTTTAAGATCCTTGTTCTCCTCTCTTTCTAGTTTCCAAAACATCTTTTAAATCGAATTTTCGTCGTGAAACGAGGGAGATATCACTGTTTGAAAATCGTTGTCCAGAAAGTTTCCAAAACGCGTGTTTGCTTTATCCTTCGTCGACGACGGCCTCTCGAGATAAAATCTACCATCGATTACGACCCAAGACGGTGTCAACGATACATGTAGGTTGAGGGTGCATCAAATCCTCCTCTTCTCCCTTTTATTTCGTTTGTTTTATGCTCGTTTTTTATTGTCTTTTTTTGTTTGTTTTTTCGTTTGTTTATCGATTGTTTTAAATTAACTATGAAACTAGTTAGTTCGAGTATGAGTTAAAGTACCACCATGAACACCCGCGTTGACTTGAGATGGGAAAAGAAACCGCTACTTCTGTCGGTCGTACACCCCCGTCTCATTTACATATCCTCGTGTTCAAGGTAGGGCATAAATAAAACGATTGTCTAACTTCGTTCTTCGCTTTCGACCCCCTTATTGTTTCGGCCAAATCGACATACCCTAGGACCCGTTGTATGTTAGTTTAACCTCTGATTGTTAACCTATGACGTATTTAGATGACATTAAATTAATCTAATAACCTAATTAGACACATTAGGGTGCATCGACATAGCTTTTAAAATCAACTAATAATTCTGTAAATAATTGAACGCATCTTTCTTATCACTTGATTTCTCGCTAGCATAGGAGTGCGTGATTAGCACCTTCCTATTAACACTCGACGAGTAAGCGTTAATCTTATGATATCTGACCTAATTGGACCCTTTAGGCCGTGTGAAACACACTTTGCGCGACAATCAATCAACATCGTTTTTTACTCGTTTTCTAACTTGTTTCCTATCCCTTTTCGCAATCATTCGATCTAACCAATGAACCTAACTTAGGAACTAGGTTGACCTGGTTTGGGCCGTGAGTTGGCCGTGTGTTTTGTCTTTCTTATTTCGTTTCTCTTTCCTTGTTTGTCATTCGTTCTTTGTTTGTTTTGTAGCTTGTAATTCATAGTTGGTTTATCGAGTTGTAATCTTTCAAGTTTGTTTTCTTTTATCGAGTCAAATGATTGCTAAAAACCTTAGTCTTGTTTGGTTAGACGGTTGTTCCCCAATGTTTGTAGAAGCGTAGTAAACCGCATGTTGTCTAAAGCAACATGGCCCGGTTTATGCTAATGCATGCTTTGGTGCGTAGCCCTATGTCTAATTCGATGAGATTAAGCGCGAGCACTCATTACGAGGAGTGACCCAAGGCCGTGGGTCATGTGAGCCGTGGGCCACCCCTCATGTGCACGGTTTTCAAGGCCAAACGGCCGTGTGTGTTGTCATGTATTGCGTCGTATGTAGCATTTGTATTTAGATCGAGTTGTATCTTTAATTTGTTGTTGTGTCGGCATGAAATGCCTGGTTTGTAATAGGTAGATCCCAACGGCTCCCCCATTCCCCCTAAGCCTTGTTTGTTTGCTTTACATGTTGTTAGATCAATCAACCCACATGCTAAATTACAACTTTGACAAAGTTAGTTTAGTTGCATCTAAAACGACATAGAAATTGTTGTCACATGATAGGGTTAAAACAACGTTTGCATTTCATACATCGTAGTAGCTATGACCTTGTTTGAAATCCGACACTTGACTTAGTAGAGGCCGTTATCGACGGGCGGGGTTGGGTGTCCTTATGGGCTTCCCAACACGTACCCTCACCCCTTACTCAAGATCTATGGTTTGCGGATCCGTCTAAATACCATTGGATTACGAGAGTCATTCTAATCGAGTGATATAGGGTACAAGTCTTTATCTTTAATCACTCGTAGTCGATGGGCTTTATGCTTTTCGATGAAAGGTGTAAAGTTGACTTGAACGGTTCCAAGTTCCCAAAAAACTTGGTGGCGACTCTAATTTGTCTTAATTCGATTCGAAAGAACCTCGAGTCGATTATGCCGGGTGTGGATCCCTCGGACGCAGCTTCCCGAGGGCCTTGTCCACGCTTTGGCGACTCACTGGGAAAAGAGGACTAGTTACACTGTGTTTCTAGGGTCTTTTCCTCCGAGGTGAAACTTGAAAAGAAAGTGTTGGAAAGTAAAACATTACTCATAGTGCTACGATTCATGCATAAACCCTTAAGGACTTGCCCGGGCCGTCCCAGCGTTTCTTCGTGATGCGTGGGGGGCGACGTCCCACTATGCCGGGAAGCTGCACATTGCTCGCTTCCACTTCGCCTCGCGTGGTTCTTGATGGTGGGGACGATCTTCTAGGTACTTTACCTTAAGACACCTTGCTCTATAAGACCGCAAAAGGATGGAGGGCATAGACCTTCTTGTAGAAGACTTGCCGAGACTTAGAGATGTCTAGGAGCATACATCCTTATAACATGAGAATGACAATGTGCAATTTGTTTTCCCAAGTCTTTTTTTTTCGAAAATTCCCATGTCCTTTTCAAAACCGAACTTTTGAACAACTTACTTTCAAACTCGCATGGTTTTAAAAACGCGGAATGCTGCCCAAATAGGACTAGAATTTTCGGCCCAAAAATGAGCTTTTATAGCCGGCATGCTGCCCATTTCAAATCTCATTTTCAAATCAATCCTTCGTTTTTTCCAAATCCGATCCAAAATGTTTCTCGAACCTTAACCAAGCATGAAATGCGTCGAGTCGTGTCCGGGTCATGGCCGTGTTAGGCCAGGCGTTTTCTCGTTCTAAGAGTCTAGAACACGACCTTGTTGGGTCACCCAAGCTCACCTCTTGGGCTTTGAGTCATGTTGGTCGACCTTTTGGTCTAGGATAGTCCACAAAAAACGTCCAAGCTAGGCCCTTATGGACGTTTCACACGAACCCATGGGCTATGTTAGCCCAATCACGGGTTTAGTCACACCAAGTCCAGTTTAGAATCGAGTTATGACAGTTTGAGTCATGTCGTTTTGTCGAGTCTAAAGTGAACCGATGTCTAAATCAAACCGTGAGTCGAACCCTTGTTTAATCAATCTCAAGTCGAGTCTTTGTTTGAGTCAAGTTGGGGTCGTGTCCTTAAGTGTGCAGGGGCTCTTACTTTAAATATTGACTCAGTACGGGGTTTTCTTGTAGAAAGGCCGCCAAAAACCCGACGTCAAGCAATGGAAGATGCTGTTAACAAGCTTACTGAGGCCGTGAACCTCATGATGACCCGAATGGATGCGATCGAATCTAAGTTGGTTGAAGATTCCTCTTCATCTACCCCACCTCTGACTGATTTGGAGAAACGGTTCAAGTTCATTGAGGACCGTTTGAAGCTCTCCCAGGGGAAGAACATCCACTATGAGAATGCTAGGGCCTATGCCCCAGTTCAGGATAAGTTGCCCACGAACATGGTACTCACTGACATCCCAAAGTTCAAGGGCACCGAAGATCCGGTTCACCATGTTAAGGCCTATAAAGGGTACTTAGCACTGAAGGGAGTACCTGCTGATATGCTCTCTGAAATTTTCGCCCAATCTCTGGGAGAACACCCGAAGGCGTGGTTCTACAATCTTGACCTTAAGAACTTCCCCACTTTCGAAGATATTACGGTGGAGTTACTCAAGCACTATGCTGACAATGTTGAGATTCAAACCAACATAAGAACTTTGGAGGTTATGACACAAAAGGAGAAAGAGGGCTTTACTGAATTCCTCGCAAGATGGCGCGCTGAAAGCGTGAAGTTAGCTAAGAAGCCTGATGAAGTTGAAATGGTAGATAAGTTCGTAATGCTCTGAAATACCAAAATTTTGGTTCTTTCAAAGAATTGATAAGGATCGGGATAAAGGTAGAGGACGATGTCCGAATTCTTTGAAGCCGAGAAGCCAAAGGGATACCAAGGGGCTTCGTCATCTAAAGCAAAAGCGCCCGCAGCTCACTTTGTTGAAACTGTCAATCTCTTAGATGGACAGTCAAAAAGGCCTCCGCGCCAAGCTCCGAGGGTATTCACCGATATCGGGTGCACTTACGCCTATGCTCTCCAAAGGCTCATGGCCCAAGGAAAGTTGAAGCCCATTGGTCCAACTCCGGACCCTCCTGCTGATCAACAAGGCAAATGGTATAAACCGAATGCCTCATCGTGCCTTTCATCAAGGGAAGGGACACGATACTGAAAGGTGCTTTAGACTAAAGCACGAAATTCAAGATATGATTGAGAACGGAACGCTCCCAATCCCGGCCATAAAGCCCAACAACGTCACCAATCCATTTGGCGACCACACTAACTTTGTCTCTACCGAAGATAGTGTCGATTACTCTCACTTGATCCGCCCATGTTGTGACACCCTTGATATTTAGCGTTATCTAATTACTTAAATGCGTAATTTCTACAGAAAAACTGGTAGGATATGTTTGTAAATGGTTCAACTAGTCCAAAAACCTGCAATTTCAAAAATTTTCTAACTAAACCATTCACAACCAATTCCAACTCAAGAAGAGTGTCAGAAACCCTGCAACAACTGATAAACTAATTTACATACATAGCTTAAGACGCGGAAATATAAAGATACAACCCAAAAATAGAAAGGGAGACATATGTCCCTTCAAATTATATACAAACCAAAAGTGTAAAAGGTTTACTAATAAAATAGCCAAAACTAGGTCCAAGGTTCCTTGCTCACTAGCCGTCTGTGACCCCAACTAAGCATCATCAACCCGTCAATCGCATTTTATACAAACACGAAAGCCACAATTCAGTGGGGAGTAACTTCGAGTCCTCCCGATACGAATCGTCAAAATTAATGTAACATGTAATGTAACATGTAAACAATTTGATAAACCATTTACTTATCATGTATTCTAACAAATGACCCCTAAACCGACCAAACTAAACTATCATGTGAATCGGATAACAAATAGTAATCCAAACTTTATCAATCAGAACCGGCTTACATCTCACCTATTACAATTCATAAAATCACCATACAAGAAAGGGCAATATATCAAAGACAGGCATAAGTTCTTAGTACGGTCAATAGTCACTTTGTAACTCAAGTCTATACCACGAGGTAGGGAAGGTAATCGAACCGGTATCTTGGCTCGGCGGTTACTATTAAGAAAACATGGCCAAGAGACAACACAACCCTAGCCTAAAATCACAGAGACCTAGACATGCGGATACACACCACCGCACCCAAGACTCACAACTTTTTTTAAAACAACGTGAAGTGAGTACCCTAAGGACACCACCGAAGGGTCGGCTAGTACTTAAGCTGACCCCATACTATCAAAATTAGTACCTGAGGTCATGCCCCAACTTGGATAAACATCCACTAGTCAGGAACACAAAGGCTATCAAGCGGTGAACATATACTCGTCAGAGACTATAAAGACCTATCTATGATGAAGGCCGAAATACTCACCTAGGACCTAGTCACAACTAGTCCCAGCTTGAATATTTTAGCCCACACCACCCAAAACTCACCACATAAGTCAAGTAAGACACCCACTTAACCTTAAGAGGGCAAAAAGTCCTACTTACCAACATAAATTCTAACATTCTATCATGTGAAAGCTATATAAATGTCTATTTACAAAGATACAATCCCAACAGTTCCTCAATAAGTATTCAATACAAATTTCCAATCCTAGCAATTATAACAATATAAAAGGCTTTAGGGGAAACTAGGGCCATTTCTACAAAATAAGAAGCTATTAAAATTCAACTAACTAAATAAGAAGCTATTTAAATTCAATTAATTACACATGTGAAATAGAGATATAATAAATGGCCTAAAACAAGAAAAAGGCCGATTATCTAATTCATTCAACCGAATTTTTACCCGCAACCCCAGTCCCGCGGCAGTGTACGGGTCAAATTGCGGCCGACCAATCACTCAATTAACGACATCGCATCGATCCAAAGGGACTAAGGCTCGGTTTTAAGACAATCAACAAAGCATTACAATTATAGCTATAAAATTCATTTTGAGCCTATTAATTACAATTTCATTTTGTAAACTATCCTAACATGTGATAACTATTAATATAAGCACAATTTTTCCGTTAACATAATATTTGTTACTAGTATGCTTCAATTCAAATTACTACCCTTTTGTTACTTATACTATTCTAATATTAATTAACCCGGAAAGACCAAGATCGCACGAAAACCCGCGAAACAAGCACGGACCAACCCGGGCCAACCATGGGCTAGCCGTGGGCCTACCACGGGCCTGCCACGGCCTGTCGTCATTCTTTCTGCTGCCCATTTCTTAGGACCATTTCTCCTCTTTTTTTTTCATTTTTATACATTATAAGACCGTCTGAAAATTAATTAATCGTCCCCAATTCAATTTTGATAATTTAAACTACCAAAAGGCACAAATTAAGCTTGCATGCAACTAAGTTTAGCATGTGAAAAATTACTACCCAAACAAAAATTCACCAAACATACAAAAATCAAAAACATGTGACGATAATTCGTCGAGTAGCTCGAAATATGTTACCTTAAGCTAGAAAATGAGCAATTAATCCTCAAAACCGAAACCCTAACCACAACTAACCGCTATCCTCTACAATATACGAGTCCCCGAACTCGTCTTCCAATCTTTCACCTAATTAAACAATAAAAACACAAAAATTAAGCACAAAACCGAAATCACCGAAATTTGGTCTTAAAAGAACTTAATGAAAATTGAAATTAGAACATACTAAGTCGTAGATCGTGGCGAGGGGATTCCGGAAAGGTAAATTATGCGAAAAACGGACAAGAAACGAAGATTTTATGACGATTTTGAGCTTGAATGTGTATGAAAATGGGGTTTTGGTGTTTTTAGAGGATGAACACCAAAGATTTCAGAAAAATAAAAGGAAAGGGGAGGGGCTGTCACGCGTGAAAGAAGAAAGGAGGACAAAGTACGTGCGGGATTTTTAGTCGGGATTTTTAACGAGTCGGTTTTGACTCGTTTCAATAATAATTAAATCCGTAAGTCAAACGCAAATTCCGTCAAGTCCAAAGTCTTTAAACACGAGATTACAGTAAAATTGAGTATTCACATGACCCATTTCCAAATTCGTTTACCCAACGTTCAAACGAATTGTCATTTTCCCCCCGATACGCCCTTATTTCGAAATAAAAGATTTTACACGGTTTAAACTATTTTTAAACATTTCAAAACTATCAAAATAAATACTTTTCTTCAAAATATAATAAAATTATATTTCTTTGAATTATTTTTACTTTAAATACATTATTGTCAAATTTTACTTGATTAATTAATTATTTTCGAAATATATTAACGGTCCGAAATTTACGGGCGTTACAATCACCCCTCCTTTTAAAAAGTTTCGCCCTCGAAATTTAGAAGGAGAAATTATAGTTATAAGAAAATATAGGTATCTTTTCAATGAAACGGTGATACTCTTGTTGATCAGACAAGAACATCCATATTCATATCAAGATATAAAAATATTTCTACACCAATAAATGAGAAAATCCATTATTGGGACGTCTCCAACAACGAGATTTAACATTCACTAATGTTAAAACCATTGAAAATCATAAAAGCCTTTTCAACCTTTTAGTTTAAAATTCTATAGTAAGAATACTATCTTTACTAAATATGATTATACAAGGCTTAGAAACTCGGAACAAAAGTAAGAAAAACGAATACCTTACGGAAATAAATCAAAATTTCATTTTCAAATCCTTAAAAATAGGTTAGGTTTGCAGAAGTGACATAAACTTTCAAGAATGAATCGAAACTGGTAGCTTGAAATATTTAGAAATTCCCCGAAGTGAAAAGTAACCTAGACCTCATAGGAGCAGGTATGCTAAAAGGATTCAAGCTTAACTAATCAAAAAGAGCTATGATGAATTTTATGGGGTAAGAATTGAAGTCATAATTACAAGGATGTCAAAGATAGAGTTTCATAGGTTACCAACATCAAACTTACGAGAGGAGTATGATGATGTAAGGAAGAGAGATATGAGCGGTAACGCTCATGATCAAGGAAGAAGGGAGATTAGACACCAAGGAAACGCCAGACACTCATATCTCCAATAACAACATCACTCCCAAGAGTCTCCTCAATCGCTTATGTTACTTCTTCCTAACATATCCCCTGGAACAAGATATTTCACTATAAGTGTGATCTCAACGCTCCAAATTCTCAAACATCCCGAAACGATTTTCACAAGCCTAAGGTCAAGACTTCCAACAAAGCTGTATTTGTATCCCACTAGTGTCAACTATGGGTTCCTCAAAAAGTAAACCTTCAATCAAGAGTCCCAATACCATGCTCTAAACTCCAAGAGAAGGTTCCTCAAAAATTCCACAAGGTTCTCATTTCAAAACAAGGTAGTAACATACCAACCTCAAATTATGAAAAATCAATAGGATCTCAAGTTTCTCTATCCTTTTACTTATTAAGGATTCTCAAAAGCAGAACTACACCCAGCTCCAACATTGTCTCATCATCTCAAGCACTCAATGCGACCTCAAGGTCTATAAAACTATAGGATTAACAAATTCTTCTCAACACTAAGTCTCTCTAAACTCAAGAACTCTCAAGAGTCAACTAGAATGCCAAATCACATCACCAAACCATTCTGGTCATCAACATCCCCAAGGAGTATTCTTTCAAATTTGATATCCTAAACTTACTTACCATCAAATTCTCAAGGTACAAGGTCATAATTGTAACAACACTTTATCACCTCAGAGTTTCTAAAACCATAAATTGAAATTAGGTTCCTTAGCCTAACAATTGGTGTCATCCATACCATTACCCTTTCTAGTTACCAAAACAAGCTCTCTATAGACATAAATCCCAAGGTATTTTCTCAACTCACTAAACTCTCACATTAAGCACAACTAACAAGATTAACCAAAGGATCCCAAGTTATATTCTCCTATACCACTCAAACCTTAACCAATCAATTTCTCAACTCGTTCACGCCCTCCAAAGTTACATTCTCTCAAAACTGGGTTCTCTTGGACAAGGGAACTATCCTGCGGTATAAAAGGAAAGTGTCCACATGGACTTTATTATAAGAAGAAGACGAACCTAAGATGAAACGGGAGAAAGAATTGAAAGGTAGTTACCTAGGCGAGATAAGAGGAATTTGAAAGACGAATGACCAACGAAAATGGAAGATTAAGGTAAGATACACTGAATACGAAAAGAAATATCAAGAAAGTGGAAGCATTCTACATTTGGCATAACCAACCTTTAGTGGCACCAACACTAATAACTAACAATCAACAAACCTAACAATTAGCAATCACAAACAGACTACCACACAAAATCCTAATTCTACCCATCCTACCCTTCTCTCAAGTTTATTATTTTAAAGGTCAAGTGATTCTAAATGGGGTGCACAAACGTGCGTCGAGAGCAATAGGCTCTGATACCAACTGTGACACCCTTGATATTTAGCGTTATCTAATTACTTAAATGCGTAATTTCTACAGAAAAACTGGTAGGATATGTTTGTAAATGGTTCAACTAGTCCAAAAACCTGCAATTTCAAAAATTTTCTAACTAAACCATTCACAACCAATTCCAACTCAAGAAGAGTGTCAGAAACCCTGCAACAACTGATAAACTAATTTACATACATAGCTTAAGACGCAGAAATATAAAGATACAACCCAAAAATAGAAAGGGAGACATATGTCCCTTCAAATTATATACAAACCAAAAGTGTAAAAGGTTTACTAATAAAATAGCCAAAACTAGGTCCAAGGTTCCTTGCTCACTAGCCGTCTGTGACCCCCAACTAAGCATCAACAACCTGTCAATCGCATTTTATACAAACACGAAAGCCACAATTCAGTGGGAGTAACTTGAGTCCTCCCGACCACGAATCGTCAAAATTAATGTAACATGTAATGTAACATGTAAACAATTTGATAAACCATTTACTTATCATGTATTCTAACAAATGACCCCTAAACTGACCAAACTAAACTATCATGTGAATCAGATAACAAATAGTAATCCAAACTTTATCAACTCAAAACCGCTTACATCTCACCTATTACGATTCATAAAATCACCATACAAGAAAGGGCAATATATCAAAGACAGGCATAAGTTCTTAGTACGGTCAATAGTCACTTTGTAACTCAAGTCTATACCACGAGGTAGGGAAGGTAATCGAACCGGTATCTTGGCTCAGCGGTTACTATTAAGAAAACATGGCCAAGAGACAACACAACCCTAGCCTAAAATCTGCGCAGACCTAGACATGCGGATACACACCACCGCACCCAAGACTCACAACTTTTTTTAAAACAACGTGAAGTGAGTACCCTAAGGACACCACCGAAGGGTCGGCTAGTACTTAAGCTGACCCCATACTATCAAAATTAGTACCTGAGGTCATGCCCCAACTTGGATAAACATCCACTAGTCAGGAACACAAAGGCTATCAAGCGGTGAACATATACTCGTCAGAGACTATAAAGACCTATCTATGATGAAGGCCGAAATACTCACCTAGGACCTAGTCACAAATAGTCCCGACTTGAATATTTTAGCCCACACCACCCAAAACTCAGCACATAAGTCAAGTAAGACACCCACTTAACCTTAAGAGGGCAAAAAGTCCTACTTACCAACATAAATTCTAACATTCTATCATGTGAAAGCTATATAAATGTCTATTTACAAAGATACAATCCCAACAGTTCCTCAATAAGTATTCAATACAAATTTCCAATCCTAGCAATTATAACAATATAAAAGGCTTTAGGGGAAACTAGGGCCATTTCTACAAAATAAGAAGCTATTAAAATTCAACTAACTAAATAAGAAGCTATTTAAATTCAATTAATTACACATGTGAAATAGAGATATAATAAATGGCCTAAAACAAGAAAAAGGCCGATTATCTAATTCATTCAACCGAATTTTTACCCGCAACCCCATCTGCGACAGTGCGGGTCAAATTGCGGTGACCAATCACTCAATTAATCGACATCGCATCGATCCAAAGGGACTAAGGCTCGGTTTTCGACAATCAACAAAGCATTACAATTATAGCTATAAAATTCATTTTGAGCCTATTAATTACAATTTCATTTTGTAAACTATCCTAACATGTGATAACTATTAATATAAGCACAATTTTTCCGTTAACATAATATTTGTTACTAGTATGCTTCAATTCAAATTACTACCCTTTTGTTACTTATACTATTCTAATATTAATTAACCCTTAAAAAGACCAAGATCGCACGAAAACCCGCGAAACAAGCACGGACCAACCCGGGCCAACCATGGGCTAGCCGTGGGCCTACCACGGGCCTGCCACGGCTTTGTCGGGCTTGCTGCCGGCCCGCCGCATTCTTAGGACCATTTCTCCTCTTTTTTTTTTCATTTTTATACATTATAAGACCGTCTGAAAATTAATTAATCGTCCCCAATTCAATTTTGATAATTTAAACTACCAAAAGGCACAAATTAAGCTTGCATGCAACTAAGTTTAGCATGTGAAAAATTACTACCCAAACAAAAATTCACCAAACATACAAAAATCAAAAACATGTGACGATAATTCGTCGAGTAGCTCGAAATATGTTACCTTAAGCTAGAAAATGAGCAATTAATCCTCAAAACCGAAACCCTAACCACAACTAACCGCTATCCTCTACAATATACGAGTCCCCGAACTCGTCTTCCAATCTTTCACCTAATTAAACAATAAAAACACAAAAATTAAGCACAAAACCGAAATCACCGAAATTTGGTCTTAAAAGAACTTAATGAAAATTGAAATTAGAACATACTAAGTCGTAGATCGTGGCGAGGGGATTCCGGAAAGGTAAATTATGCGAAAAACGGACAAGAAACGAAGATTTTATGACGATTTTGAGCTTGAATGTGTATGAAAATGGGGTTTTGGTGTTTTTAGAGGATGAACACCAAAGATTTCAGAAAAATAAAAGGAAAGGGGAGGGGGCTGTCACGCGTGAAAGAAGAAAGGAGGACAAAGTACGTGCGGGATTTTTAGTCGGGATTTTTAACGAGTCGGTTTTGACTCGTTTCAATAATAATTAAATCCGTAAGTCAAACGCAAATTCCGTCAAGTCCAAAGTCTTTAAACACGAGATTACAGTAAAATTGAGTATTCACATGACCCATTTCCAAATTCGTTTACCCAACGTTCAAACGAATTGTCATTTTCCCCCCGATACGCCCTTATTTCGAAATAAAAGATTTTACACGGTTTAAACTATTTTTAAACATTTCAAAACTATCAAAATAAATACTTTTCTTCAAAATATAATAAAATTATATTTCTTTGAATTATTTTTACTTTAAATACATTATTGTCAAATTTTACTTGATTAATTAATTATTTTCGAAATATATTAACGGTCCGAAATTTACGGGCGTTACACATGTCGTCTAAAAGGGGTTTTCATCGGAAGAATATTCGTAGATTGCTCCGAATTCCTACCAAACTCGAGAAACGAGATCACATTAGGGGATTTTGTTGTCGATTGTACTCCCTACATACTCCGAAGCGGCAATGAAATCAATGGCGTTTGGGCCGATGACGAGGATGATGTTTACCTCGTCAAAGGTGCGACAATTCCTCACACCCAAGAAGAAATCTTAAAGGTGAGGCAAGATGCCCTAGAGTCAAACCATTTGACTAGATCCGGGCGCCCATATCGTGTGGAGAAAGCTAAGGATATCCCGAGTAAGGCACCTCAAAAGGAGACGGCAGTGGTCGAAGTTCTTGGTGAAGGGTCGACCTCCGAGGCTTCCCTCATCAAGCAACTCCAAAAGACTAAGGCCGACGTATCTATCTGGCAACTTATCCTGAGCTCTTTCGAACATCGTCAAGCTTTGTTACAGGCTTTAATGAACATGACCGTGTCGTCGAATACTACTCCTGTGGACATGGTCACTCACATCGCCCAGAATCGGCCTCAGATTACCAACGCTGTGACATTCTTCGACGAAGATCTGCCACCGTTCGGGCCTCGACATAACCTGGCCCTCTATATTGCTACCGTGTGTCTCAACAAGCATATCCCTATGACTTTGGTTGACGACGGATCGGCCGTCAACGTACTCCCTCTGAAAACGGCGCATATTCTGGGCTTGGAGAAGAATGACTTCATCCCCACTACGCCGACAGACGGTCGGGCATTCGATGGCACTGTGCGTCGAGTGAGTGGACTTGTCGATCTAGTAGTACAGACTGGGCAAGTGGAAAAGAAAATAAATTGCCAAGTAATTGACATTTGCTCATCCTTCAACTTATTGTTGGGGAGACCTTGGATCCACGCTACAAGGGCCGTAACATCAACGTTGCATCGAAAAATCAAGGTCCCACTCAATGGCAAAACCGTCACCATTGACGCCACGCCAATTACTGTAGCAGGAGGAGACATTACTTCCGAAGTAAGGGTCGAAGCTACCAATGACGCATGTGGTTTCGAGATTGTCAACATGATCGAGCTGAACTCCGAAAATATGGATCTATATACGGGAAGTCATGTCTGCGAGGTGATTCTCGGAATCGGAAGTACTTCGGTTTCTCTTTATATCCTAGAAAGGAGGAGGCTTTCAAGTTGAAACCACCCGTAGCCAAAGGAGTAACCTTCGGGCTTGGATATGAGCCCACTGAGAAAGATCTACGGGAAAAGAGGGGAAGAACGATCGAAGATCGAGATATTAAAATGGGACCGTATCACCTAACTCTAAACGGTCACTTCGTGAAAGTGGGAAGAACTCCCTTGCATGGACTTCCCCGAACCTATCTTTGACCCAAAGAAGAACCTTATGGTCCCAGGAATCGAAGTATTCCAAGATTGCTACTACATCCCTGAAGACATTCTGACCGTGATGCCAGTAGAAACCAAACCGGATCCAATAAATGACGAGAAAGCTATGGGTCTCCTTTTCGGTGAAGAGAAGAAATCACCAATACCAAACGAAGATTTGGTAAGCATGATCCTGAGAAGCGAGCGGTTTGACCCATCTACCCTCATCACCGATGTGGATCCTCTTAGGACCAACACGGGATGGCGGAAAACAATCAAGTGGACTGATAACAAAGGACTTCTTTTCAAGTTGACAACGGGAGAAGGAGAGATGTTCAAACCAGATGATGTTACCGATTCTGAGTCTGAGTCGGAGTCTGAGTCTGAGTCTGAGTTAGGTCCTAAGATTGAGTCTAAGGAGTCAGGTGTTGAAAATACCCCTCCCCTAGCTTTCCCTTCCTATGCACCTTTTCCTAATGGTGGTATTCCGGGGCACTCCCGAATACCCCTATCTCGCCACTAAGCTCTGACCAGTTGGCTCAAATGTTAGCGCATTTCGCGCAATTTCAAATCAATAATAATATGAACCAGTTTGCTTACGACTCGTCTTACTTACATTGCAATTCAATTTTTGAAAATGATTGTTTTAATAATGACATTGAGACTGAGGTCGAGGATGAACAGTTGGTCGAAGAAGAAGAAGAAGAAGAAATGGAACCACCTCTACAGTTGATAAAAGGGTTGGAAGAGTACGAACAGAAAACTTCGATCATCGAAGATACCGAAACTATCAATGTAGGTACAACCTTAGAACCACAGGAGCTTAAAATAGGAACTACTTTAAGTCCCACCGAAAGACAGGGGTTCATTGATTTGTTGCATGAGTTCAAAGATGTTTTCGCATGGTCCTACAAAGACATGCCAGGCATTGATAGGGAAATTGCGAGCACGGGATCCGAATCAAGCCGGGATATAAGCCGGTCAAGCAGAAACTACGCAAAATGCATACAGATTGGTCTTTGAAAGTCAAGGAAGAAATCGACAAGCAACTCAAAGTGGGTTCATCAAGGTGTCGAATACTCGACCGGGTGGCTAACGTCGTTCGATGCCTAAGAAAGATGGTAAAGTTCGGGTTTGTATGGACTTAGGGATTTAAACAAGGCAAGTCCGAAGGACGATTTCCCATTACCTCACATCGACATCCTGGTTGACAACACGGCAAAACACGCGTTACTATCCTTTATGGATGGATACGCCGGTTATAATCGGATCAAGATGGCGAAAGAAGATATGCATAAGACTGCGTTCGAACGCAATGGGGAACCTCTTGCTGCACGGTAATGCCTTTTGGGTTGATAAACGCGGGGCCACATACCGAGGGACCGCGACAACATTGTTACATGATTTGATGCACAAGGAGGTCGAGGTTTATGTCGACGACATGATTGTCAAGTCAAAGGAGCGTGATGGCCACCTTGGTACGCTACGCAAATTCTTTGAACGATTGCGCAAGTATAACATGAGGTTGAATCCACAAAAATGCGCATTCGAGTCACATCCAAGCAAATTGTTGGGCCACATCGTCACCACCGTGGCATCGAGGTGGACCCATCAAAAATAAAGGCCATAATGGAAATGCCTCACCCGAAAACCGAGAAGGAAATTCGAGGTTTCCTGGGAAGAATCCAATATATAAGTCGGTTCGTGGCAAGGCTAACAATGATATGCGAGCCAATTTTCAAGAAATTGAAGGTCGGGGAACACGTCGTATGGGATGATCACTGTCAAGCGGCGTTCGATAAGATCAAAGAAATACTATCTTCCCCTCCCGTGCTTAGCCCACCAACGGCTGGGTTACCACTTTTATTGTATCTTACAGTCACGGATACTGCAATGGGGGCAATGCTGGCACAGACAGTCGATAAAGAGGAAAGAGCGATTTACTACATTAGTAAAAAGTTCTTGGAGTATGAAATCAAGTATACTCAGCTCGAAAAGACATGTTTGGCTTTAGTATGGGCGATAAAGAAGTTACGGCACTACATGCTCAGTCATAGTGTCTGCATCCACTCGAAGATGGACCCAATCAAATACTTGTTTGAAAAACCGATTCACGAGCAGTGTCAAGATGGAATTTAATGCTTTCCGAGTTCGACCTGAAATATGTACCGCTAAAAGTGATAAAGGGAAGGGCGATTCGCAGACTTCCGGCGGACAACCCGATAGAAGAAACTGAGGTTGTGGATACGTGGTCGTTTCCCGACGAAGATATCGTTCACATAGACAATGATACGTGGGACCTCTATTTCGATGGAGCATCGAACTATAGGGGATACGGGATAGGAGTTCTACTCATTTCACCGGAAGGTGAACATGTTCCTATCTCGATCAAATTGGACTTTAACGTCACTAATAACGCGGCCGAATATGAAGCATGCCTACTCGGTTTGCACAGTGCTCTCGAGTTAGGCATCAAAAAGCTTGTAGTACATGGGGACTCGTCATTAGTGATCAATCAAGTGGCCGGGACGTGGAAAACCCGAAGTGATAGTTTGGCTCCGTACCAAGCAAAAATCGAAGAACTAGAAAAGTTGTTCACCGAGGTCAAGTACGTGCACCTCCCCGAGACGAAAACCAGTTCTGTGATGCACTATCAAAGCTAGGCGCTCGATCAACATACCGATCATATGGATACTATGCCGATATGTGTCGAACGAAGATCGTCACCTGCTTATGTTAATGTAATCGGAGACACAGAAGAAACCGAGGCCGAACCTTGGTATCATGCTATTCTGAAATTTAAAGAATCAGGAGAGTACCCACCCGACATGGATAACCGCGGAAAGCGCGCTATTCGAATGCTAGCCGCTCAGTTCGTTAGAACCAATGACGGACAATTGTACAAGAAGACTGCGCAAAATATCCTTTTGTGATGCATAGACTCACCAATTGCGAAAAGAGTCATGGAAGAAGTCCATGACGGAGAGTATAACCCACACATGAATGCCCATCTTTGGTTCGTAAAATCATGAGATTAGGGTATTATTGGACCACGATGGAGACAGATTGTCGCCAATATGTCAAACATC
Source organism: Silene latifolia (assembly GCF_048544455.1). Lineage (NCBI taxonomy): Eukaryota > Viridiplantae > Streptophyta > Magnoliopsida > Caryophyllales > Caryophyllaceae > Silene > Silene latifolia. The sequence goes on along the minus strand of NC_133537.1, from coordinate 26,001,439 downwards.
GCCATAATTGCCAAATCTTCGCAAACGTACGACATGTGCCGCCATCATCATTATATACTTTGACATCACCATGGCCTTTCTCAACATGGGGAATCGACATTATCGGAAAGGTCAACCCATCTGGAACAATTGGGCATTGTTTCATCTTTGGTCGCCATCGATTACTTCACGAAGTGGGTAGAAGTGAAATCATACAAAGTCCTACAAGCGAAAGCGGTAGCAAAGTTCATTCAGAATGAAATCATTTGCAGATATGGGGTGCCGCATGAGCTCATTAGCGATCATGGCACTCACTTCCAGGCTGAAACCGCTAGCGTAATACTTGAAAAGTATAAAATCAAACACCACAAGTCGTCACCGTATCGACCTCAAACAAATGGTGCGGTGAAAGCCGCTAACAAGACAATCACTTTGTGATTCTCGGAAAATGATCGACAATTATCGCGAATGGCGGAGAAGATACCGTTCGCCTTTGTGGGGATACATGACGTCTATTCGCACAGCCACTGGAGTAACTCCGTTCTATTTGACATATGGGATGGAAGCGGTTCACCTATCGAATTAGAGGTACCTTCTTTAAGGATTACTTTAGAAAGTCGGTCCACTGGCCGATTGGCCGCAAGCCGTATGATTCCTTGGTCATGCTCGACGAGCGACGGTTAAATGCACTGCATCATGTTCAACTCTATCAAAAAAGGATACAAAGGGCATTTAACAAAAAGGTGAAACCTCGAGGAATAAAGGATGGGGACTTAGTCCTAAAGTCCGTCCGCGCTTTACTACCAATTGACCCGAGGGGAAAATTCAAGCCGAATCGGGCGGTCCTTACACCTGGTAAAGAAGATATTATCGGGAGGCGCGGTCAGACTGACAGATCTAGATGGAAATGACTTTGCGAATCCGACGAATTTGGATCAACTGAAGAAATACTATCCTTAGAACTCACTCTCAATGTCACAAAATAAAAATTTTGAATTGCAGTGCTCGTGAGCGAGTCTAGGCCGCGGCACTTTTGCCTCGCTGTTTTTTGTGCGTTATAAATCGATGATTGTAGCGCGTTTGTTTTGTGGAACTACGAGCTCGGTTTGATTACGTTGATAACGAGATACGTAGGCGCTCTTTAAAAGAGTACAACCGACCCTTCTTTGAATAAAATTGAAATTTTATGCAGAAACTGGAATTTTTAATAGATAGTAAGTCTTATTAAAGATCGGGCGATGCCCATTACATCCTTCAAAAGAAAAAAAGAAAACAACTAGCAACAAATAATAAGTAGTAGTATCAAATAATATATTTGGAGTCGAAGGCTCCTACATCTTCTTTTTCCCTTTGCCTTTTGGGTCACGTGACCGAGGCTCCTGTGGGGGAGGGGTAGTTGTGTTCTGTCTAGCGCGCTTCTTAGGAGGGATCATCATTTCCTCCCGAGGGCCCAGCCTATCTTTTACACTCAAGCGAGGACCAAGCCTCCCTTCTAAGGCTGAGCCCGAGTGTGCCTTTGAACCCAACCGTTTCCACACACCATCGCTTTGTGAGTCAGTCTTAGGAGTCTTCTCAGTCGTAGCTTCAGGTCCAGATGCAGACGAAAGATCGTTAACAAAGAAGTCGCGACTGCTTCTGCTTTTGTCATAATATTTGATGTCGACAAGCTCATCCTTCCGACACAAATCCTTACCTGATTCGGTCTTCTCTTTAAGCCATTTAGTATAAGACGGGGATACCCAGGTAGTCTGAGGGCGCGCAGATACGTACCAAAGACGCCTTTGGTGCCACCTCTGGAGCCAATCATCACATATAGAGGAATTCAGCTCCCTTGCTCGTCCCAGAACAGCCTCACACTTGGGAATTGTTTGTCTGCGGCCCATCTGACGCAGGACGCGGTCAGGGTAAATGTGAATAGACCTCTCTAACCCCGATGGCAAACGTCCTGGTCTTGTCATCTTCCTAAGGATAGTAAAGGATTTGAGGCGAAGCCAAGGCATGAACCAAAGAAAGAGGGCGACATTCCCCTCCTCTGTCGCTTGTTTCGCCAATATGTAAGGTCATTTTGATGCTCGTCTTCATACCGCTTGGCACGCATAGTCAGCATACGAGCGAGATACGAGCTGGGCTCACGCGGCGGGGCAAAGAGCCAAAATCTCTCGCAAAGCCACACCTGAAAAAAAAAAGAAAAAAAGAAAACATGAAAAGACGAAAAAAAGAAGAAGAAAAAGACGAAGAAAAAAAAAGAAAAGAAGAAAAAAAAAAAAAAAAAAAAAAAAAAAAGAAAAAGAAGGAAAAAAACGGAATTGTGGCATAATCGTGGCAGAATACAGCAAAATCGTGGCAGAATACAGCAAAGTCGTGGCAGAATGCAGCAAAATCGTGACAAAATCGTGGCAGAATGCAACAAAAACGTGACAAGATTTGTGATAAAGGAAAATTAATCAAGGATGCGAAATCAGGAGAATAGATTTTGTTACCTGCAATAGACGGGAGCATCCCGACCAATCAGTACCAGGGTTCATTTTCTTAGCATCTAAACCCCGAGAGTTTCAAGGAAGAATAATCCAGGAAGGGTTATGTCCCGTCTCCATCTGAGACACAATGGACAAAAGCTTCGCTTGTCCTACACAAGTTGTCTTGTTCATCCTACCTTCGAAGACATAGAGGTGAAGCATGATCAATCCAAAGGCCCTGCGGCAATACGCTGGCAGTAAAGTACTGTTTCGCAAGATACAGAATCTCCGATGAATAGCAAAAAGGTTGACTTCGTCACCAGTAACTATCCCCTCAGACTCCGTCCTGGAAAGGCCAAGGCAGTCTAGATATGTTCCACGCCACCCTGAATGAAATTTAGGTATAGCCGGTATGGCCTCAGCATCCCATCCTCCCAGGGCGGAAAACTCTTCGGGTAGAGGCGAGATCTCCCCCTTAGGAAAAGCAAAGACATGGTTCGAGAGGATCCCAATAGCTAAGGCGGTGTTCCAACAACGCAGTTGAAGGGGGATCGCGTAAGGAAGTAATTGCGCCACCGAGCGGTCTTTAATTCTTGTCTCTCTGCGCCCGATGAAGTCTGTCTCCCATGCTCGCATAGCACTCGCTAGATTATTCATAATGATTTATGTTATTTGCACCAGTTTGGAAGAAAGCGAGAATAAATTTGGCAATCTGACTCTTCCTTATATATAGAAAGTATAAGGGAAGGAAACACCTAGGAGGACACCCCTAGGGTGCCGTTTTTTTGAGCTGTGTGGGCCTTGGGTCGCGCGCCTCTTAGGCCCGCCCCATCCACACCATCTTTTGGCACGATGCATCGGGTTTTCGCACATCTATCGCGTTTTGGGGAGCGCCGGAACGGCCGATTTACATTTTCTACCCTCGACAAGTCCATATTTGAATTAAAGCCCGTGCACACTTACGGTTTTATTTTCTTTTTTTGTTTTGCGGTAGCGGGCTACGCCCACGTTGTTTACCGGTCGTATAGAATGTCTGAGTCGCATTTCATGCTCACCCATCAAGGTTCAATTTCAAAATTTCAAAATTTCAAAACCTTTCAAAATTTCAAAAACTTTTTGGGTCGACGACCCAGCATCCAAGTGATTCATTTCAAATTCAAAATTTGGGTCGATGACCCAGTCTTTCAAATTCAATTTTCGGGTCGATGACCCAATCATTCAAAATTTTCAAATTCAATTTTCGGGTCGATGGCCCAATTATTCAAAATTATCAAATTCAACTTTCGAATTCGATGACCCAAAGATTTCAAAATGATCCAATTTCAAGATCGATGATCCAAATGTGCTCATGTGATGATTATTGCTAGTACGTTTTTGTGTTTCAAATATAGCAGGATATGCTTCAACTGGGGGCTCTAAAGTCTTCGACTTTAGAGCCATTGCAAACTGGGGGCTCTGAAGCCGTTGGCTTCAGAGACCATTATCAAGATGTAGAGGATGATATCCACCAAGAATTCAATTCAATACAAGAGTATGAAATGGAAGAATTCCGTGGCTGAAAGCAAATGATGAAAGCGGCGGCAACCTCCTTGGAAAGTCCCGTCCCATTTGGACAAAGGCCAGCAGATGATAAACTTTGGGCATGTGTCAGCAGTGGCCGAACTACGACGCGGGTTTGATTCCGTCAGAAACGGATACGTAGGCGCCTAAAGATAAGGCTCAACCCACCATTTATGCAATTTATGGGTCGACGACCAATGACGATGATATTTCGACGCAACAGAAGCAAGAATCAATCCCCAACGAAGTTTCAGGTATGATCTCTTCTTATGGTCAAGCGAGCTTATGTACGCAAGTCTAATGGACTATAAACGACCCGAAGAATCCTCAGGTCGAAAGGGACCTGGGGTATACTTTGACTTTCGCCTTGTCCAAGCCTCAGTCAAAGTGGGGGCTCTGTAGATACCCGTATCCGTCGATATTGGAATTTATAGAGAACCCGACAAACACCCGATGATGATAGGACACATGTATTCTTTAGTTGTCATTGTCATTATTTGGAGCTCGTTTTACGATGTAGAATGGGTGTCGTCGATGAAGTATTTTATTAATTTAAATGATATTTAAATTAATGTTTTTTTTAGTGAGTTCATTTTATTAATTTAAATGATATTTAAATTAAAGCCTTTTAAGGTGATTTCAATTTAATTTATTTTATTTTGAATTTTATTTTCCCAAGTTTATTTTATTGAAAATAAAATAAATATTTGATTTGAAAAATCATTTTTATGAGTATTTTTGATTTGAAAAGTCATTTATTTTAATTTGTTAATTGATTTGAAAAATCGATTTTAAAAGCGAAGAAAACTCGTTTTTTAAGCATGTGTTTTTGAGCTCGTTTTTAGCTCGGTTTTTGAGCCCGTTTCCTTTGCGAATTGGCACGAATATCGAGTACACTAACCCACCTAGACCAATACCCATCCACCCTTGTTCGAACCCCCCATACCACAGCCCAAATCCTCGTCCCAAACCCCTCACAAGCAGCCCGCATAAACCGAGCCCCCCCCTGTTTTGCGAGCCAATTCCCGAGCCCAAACCCGCTCCAAACACTACCAAGACCCGTACCCATTAACCCTAACCCATACCCTAGTATCCTACTCATATTATCCTAGCTTAATCACCAAGAAAACCCCCCTCAAACCCTCACAAAAACGGCTGGACAGCAGCCATCCGTGAGCGAGCCCGATTGCTCCTTCCTCCCTTTTAACCTATTTTAACTCCTTATAAATACGACCCCTTCACCATACATTCATTCCTCTAAGTTCTCCATACATCCAACCATCACCCACAAGCTTTAAACCTCAGAAACAAACCCTAAACATCCTCCAAAAACCCTAAACAAAACCGACACACAAACTGGAACTGTTTGTGTGTCCTCTTCGAAAACCCTTTCGTTCCTCCATCAAACCTTCATAAAAACTCGAGTTTCTTGCTCCTAATTAACCACATAACATCCATCTACACATTAGACAAAGAATTACGAGCCAAATTGCCCTTGAGAGTACACGAAATCCCTCGAAAAACAGAGTGAAATAACACTCTGTTTTCGCGGTTTCTTCTTGTCTGTCCAGTTCTGTTTGTGCTCGTTTTTCGTGCCCAATAACCCAAAACGAGCAGGGGTTGCTTTAAGATCCTTGTTCTCCTCTCTTTCTAGTTTCCAAAACATCTTTTAAATCGAATTTTCGTCGTGAAACGAGGGAGATATCACTGTTTGAAAATCGCTGTCCAGAAAGTTTCCAAAACGCGTGTTTGCTTTATCCTTCGTCGACGACGGCCTCTCGAGATAAAATCTACCATCGATTACGACCCAAGACGGTGTCAACGATACATGTAGGTTGAGGGTGCATCAAATCCTCCTCTTCTCCCTTTTATTTCGTTTGTTTTATGCTCGTTTTTTATTGTCTTTTTTTGTTTGTTTTTTCGTTTGTTTATCGATTGTTTTAAATTAACTATGAAACTAGTTAGTTCGAGTATGAGTTAAAGTACCACCATGAACACCCGCGTTGACTTGAGATGGGAAAAGAAACCGCTACTTAACGGTCGTACACCCCCGTCTCATTTACATATCCTCGTGTTCAAGGTAAGGCATAAATAAAACGATTGTCTAACTTCGTTCTTCGCTTTCGACCCCCTTATTGTTTCGGCCAAATCGACATACCCTAGGACCCGTTGTATGTTAGTTTAACCTCTGATTGTTAACCTATGACGTATTTAGATGACATTAAATTAATCTAATAACCTAATTAGACACATTAGGGTGCATCGACATAGCTTTTAAAATCAACTAATAATTCTGTAAATAGTTGAACGCATCTTTCTTATCACTTGATTTCTCGCTAGCATAGGAGTGCGTGATTAGCACCTTCCTATTAACACTCGACGAGTAAGCGTTAATCTTATGATATCTGACCTAATTGGACCCTTTAGGCCGTGTGAAACACACTTTGCGCGACAATCAATCAACATCGTTTTTTACTCGTTTTCTAACTTGTTTCCTATCCCTTTTCGCAATCATTCGATCTAACCAATGAACCTAACTTAGGAACTAGGTTGACCTGGTTTGGGCCGTGAGTTGGCCGTGTGTTTTGTCTTTCTTATTTCGTTTCTCTTTCCTTGTTTGTCATTCGTTCTTTGTTTGTTTTGTAGCTTGTAATTCATAGTTGGTTTATCGAGTTGTAATCTTTCAAGTTTGTTTTCTTTTATCGAGTCAAATGATTGCTAAAAACCTTAGTCTTGTTTGGTTAGACGGTTGTTCCCCAATGTTTGTAGAAGCGTAGTAAACCGCATGTTGTCTAAAGCAACATGGCCCGGTTTATGCTAATGCATGCTTTGGTGCGTAGCCCTATGTCTAATTCGATGAGATTAAGCACGAGCACGCATTACGAGGAGTGACCCAAGGCCGTGGGTCATGTGAGCCGTGGGCCACCCCTCATGTGCACGGTTTTCAAGGCCAATCGGCCGTGTGTGTTGTCATGTATTGCGTCGTATATAGCATTTGTATTTAGATCGAGTTGTATCTTTAATTTGTTGTTGTGTCGGCATGAAATGCCTGGTTTGTAATAGGTAGATCCCAACGGCTCCCCATTCCCCTAAGCCTTGTTTGTTTGCTTTACATGTTGTTAGATCAATCAACCCACATGCTAAATTACAACTTTGACAAAGTTAGTTTAGTTGCATCTAAAACGACATAGAAATTGTTGTCACATGATAGGGTTAAAACAACGTTTGCATTTCATACATCGTAGTAGCTATGACCTTGTTTGAAATCCGACACTTGACTTAGTAGAGGCCGTTATCGACGGGCGGGGTTGGGTGTCCTTATGGGCTTCCCAACACGTACCCTCACCCCTTACTCAAGATCTATGGTTTGCGGATCCGTCTAAATACCATTGGATTACGAGAGTCATTCTAATCGAGTGATATAGGGTACAAGTCTTTATCTTTAATCACTCGTAGTCGATGGGCTTTATGCTTTTCGATGAAAGGTGTAAAGTTGACTTGAACGGTTCCAAGTTCCCAAAAAACTTGGTGGCGACTCTAATTTGTCTTAATTCGATTCGAAAGAACCTCGAGTCGATTATGCCGGGTGTGGATCCCTCGGACGCAGTTCCCGAGGGCCTTGTCCACAAAGTGATACCGTCGTTTTGTATCAAAGTTAAATTTATAAACCAAACTAAAACTATAGTTAGTGATAGTAAGGGTCGAACCACGGAGAGACAAGATCAATTCTTTTTGCTATTTTTAATCTATTGAAGTAACAATTAGGGGGGGGGGGGGGGTGGTTGGTTGATTCTAAACTAATAACTGGAACTTAAATGACGATTAAATTCGATATTAAAAAGCAGCTAGGAACATCGGTTCACCATGGCTTAAGGGTCAGTCAAGGTCTATCCAATACCGTCTCAGGATGTCAAATAGGTCCTCTAAGTCCCTATTCGAATTAAGCCTCTCGGTCTTTTTTTCCACCCTAGAAAGAAACTAAATTACTTTCGCTCCACTAGTCTTTCCAATTACTTGTAAGAAATCTAACTCTGCTAATCTCTCAATCTAGCAAAGGGGTAAAGTCTCACAGCAGTAAATAAGACCAGTACGGGTTCAACCTAGACTTAATAAAATCAACTCATGACGCCATGGATTCCCTACTTCCTAGCATAGGAATTTAGCTACGCATGCTTAAGAATATGACAATTGCAAAATTAAAGACATAGAATAAAATTGACATGGTTGAATTAGAATTAAAACCAAAGGATTAAAACTAAATTGCTTAAATGTAAATTGGTAGAAACTAGAATTAAATTAACAAGAATAAAAAAAGATTGAAATTGAATTAAAGCTTACTAAAGAATTCGATGAACAAAACAATTGATTGAAAATCCGTAGCCTCCACTTCGTGTTTCCAAAACTAGGTCTAAACTTCAGTTGGTGAATAATAAAAAGCATAACCTGAATTATTTGTTTCGTACTACTGATAAACGTTCTCCCCATAAGATAAATTATAAGTGGGCTTTCAAATAACTAACGCGTAAAAGAAATCACAGCTTCGTGACCCGGTCGATCGACCAAGTGGCACGGTCGATCGACCACCCAGTACAGTGCGGGCTACACTGTCTCCTCTTCTGAACTCCACGGTCGATAGACTGGGGTCTCTGGTCAATAGACCAGACACACTGCAGCAGATTCTAGCCTCCAACTTCATGCACGCACTCCGAGACGATCAAGTTCCGAGCTTCTAACTTCATAGTTCCCATAAAATGCTCCCGAGAACAGATAAAGGCTCGATTTAGCTTACTTCCGGTCATTCCTACAATAATGTCATAGGAAATACAAAGTAAACCGTTTCGGGAGAAATAATAGCTTAAACCTAATAATTACGCATAGAAATACGTGCCAAAAACGCTAATAAAGTGTATAGAATATGCACGTATCAATAAGTCGATGACAAGTTAACCCATATGAGAGTCATTGGTAAACCTCAAGGAACCGTCATGAATTCCCAAGGAGAACTAATGGTCTGTTCTGGAGTTTGGAAGGATACTTAGTTGTGTGTTAAGAGGTTACACAAACTCAAGTTTCCGAACTCATTAGGATTCATAAAAGTCCTAGGCTGATTTTATTGACCTAAGAAGTAAATGACTAGAAAAGTGTATTTTATTGTCATCCATTGCAAGATTCTACGAAATAAACCTAAGTACGTTGTGATTAAGTGGTTTACGTTAAAACTATAAGTAGTGTTGTCCAACGAAACCCACATCACATGTTATGTGATAACAGTAAGAGCTTCTTTTAAGCTTAAGAACCTATGTCTAGGATGAAGTCTAGACATGTACTTAGTAAAATTCATGCTATAAGGGATAACTTGAAATTGAAGGAAATCGCAATTCACAAAGTCTAAACACTTGGACACGTGGTATGTTCACAAGGTAAACTTTTATTGCGTTGAGCAAGTGCATTAGTACACTTATGATTATAAGACATTGAGTGGTAATATGGTATTGACTACTCATGTGTGATAATAATATTTATTATTTGAGTTATCGTTAACTCATTTTGTACTTTGTTATATCCAATGGGATTCTTGAGACAATATTGAACCCCATTAAAGTGAACTGGATTAACATAGTATTCGTCCCTAGTTACTTATATGAGGTGAAATGTCAAAGCAACTAGAGTGTGATGCGATTGATGGCAAGTTCAAGTGCCATAGAGTCATAAGGGATGACTAGTCGATCACATAGGCAGACTGTGAGGGACACTCTGTCGGGTTTATGACCGCTTATAGAGTTCTGGCAATTTTTATAGCCTGGTTGTGGCGAGAGCTACTATGATATTCTTATGAGTCGATTCTTTGACTAATGACTGTTCGCCTAAGATGGCACAGTTTTAGAGTGACTTTGATTTATGTTTTGCGACCTTCGTAATTGGGGTCTAATGGACATGTTTTGGGTCATGATGAGCTGTGGCTATTTGAAGGGAAGAGTGCAATAGGAATTGTCCATCCCCGTCAGGGTTATCTAATATCTCAAGACCACTCGAGGAGCAATGAACTGGAAATGCGTGGCCACGCTCGGAAGGTATCTATGGTAGATAATTCCGGTCAGACAGTTATTCTCCAGATCGAGGAAACCACTCTTGATATGATCAAATGCAAGTACAACCTGCAAGACACCTTACATTGAGTGGGAGATAGTTATAGGACAAGAAAATTGGTGACGCACACTCGTCGCGGACGACAATAATGCGATCACATGTTTAAATCTCATATTAAGAATACTAAAGGAAAGTAACATTTTATGTCAACTGATCCACATTAATCGGTAATGATTGGCTGACTAGAGTTTGACATTACTGTCGTGTGACGGTGGTGATCAGTTGATCCCTTAAGGTCATACCTCTAGGGAAACATTCTTAATTGACTAATTAATTAATTGTATGACGATACAAGTTAATTAATTCCTTAAATTTGAACAAATGATTTTGTGAGAAATAATACGTATCTTATTGTAATTCGATTAAATGAGATTCATACTAAGTAATTAAATTGTTTTATTACTTAAGGTTTATTTATTGTTTATGAAAAAATAAATTAAAAGAATGAATTGTTTATTATAAATACAAGTAGTTGTGATTTATAATTCTATGACCCATTTTAAGTTATTGTAATTGTGAATTACTAAGTTAATTTTGTATGTGATTTATTTCATTTATATAATGATTTTTAGTTTGTTAAAAATGCATTATTTAAACTACATGTCTAGAAACATGTCCAATTTGTCACACAATACAAATTAACAAATTGACAAAGTTAAAATGGATCCATATTACATACATGAACCGTGTAAAATGGGAGAGAAAGGAGGATTTGTGTTTTGTTATTTTAATTAGTGGGTAACATCATGATTACCTACTAATGATAGGCATGCAAACCTAAACTCTTGAGAAGAGTAACTAGCAAAGTTATTGGGCACTCTTCCCTTCCTAACCACCCGGCCACCCTAATCAATTAGAGGAGTTTTTCTCTTGTAAAATGATTCATTCATTCATATAAGTTTCTTACATGAATAAGAACTCATCTCTCTAGTTTTTGGTTGTTAAACAAAAACTATAAACTCTCACAAAAATCTCTAATATTATTTACATAATACTAGAAGTAGTATACTAATAATATTAGTACTTTTAAGGACACAAATATTAATTTCTAGTAACCAAATTAATATTTGTATTAAGAAGGATTTTTTTGGTACAATCCTTGAGGAATAGATCTTGCAATTAGATCTAAGGTTTTTGGGGCATTTGGATTATTCTTAAGAAGACTAACTTGGTAGGAGACCAATTTAGTATAAACCATTTTCGGCCTCCTTGTAAGAATGACTAAATTCTTCTTTTTTACTCTAATAGTTATGCATGCATAAGTTCCTTTAAGTTTTATGACTAAACTTATAAACACTTAGATATTAGAGGAGTCTAATAAGAGATATATGAATCTTTCAGAAGACCTGGAGCATGTGAGAACAAAGCCATAACAGTTACACTTCTTATTTAATCACATTTACACTTCCTATGTAATGACATTTATACTTCCTATTTGATCACACTTACACTTCCTATTTAATCACATTTACACTTTCAATTTAATCACATTTACACTTTCCAATTACACTTCCTATTTGATCACACTTACACTTCCTATTTAAGACCGGGAGCATGTGAGAACAAAGCCATAACAGTTACACTTCGCAATATTTCACATTTACAATTTCTATTTAATCACATTTACACTTTCCATAATTTCACATTTACACTTTCTATATCATTACATTTACACTTTCTATTTAATCACATTTACACTTTCCATAATATCACATTTATACTTTCTATATCATTACATTTACACTTTCTATTTAATCACATTTACACTTTCTATATCATTACATTTACACTTTCTATTTAATTACATTTACACTTTCCATAATATCACATTTACACTTTCTATATCATTACATTTACACTTTCTATTTAATCACATTTACACTTTCCATAATATCACATTTACACTTCCTATTTAATCACATTTACACTTCCTATGTAATGACATTTACACTTCCTATTTAATCACATTTACACTGTCTATATCATTACATTTACACTTTCTATTTAATTACATTTACACTTTCCATAATATCATATTTACACTTCCTATTTAATCACATTTACACTTCCTATTTAATCACATTTACACTTCCTATGTAATGACATTTACACTTCCTTTTTAATCACACTTACACTTCCTATGTAATGACATTTACACTTCCTATTTGATCACACTTACACTTCCTATTTAATCACATTTACACTTTCCAATGGAGACACTTTACAATTACACTTACACTTTACAATTACACTTACCATATCAGAGTCAAGTTGAAATGGAGATAGACATAATTGAATCCAAGCATCCCACCCAAGCCAGATGTCATCTTTATTGTCAAGAACTATTCCCTTCTTCTTGGCTTTCCAAATATCCAGGGCAGCACTCTGTTCAAATGAAGGGCAGCGCTATTAAACTTAGACATTTACGTTACAATTAAATTGAAAACTATACAAATTGGATGGAGTGAGGATAGGACAAATACGGTGTGACTAAGCCCGAAGAGACGACGAGAGGATGCAACTGGTGCATTTTGGTCATACATCATCTTATTGATTAGTAAGCACCAACAATCAATTACAGAATACATAACTTCCTGTCCAGGTTCGAGGGTTACCATGTCTTCCCGTGACACGAAAAAAAAAAGTCTGAAAATACTACCAATTCTTCCCTACAAAAAAACCCTATATTAGGCAAAAATGAATACGACGACTTATTAGTATTAATATGTTTGACATCGAAATTAATGGACTCACCCTTTCAAAAAGGTTCTGATTTGTTAAAGACGTAGTCCAGGACATCTTTCCTTTCCTTAAAAATATTGCTAAATAATTTCTTATTGAGCTGCAGCTCTGTCGTAATAAAGCCCTGCTCTGGCATGGGTACCCCACAATCCATGGTACAATTAAGATTCTCAGGGACCACTTCCATGCACTGCAAGGGCTCACTTGAATGAAATAGGAAGAGGTGGTGATCCAGGTTACTCCGGGGGGACATATATTTCACGACCAGCCGCATGAACGGTTGGTTCAGAAGGGCCTCCCGTATCAGTCGTTCCAAACTCCTCACCTGGATCCCCCTTAAATGCCTCATTTAGCTCTGCAGTAGAATAAAAGGTCAACTGTAATTTAGGCAACTTAAACTCAGAAGAGGGTGCTTCAACAACCACCTTATCTGCTCCCTCTACAACATCCATATGCACAACCTCATTCTGAAACGAGCCGGGACAAGCTGGTTGTGCAGGAGGACCTTGTTCTTGCTCGTTAACCATGCCACTACCGGTCTCTGACCCTTCTCGAGATGCATCTTTTAGGTCTGCGGTCGAAACAACGCCCGAATCAACCCCCGGAAACTTCGTTTCATTGTATTGGCCTTGGTCAACGGGCTGGTCCGCTCCTTGGACACCGCTAACATCCACAGCCTCACCAGGCGCTAATCCATTCACCGGTGGTTCAGGTTCAAAGCAAGGCCCCTGTTCTTGAGACGACTCCATATCCATACCCTGCACAAACTCATCCTGAGCTCTCTGTGCACAGCCCTCTGCCCCTTAACCGTCACCAATATCTGACAAACCTTGAAGCGCGTTCTCAATATCAGAAGTCGAAATAAATTTCAACTTAAATGAAGATGAACCATCTTCAGTTGACTGAACTACCACATCCGCATCCACTTTATCCGCTACTTCTGAATCATCCTTCTCAACAACATGTTCAGCCACCTCATGGGGGCCACTAGTAACATGCGCTTCCCCTTCACCACTTTTATGCTCACCATTTAATGAGGACTTCATGAAAGCTTCTTGAACTTCGGCCGGGCTATAAATTGTCTCCAGAATCTGACGATCCGTTAAATGAGAAAAGTCGTCGATTTCGTCTACCCCGCATTCCTCTTCCTCTCGTCGACAGGCTTCATTAAGTTCAGCAGTGTTATAAAAATCAACGGTCTCCATTATCTGTGACACCGCCCCATCACCTGCTCTGTCAACCAAATCAGCATCTTATGCAAGTGATACAGCCTCTACATTAGGCGTAAACTCGAATTTTTCAACCTTGTTATTTTTTTTCTTGGCTGCTTTGGTTTTTTTCTTGCCCACCTTCCCAACATCTGACAATGAAGGTGTAACACCCCCATATACAGAGGAGGCTTAATCAAACCTCCTTAGTATATAAAGGCGTTACCATCTCGGTTGTTCAAGGTAAGTAATCATCAAAAGTCGATAAAAGAACAATTATAGTTATATTACAAGTGTTACAACCAACTAACAAAATAAAGGTACAACTCGTCAGCTACACGTTATCTCTATCAGAACTCGTGACATCACACCCCCGGCCAGGACTCCAGCTATCAACCACATCAACACCTGCTAAGACTGACTGCTCACCATAAGGGATCACGGCAGACACATAAACAAATAATACAATCACACAAGGTCAGTAACTGAGGCAAGACACAACAAAACCAACAACAACCGTCAAACAATACAAACACAACCAGTCACACACAATCATACCCACTCCAATCAATCTCCATCACCGTCTGTCCACTGGACCAGCCATGCCAGTGGGGGACCGCAGCCGTTCCCACCTAAGCCCCGCTCATCATACCGAGCGATAAACCTGTCCCATTAATGTGCACATCCCCTCCCGTGGCGGGTTCCACGGAGGGCAAAACTAGGGCGTGAAGCCACTCCCGCAAGTGACTCCACTCAGCCGAGGACGCACCTCGAGAACCAGAGACAAACAATCACAGACAGCTGCAACACAACAACAATCGACATCCAGTATACACCAACCAACTACCACGTATTCTCAACTACACGGTCACTACAACAACACAACATCACACAACAATCGACACTCTAGACATTCAACAGAAACTGAGTAGGCGAACCTACCTTTAAGCGACTACGACGATTCCATGTCCATACATGCCACACCCAGCAAACAAGCAACACCTATACACACAATATAACCATCTATTACTACCATTCTAACCCTAACTGAACAGACAGAGATACGGATGATGATGACGACATACTTATATGAGGAAACCAGACAAAGGACCGCTACCCGACTTAAGCTATGCACACCTAAGGCGCAAGGACCTTCAAAGGCTCCCATGGAAGGTATATGGTGAAAGGAAGAGGAAGGGACGACATCTGGGTTTAGAAGAAAGAGGCGGAAATGATTTGCGGTTTTAGGAAAACATGATTATAAACCCTCACTGAAAAGACGCTACTCGATCGAGTAACTAACGTACTCGATCGAGTGGCCCCTACTCGATCGAGTATCTAAGCTACTCGATCGAGTAGCCTCTACTCTATCGAGTACCACCCACAACTCAAGACACACGATAACTTTGGCACGTATTCCTAAGGCCTATTACTGCTCCCAAGGTCGGTCAACGCTGGTCAACGGGTCCCTAAAAGGGCGGGTATTACAGTCTTCCTCTCTTAAAAAGAACTTCGTCCCCGAAGTTCAACTCACCTATCTCAAGGCACAAGATACGAAAGCAAGGCGACATCACTACTCCTCCGACATAGGTCACTATTCCCCAGAAGTACTATCCCCCTATGTCATCATCATCAACTGTCTAACACTCCACCTAGATCGACTTCTACACTCTACCACATGAGATACCAACCTCACAACATGGACCGGCACAACCAACGACTTCACGGCTGCTCATAACTCTTTGCCACGCACTACGGGATTACACTTTCACTAGTACACGACCATCAATACAAAACATGTCACATTGACACAACTATGTTACCCAACGATACGATTCTATTCAAACGCATGCCATCATAACTATATCTCTATGACCGCCCTTTTCATAGCACCTTATTCAACCAGTAGTTCAACATACAACTTACTCAACAAACAAAGAAAATAACTATAGTTCTGTACTAGGAATGTAACAGAAATAATAGAAACATTATAAACAAACAACAAAATAATTGTAATATCGACCTTTCTATTTCGCGACATTACTCTTCCCCTCTAACAAGGAACTTCGTCCCCGAAGTTCACCACCGAATTATTACCCACATTACTTAAAGCTTACCTCTTGTCATATAACCAACACATACAATGCCCTATGGACATTACTCAGTACTCACCCAAACATTAATTCATAAAACCATTTGCTACTTTATTCTAACAATTAGCCACAATTACGAATGCATGTATATATCAATTGTATATGTATATAGGAAATACACAACTCCGGTGAAATATAATTAGTAGACATTGAGGATGTAAAATGAATGCAATAAGAACCAACTACTACTTGCACTATTCTTTACGAATCCTCATCCAAAATCCAAACACGACTTCCAACATATGAAATTAACGGTTCAAATATGTTACTAATCATAAACAACCACATTAAACATCAAAACATGCAATAACATAACCATTAAAACAATTTTAATTAACGAAAGGTTCCTGTAACAATGCCACTCGATCGAGTATATAGGGTGCTCGATCGAGCTGGCCCTACTCGATCGAGTGTCTTAGCTACTCGATCGAGTAGCCTCAAATCAGAATACTCCATCCCCGTCACACCTGCAGCTACTCGACCGAGTGAGGGGCACTCTGTCGAGTGGCCACAGGTCAAAATCCTCGAAATCTTCTTGTCATAACACAATATATAAAAGGTCACATAAGCGCGAGTCGGGATGACAACCCGACCCCCAAAATCCTGCAAACAAGTTTAATCTAAACAAATACGGCCTTATTTCCATCCATGCAAACCAAATGTAAGAAGTACAAACTGAAAAAAAAAGCTATTAACATCCAACACAACCAAACATCATAAACAAAGAGAAAGAAAAGGAGTATCACTCCTGCTGCTGCTGCTGCTCCTCCATCATCTCATCCCCAGCTCCATCCCCTCCCGAGGTGCCTGCTCCTGATGACCCAAGACCCCCGTCGACCCCTGCTCCATCTCCTGGACTCTCATACCATGGGGTCAAACCGTCGAAAGCAAAGGACTGTGGTGTCCCCCATGCTGCCATATCCACCCCATAGGAGTGGAAAACCCCACTGTAGTCTCCAACCCCGCTCCACCACACTGGGTGTGGTCCCTCGGTCCCAATACCGTGAGCATAGGCCATCTCATGCATGTTCCAGAGCGTCAAGGTAGAGGACACTCTCTCTGCCAAGTAGCTCGAACGTGTCTCCGGGGTATCAAGGTAGGGGTAACAAGGAAAAAGGGTACTGAGGTGGTTCTGCTGGCTGTGGCTGGGTCTCAGCCATCCTCTCCCTCACACGACGTGGTCCCCTCCCTAGCCTGGGCCTATCCTCTGCCGCTCTCACATTCTCCCCCTTCCTCGGCTCAGGCATCATCTGAAGGATCGTATCATCAATAAGGTAGGTCTGTCGCTGCCGAGGTACATCATCATCCTCCTCCGCATCGGAGTCAACAACTACCACAACCAGGTCTAATGACTCTGTCGGTGGGAGGTGCTCAGGGGTCGGTATCCTCATCCAGCTCATACCCCACACCCTCCAAGCTAGGCTACCATCCGGCAAGGTTCTCAACCATTTCAGGTCGAGGTAGTAATCTCTGTCCATGGTAGGCACTGGAGTGGATAGAGGAACGTACTCAGAAGAAGCCTCAAAGGAAGTTAGCTTTTCAGCTAACCGAGTGGCAAAAGCACCACAACTCAAGTACCGAGTGGTGGTAGAAGAAGCCATCAAAGCATGGTGGCACGGACCATGGCGGAGCATTAAAGACCACCTTCTCGGTCCGCTCCGGGTTAAGATAAGCCATCAAAAGCAATAACTCGTGAGAGTTTAACTTACTCATGTCAGGCCTCTCATAAAGAAGATTCGATATGGAACGAAGAAAGATCCTCAAAGTGACATGCTGCACATCATTAATCAACATATTGCTGGCGGTGGGAGCTGACTTCCCAGTAAGGCAAGGCATAAGGCGACAAACCCCGCACTCAGCTAGAATCTCGCGGATGGATCCCTTGGGAGGCTTAGCCAACCCAAGCTGAGAAGCAAAGAGGTCCATGGTTAACACAAAACTCGTGTTCATAAGACGGAATTGGACAGTCTGCTCATTCGGCTCGTATTTAAACGAGCTCATGAACTCCAAAGTCAGGAAGGCATAGAAATGTTTCCTTAAACGATACATCCCCGTGAACCCCAAGTTCTCAAAAATGTGACGGACATCCGTCTCAATCCCCAGGTCATCTAGAAGTGTGGTGTCCACACAACGGGTGGGTCTCATCTTCCGGGTCTGCAAAGCTACAAACCTCTCCCTCTGCTTGTAGTCCACAAAGACTACTGAAAGGTATTCCGGTACAGATGGTACTACTGGTGCACTACCCTCCCCAACTTCGGGCTGAGAAGCCCTTCCCCTCTTACTCTGACGGGTTCCCAGGTTTAGTCTCGACATCTGTTTCAGCATATAATTTAAGTACACACACTCATAGGCACAAAAATATGTAATTTACACAAATTAAGCATGGAGTAAAAACATCTATGTACACACTATCACCAACAATTTCCCAAATTACGTGTAAAATTCAAATTTTTTCAACGTTCAGACGGTTTTTACAGCTGCGAAAAATTTAGCATAATTATCATGAATTACTCAACTACTACAACTTTCAACATGGGCTTAAATACAACAACATATATACTTGAAATCACGTAAAACATTCTTGTATGCTCATAGAAAAGAGTAACTAAGCACGCACTATGACTGACAATCCAAACTATAAGTAAACTTCTCAATTCTAGTCATCAGACGGTCTCTACAGCTGTAACAATTTTTGACATATTTAACATGAATTAGTATCACTACTACTACTTCAAAGGTTTAACCCTGAACATATAGTCATATTCAACACAAAATTCCAATCATAGAAAACGAATTTCAATTTGGGGCACTTTTAAGACGGAGTTTTAAGGCAAATTTTGAGGCGAAAATCATAAAAGTCGACTTCCCACATGATATAGACTATATGTTCAGGGTTAAACCTTTGAAGTAGTAGTAGTGATACTAATTCATGTTAAATATGTCAAAAATTGTTACAGCTGTTATATTCAACACAAAATTCCAATCATAGAAAACGAATTTCAATTTGGGGCACTTTTAAGACGGAGTTTTAAGGCAAATTTTGAGGCGAAAATCATAAAAGTCGACTTCCCACATGATATATGCAACATATACTACTAAATTTTATCACTTAATCATGTAAAAGACACACAAAAATCAATTTGATTTCACAAACCCTAGAAAATTCGTCCCCAAATTTTGAGATTTCTAATCAATTTTTAGCACAATAAACAACAACAATCATAAAAGGGAAGCATGTGGATCATATTACAACAATTGCAAGCAACTTTTCTTCCATATAAATCGAAATTTCAGATTATTCCACCATTCCAATTAATTCTAAGTGATGAAAACATGAAAATAGGAAAGAATTGCATACCTTGATCAATTAGGAAGTGCAAGAACGAATCAAAGCAATGAAAACTACCCAAATAAATCACCACAACACAAGAATGCAAGAGTTTTAGAGAGATTTAGGAAGTTAGGGTTATGAAAGATGAAGAAGAAATAGGAAGAATGAAGAAGAACAAGGGTTTTATGAAACCCGCGGAAGTCCCTGTACTTTAGCCTACTCGATCGAGTGCCTAAGGTACTCGATCGAGTGCCCTCTACTCGATCGAGTAGGCGCTATTTCATCGAGTAACCGTAGAAAATTCCTACATCTCGACGTCATAGCTTCCTAACTAGATCGAGTGAGGTCTACTCGGTCTAGTAAGCACTTACACTCAGTCAAGTAAGGTTGAGTACACGGTCAGAATTACAAAATTAACTGAAGGTTCCTGCAAAACAATATCACGTGTCGATTCCAAACCAAGTTCGGAAGTCGTCACTGGTTATCGTACTTATTCATATTTTACCATTTCTAACCAAATATATCATACAGTCTTACCAAATAAGATGCACATCGCATTATTCTATCATAAACCTTTCTCAACACGATTTACCTGCTACCGAGTCATCCATGCATGCAACTATCTCATTATATCATGTCTAAATTTGTTTTACTACATTATTAACAAATTTATACTCACGCTATTTGAAGCACATAATTAACAATAAATTTCCATGTATTGTCCAAGTGTATTTAGCAACATATTCATGCTTCAACATAAACAAATTATTCTACACAAACTAATCACCACACAAGCGGAAACTTTCAACCATTAAACATTGCATATGCCCATTACTATTTTGATAATTCTCATTATAACACAAAACTTCTTTAGCTATCATTATTATGGCTACTGTAAGACTTATAAACTCGTATAGGATCACCATCACTAATAACCTGAAACAAACACCAACATTACAACATTTCATATCACAGTACACATCTCTACCCTTTTCACACGCTTCTATCATATAGAACCTACTACGTTTCTCTTTACCATCACATACGCACCTTAACTTCACCACAAGTTCACCATACACGATTCTAACGTAACTATTATACCGGTATTAACTTCAACAAAGACTCAACCACAAACATTTATCACATAATCACCATACACGTTAAGCACATACTTACTGACTCTGCATCTCCTTACCCAGTGACTGGCTTAAGCACAATGGGGCCAAGATTTTGAAATGAGGGCGCCTACTCACCCAAAATTTAGCATCAGCTGGGGCTCCCATTACATATACACCAGGTTCATTTTATTAGACTCATTACGTTCATTAGGTTCATTGGTTACATGTTCCAAAATCGTCGCTCTGATACCACTTTGTAACAACCCTATATACCGAGGAGCCTTAACCAGACCTTCCTTAGTATATAAAGGCGTTACCATCTCGGTTGCCCGAGGTAAGTAATCATCAAAAGTCGATAAAAGAACAATTATAGTTATATTACAAGTGTTACAACCAACTAATAAAATAAAGGTACAACTCGTCAGCTACACGTTATCTCTATCAGAACTCGTGACATCACACCCCCGGCCAGGACTCCAGCTATCAACCACATCAACACCTGCTAAGACTGACTGCTCACCATAAGGGATTACGGCAGACACATAAACAAACAAGACAACCACACAAGGTCAGTAACTGAGGCAAGACACAACAAAACCGACAACAACCGTCAAGCAATACAAACACAACCAGTCACACACAATCATACCCACTCCAATCAATCTTCGTCACCGATTGCAGCCCTGCCAGTGGGGGACCGCAGCCGTTCCCACCTAAGCCCCGCTCATCATACCGAGCGATAACCTTGTCCCATTAATGTGCACATCCCCTCCTGTGACGGGTTCCACGGAGGGCGAAACTAATGCGTGAAGCCACTCCCGCAAGTGACTCCACTCAGCCGAGGACGCACCTCGAGAACCAGAGACAAACAATCACAGACAGCTGCAACACAACAACAATCGACATCCAGTATACACCAACTAACTACCACGTATTCTCAACTACACGGTCACTACAACAACACAACGTCACACAACAACCGACACTCTAGACATTCAACAGAAACTGAGTAGGCGAACCTACCTTTAAGCGACTGCGACGATTCCATGTCCATACATGCCACACCCAGCAAACAAGCAATACCTATACACACAATATAACCATCTATTACTACCATTCTAACCCTAACTGAACAGACAGAGATACGGATGATGATGACGACATACCTACATGAGGAAACCTGGCAAAGGACCGCTACCCGATTCAAGCTATGCACTCCTAAGGTGCAAGGACCTTCAAAGGCTCTCATGGAAGGCATATGGTGAAAGGAAGAGGAAGGGACGACATCTAGGTTTAGAAGAAAGAGGCGGAAATGATTTGCGGTTTTAAGAAAACACGATTATAAACCCTCGCTGAAAAGACGCTACTCGATCGAGTAACTCACATACTCGATCGAGTGGCCCCTACTCGATCGAGTATCTAAGCTACTCGATCGAGTAGCCTCTACTCTATCGAGTACCACCCACAACTCAAGACACACGATAACTTTGGCACGTATTCCTAAGGCCTATTACTGCTCCCAAGGTCGGTCAACGCTGGTCAACGGGTCCCTAAAAGGGCGGGTATTACAGAAGGAGCTTTATCAAGAGATTTCTTCATTTGGGACTCTATATTTCCAACTTCATCAACATATTCCTTCAGCTTTGCACCTTCGAAAAAAGCTTGCGTCGCTTGTGACGGAACAAGACCAGTTGAAGAAGTAGCGCCTGTTGTTAAATTCTTGATCATTGTCGTTGCATCCGCATACCATAAATAGAGGGCCATAGCATTCCTTTGAATCTTCAAGTACAGCTCGTGTACACCCTACAGTTGGTAACAAAAAAAACTTTTAAGAGTCCAGATACACAACATATCCCTGCTCAAATATAAATATTAAAAAAAAACAGGCCATTAATTAAACATTTATAACACAAAACTTACATCTAAAGCCCTAGCTTTCAACTCATCATCATCTTCAACACCGGGGGCAAGTTCAATCTGAATAAACTTCTTATCGGGTGTTGTACCCGACGTTGAAATCAGAAAAGGCGTAGGGCTTGCCAATGGCGCCTTGGGCGTGCCAGCTATGGCCAACATCATATTGCCATTGTCCTTCTTATCAAAGGTCTTGTTTTGACATCGGGGGTACTTCACCTTGGACAAAGTTAGTCGACCCAATGGCCCCTTGTCCAACTCATCCTTTAACCTCTTCGATAAAGTCTTTAGGTCCCAATGCTGAATAAGTGGAAGGTCGTCTTGGCAACTCTTACCGCGGAAATCAAATCGCTGAAAATAAGTAATCATAAGGAATGGGATACAACCAAGCAAATGTGACTGCACGCTGCGAGACTCAGATACCGCTTTAGCTAAATATTCCAAGACATACGAGCACCAGTCATACTCCGGAACGGCACTCACATCTTCTACCACTTTCAAAAGCTTCATTTCAATACCGTTGTTCAAAGTCGGCGCAAGGAATGATGAAATGCTAAGCAGCACAAACAGACGGCAGAATTCATCCCCTCCATCTTTAAATGCCTTCGCCTCAATATGGTTGAAGACGTCTCCTAAAGGAATAGAATCAGAATTTGATTTCACTTTGAACTTTTGGCGCCAAAGATATTTTATGCGCTTATATTTTTCATCTTTAGCACCGGGCATATGTCCAGTAGGTACTATTTCCATATCTCTCTCACCAACAGGTAACATGAAACAGTCATAGACATCATACTTCGTATACATAAACTCCTTCAACTCCGACGCCTTGAAAACATAAGAACCATCACTGAAAGCGTCGAGAAATTCAGGAACATGTGAAAGCGGGAAAGTTCTGAGTTTAAGATGAAGCAGCCTCCCAAATCCAATCCTATGTACAGCGACTTGTTGAGCATTGTTAAGCTTACTAATAAGCTTGAGAAGCCTGTTGGGGCGATACTTAACGGAAACAGTAGAGGTAACTTGTGGTCGTTCTTCGTTTTCGGGTTGTTCTTCATCGGATGCCATCTGAATCAGGAAAAAAATTACAGAAGATATGCACAATATCAGTCACCCTATAACAGTTATAGTCTTATCACACTTACACTCCCAATATATTCAGGTTTACACTTTCAGTTTCTACACATTTACACTTAAACTTCCCCTATATTCACATTTACGCTTTTCGTTTGTTCACATTTACACTTGCAGCTTCATCAAATTTACAATTCCAATTTATTCAGATTTACACTTCCAGTTTATTCCAATTTACACTTTCCCTATATTCACATTTACACTTTTTAATTTATTACATTTACACTTCCCCTATCGTCACATTTACACTTTATGTTCCATCACATTTACATTTACAATCTCAATTACATCACCTTTACACTCTCCATAAACAAGCTCGATAGTCTTATTAAAGTTTTACTTTTACACTCCCCATTTGTTCACATTTACACTCCCCATTTGTACACATTTACACTCCCCATTTGTACACATTTACATTTATCATTTGTTCACATTTGCACTTTTCAATTTATTACATTTACATTTCCCCTATCGTCACATTTACACTTTGTGTTCCATCACATTTACATTTACAATCTCAATTACATCACCTTTACACTCCCCATAAACAGGCTTGATAGTCTTATTAAAGTTTTACATTTACACTCCCCATTTGTTCAGATTTACAATTATAGACTTACACATTTACACTCCCCATTTGTACACATTTACACTCCCCATTTGTTCACATTTACACTTGTCAATTTATTACATTTACACTTCCCCTATCGTCACATTTACACTTTGTGTTCCATCACATTTACATTAACAATCTTAATTATATCACCTTTACACTCCTCATAAACAGGCTCGATATTCTTATTAAAGTTTTACATTTACACTCCCCATTTGTTCACATTTATACTTATAGACTTACACATTTACACTCCCCATTTGTACACATTTACACTCCCCATTTGTTCACATTTACACTTGTCAATTTATTACATTTACACTTCTCCTATCGTCACATTTACACTTTGTGTTCCATCATATTTATATTTACAATCTCAATTACATCACCTTTACACTCCCCATAAACAGGCTCGATGTTCTTATTAAAGTTTTACATTTACACTCCCCATTTGTTCACATTTATACTTATAGACTTACACATTTACACTCCCCATTTGTACACATTTACACTCCCCATTTGTTCACATTTACACTTATCAATTTATTATATTTAGACTTCCCCTATCGTCACATTTACACTTTGTGTTCCATCACATTTACATTTACAATCTCAATTACATCACATTTACACTCCCCATAAACAGGCTCGATTAAAACCCTAACAATTACATTCACACTACCCATCAGTTCAGATTTACACTTTCAATTTAATTAGTAATTGATACTTTTTAAAATACATCTGACCCACTTAAAATTAAATTCAAGCATGCTAATGAATTAAGATGTTTATGGATAATCAAATAGAATAAAAATCAATTAAATTTAAGCATGCTAATAAAATCATAATCTCAGAAATAACAAAATAGAACAATGAAATGATAAAAAAAGGAATGAAACCCGTATATAACAATTAAGACTCAAGGATAATCTACATATTTAAAAAATTACAACAAAGAAAGGAATAAAGGATGATCAAAGAATTACCTTCAAAGTGACTGATCAAGGATAATGTGGTAAAGAAAAAAAGTTAGGAATTAGGACGGTTTGAATGAGAATAAAAATAGAGCAGAAATGGATTTGTTATATTTGGTAATGAAATGTGGAAAAGAAAGATGAAGAAATGTGGAAATCAAAGACAGAAATTAGGACGGTTTTTTGAAATTATTAGAGGAGGAGTTGTATGAGAGAGTGGAGGGAAATTGAATAACGTGCAAAATGACTGATGGACTAACACACATGCAGAATGCGCACAGTAAGTCTACCCCCTAAAGGAGAGAGGTAAATACTCTACACCTTATTATAATCTTATAAGTTGTTTTTTGGTGTAATCTTAGCCATCCATACTCACAATCTAAGGGCTGGGACTTATGGACTCAATGAACTAAGGTGGACTCAATAGATCTCTCATATATATATATATATATATATATATATATATATATATATATATATATATATATATATATATATATATATATATATATATATATAGAGGGGTTCTTATAAGTCCCTTATACTCCCTCATATTCTGAATAAGTGTCCCATTTGGATAATGGCACGCAAATTAAGGAATATAGTTAAAATAATAAAAATTATTGTATATGGGTAAGAATATAAGAGTTAAATAATGAAAAGTATTGAATATAATGAGTTAGGGGTGGTTGGGGTGGTAAATAAAGAAAAGAGCCAAGGGTGAGATAGTAAAAAATCATGTCCAAATATGGCAAATGGGACAGTTATATGAATAGACAGAAATGGCAAATGAGATAGTTATTCACAATAGGAGGGAGTATCATATAAGGCCCTAAGTCTTCATAAGAGCTTGGATGAAGGAATTCAATGGATGAGATAAGGAGAGAGGGCGCCTTTTTTAGAGCAAAAAAAAGGAAATGCTGATTGTATGAGAGAGGGTAGACAATGCACTGTTTGTGTACTTGTTGCAGTACAATCCCGCGGACAAAAGGAATAAACAAAGCCTCCTAATTCATTTTGCATGCTTCCCTCTTCTTTTCACCATTCAAAACCTCTCAACAAGCAAAACCCATCAAAATCACCATACAAAATCATCCAAAATTATGTAAAATCCATTATAAATCATCAAAAAAATAAGAGAAATTTCATTCCCACTGTTTAACTACATCATGTTTCCGGATAAATTTCATTCGCTTTGTTGAAGAAAAAAAAATTTGGCATCTTTTCATCAGAGAAGACGATCAAAATGACAGTCAGTGTCCGTGAAATGGATCATATGCAGATTGAAGTTGCCGTCGATGGTGAGTTAATTGCTTTCTTATTTGTGTCTTGGTTATTGTTGTAGCTGATGTTCATGAATAAAATGCTATATGTAATTTTAGCTTGATGTTCATGACTATCATTTGTGTCGGTTCATTGTTTTTTCATGGTGTTGTTCTTTCATGGTGTTCATTAAATTTGGTATCATTGTTCTTTCATGGTGTTCATTAAATTTGTTCTTTCATTTGGTAGCTTGTTGTTCATGACAAAAATGTTGGAAATTTAAAAGTTTGATAAAGAAAGAATTATAACTTCAGTGGGTTTAAGTAAAACTTTTACCCATATATGTATAACTTCAATAATACAGTTTGTGTATAGAACCTCATGCAAATTGAACTTTTTGTCGGAAGTGAAAAGGATCATAAAATTTTATATACATCGTGTTATAACTCCAGCGGTTTTTTGTATAACTCTTTGACATTTTCCTACAGCTTCAGGTAACAGAGTATATAACTCCTGTAATTCTAACCCTAAATTTTGCATAGAAAATATTACTAAACAACCTATTTTCATATAGATATTCATGTTATAGCTGAAGTTATACATTCATTAATTGAAGTTATAGGATGTAGAGTGTTATACATTCCTCAACTTAGAGTTATACATTATATGCCTAGAGCTATACATTATGTGCAGTGAGTTATACATTCTATGCTTAGAGTTATACATTCTATGCTTAGAGTTGTACATTATATTCTTGGACTTATACATTATATGCCTAGATTATACATTCTATGCTTAGAGTTATACATTATATGCCTAGAGTTATACATTCTATGCTTAGAGTTATACTTTCTATGCTTAGAGTTATACAATATATGCCTAGAGTTATACATTCTATGCTTAGAATTATACAGTAAATGCTAACAGCTATACATTATATGCCTAGAGTTATACATTATGTGCAGTGAGTTATACATTCTATGCTTAGAGTTATACATTCTATGCTTAGAGTTGTACATTATATTCTTGGACTTATACATTATATGCCTAGAGTTATACATTCTATGCTTAGAGTTATACATTATATGCCTAGAGTTATACATTATGTGCAGTGAGCTATACATTCTATGCTTAGAGTTATACATTCTATGTTTAGAGTTATACATTATATTCTTGGAGTTATACATTATATTCTTGGAGTTATACATTCTATGCTTAGAGTTATACAGTATATGCCTAGAGTTATACATTCTATGCTTAGAATTATACAGTAAATGCTAAGAGTTATACATTATATGCCTAGAGTTATACATTTTGTGCCTGGAGTTATATATTCCTTTATCATCTCATGGATGTATGGTTCTACTCAGATGGTCGTAAGGAAGCCGAAACTGAGTATTCTAAGCATTTGGCAGCGGAGTTTACACCTTGTGTAGGACAACAATTTTTTGAAATCGACGAGGCAGTGACATTTTATAAAATTTATGCACTGGCGTCCAGGTCTGATGTTCAGAAGTATACGACGAAAAAATGGCATGACGGTGAAATCAAGTCAAAGTTACTGGTTTGCAACAGAGAGGGATTCACATATGTCCCAAAAGGCGAGGCAGTAATAAAAAAAATGAGACCGGGATTAGGGAAGAAGAAATGCAATGGGGATTAACAACTGCAAAACAGAGGAAATATACAGTCAAGAGGATAGGGTGTAAAGCACATGTCAGGCTATTTATGAAGAATGGAGTATTAGTAATTGACCGATTCCACATGGGGCATAATCACGAGCTTGTATCTAGTGAGGATCATCAGTTTCAAAAGATGTCGCGGAACATAGAAGATTTTCACAAGTACTTGATAATGTACAACTCAAGGGTTAGTTTACTATTAATCAAAACTCCAATAATTGTTAAACTTCTAATTATCTTTTAAAAATCTAGAATTATTTAAAACAGCCTTAGAGTTATATAGAAAGTTGTTAGAGTTGTACATAATCGCAGTCAAGGTTATACTTTCAGATGTAAGAGTTATAAATAATAAGAAGTTGCACAATCCATGAATGGAGTTATGCATATGTTTCATGAAGTTATACGAAAAGGTGTAAGAGTTATAGTTGAGGAATTTTTTTATTATTAGTCAGCACTGATCAGGATATCTTGTCCATTGCAGTTGAGGATATGAGCAACTAGGACGTACAACATGTGTAAGGAACTCGTAAACGGGTTCGAGAACATTGGTGCATCGTTAACTGATTTTAAGAACTTCCACAGAGATGTGAAATGCTTCATCCATAAAAGGGACGGTCAATTGTTCATAGACCGGTTCAAGAATATGGCACAAAATAGGCAGGGGTTTTATTTTGATTATGAAGTTGACAAGGATAATAGCCTTCGAAGGGCAATCTGGGCTGACAGAACATCTAGAAAGAACTACTCCGTTTTTGGAGATTCAGTGTCGTACGACTCAACATACTCGACAAACAAGTATGATATGATTTTCACGCCATTCACTGGTATAGATCACCATAAGCGATCAGTAATATTCTGTGGGGCGTTGATTGCCCAAGAAGATCATGAATCCTTCCAGTGGGTTTTCAATAGGTTTTTGAATGCTATGGGTGGAAAGGAGCCCGAGTACATTATCACAGATCAGGATGCGGGGATTATTAAGGCCGTACCCCTTACCTTTAAGACTGCACGCCACCGATTTTGCATGTGGCATATAATGAACAAGGTGCCAACGAAGTTCGGGGTGACAAGGGAGGATTATAAGGAGTTCATTGATAAATTGAACAACATTATATGGGACGAAAACCTAGAAGCAGACGACTTTGACGCTAGGTGGGAAGAAATAATGGAAGCGCATGGTCTTGTGAACGAAGAGTGGTTTACAGAAGCGTACGATAAAAGGAGCCAATGGGTGATGGCGCATTGCAGGGACTTGAACATGGGTGGTGCATTAAGGACAACCCAGAGATCAGAGAGCATTAATAGTTTTTTTAAGAAGTTTGAGCAGAAGTCAGATACGTTAGTGGAGTTCTGGATGCGTTTTGAAAGCGCTATGGACCATCAACGGTATACGCAGAAGAGACTTGACCATGAAAACCGACACTCAACACCAGCAAGGGGGACACATTTAGCCATAGAGGAATACGCATCAAATGTCTATACCCGTGAGGTTTTCAAGGAATTCCAACTAGAGGTCATTTGCTCAATCGATACATGTAAGACCGGGGGTTATGCTGAAGTCGATGGAGTTGAGGTGACTGTCGTTAAGGATTCATACAGAGAGAAAAGTTTCAATGTAGAGTACAACCCAGGTAACAACATTTTGGCATAATCTTTATGTATGTGGTAGTTCACTGAAGTTGCTAGATATCGTGCCAAAGTTACATTGTCTGAACATAGAAGTTATACAATTGTTCACCGAATCTGAGACATTTGTCTTTGTATAAATCTGATTACATTTTGAATAACTTTAGTTCTCAGAATGTATAACTCTTGTTATTTTACGTATAACTCTACTTTTATTCCGTATACTCTTCTGATTCTCTGACTCACTCTACTTTCAGAATGTATAACTCTTGTTTCCATATGTATAACTCTACTTTCAGGATGTATAACTCTTGTTATTATATGTATACATCTACTTCATCATTTAATTTGATTACAGGGACACTGGCTGCACGGTGCAGCTGTAGAATGTTTGAAAGGATGAGAATTCTATGCCGGCATATCGTATGGGTTTTGTCGGCTAACGGCAAGAAGACAATTCCAGATGATTACGTTGCTACAAGATGGAGTAAAGATGCATTGCAATTCAGATTATCAGAATGTGATGGTGAACAAACGGATTCAAATAGTAGCACTGATGGAAAAGAAGTTGATATCGTGAAGTTGTGGTCAGAAGTTCATGTGACCATTGGTTTACTTCGTGGCATGAGTGTGACTGAAGTTGTGAACTTAAGCTCCTTAATTAGAGAGTTCAAGGAGAAACGTTTACCGTACAAGAAAGCTTTGACTAAGCAGCAGGAATTGGAGCAAATTCTTGGTTGCCCCGCCAGTAACGAGTTAACAATACTTCCACCAAAACAATCCAAAAACAAAGGCAGTGGTAAAAGAATGGTGTCAGCTAAGGCTAAAGCCATTGCCTTGGCTTGTAAGACAAAGCGCATGTGTAATAACTGCAAACAAATGGCACACCACGATAAACGGAACTGCCCTAACCCATTTTTTGAGCATCCACCGTCTTCACCATCATCTAAGAAGAAGAAGAAGAAGAAGAAGAAGAAGAAGAAGAAGAAGAAGAAGAAGAAGAAGAAGAAGAAGAAGAAGAAGAAGAAGAAGAAGAAGAAGAAGAAGAAGAAGAAGAAGAAGAAGAAGCAGACGAAGAAGAATAGGGAAACTTAACAGGCTGTAGTAGTAGGCAGTAGAAAAATACCTCCATCTCAACAAATTATTTACAATCTTTTTTCTTTAAAAGGTAAAAAATATGGTGAGACGGAAGGGGTATTCAGTAGCTAGCTTTTGTCTATTTTGAATGGAGTTTGCACTTAAATGATGTAATTTGATAACTTCAACTTCCAGATTGTATAACTTGAATATGATTGTGCAACTTCAAGCTAATGTTGTATAACTCTTTTACACAATTTGGATAATTTTACTTCACAATTTGGTATTCAGTAGCTAGCTTTTCATAACTGCAGTCATTTGTTGTATAACTCTTTTACACAATTTGGATAACTTTACTTCACAGAGTGTATAAATCTTATAGTTATCTGTATAACACTTCTAATTATGTGTAACTTTTACCCTTGTTTGTATAAATGTGGATATATTTGACTAAAGCCTTCAACGTATAACTTTTAGCCTTTTTTGTATAACTCATAGATTATTATATTTTGACTTTTCATAACTGTAGTCATTTGTTGTATAACTCTTTCACACAATTTGGATAACTTTACTTCACGGAGTGTATAACTCTTATTGTTATCTGTATAACACTTCTAATTATGTGTAACTTTTACCCTTGTTTGTATAACTTTGATTTTAATTATCACAGACCAAGATGATATAATAACAATCTATTCCGAAAAAGTTGCCTAAGTTGTTAAGGAGTTTCTTGACAACATAATAGAGTTGCAAAACAGAGACTACAGAATGAATGGAAATACATTCTATTTTTTCCCAGGTTTTTTCTCTAATTTCCTCGCCATTTTTCGTCTGGCTTCAACTTGCTTCAGGATATGGTCTTTCTCGCCGATGAAACCGTTGACCTTGATCAGAACTCCTTTCCCTATGATGTTCATATCAGTTAGCATAAGGGTCGCTGCCAGCTGGATTACCAAATATCGACGGTTTACCTTCCTCTCTAGATCAACATGACCAAAAGTATCACCCTCATACATTAACATATGCATCATTGTGAACAACCTAGACTCTGTGTCGTTGATCGTTTGCTTCTGCCAAGCAAACTGAACCTGACGAAATTGGAACTCCGGTATGAATTTCCCTCTGTCCTCATCCCTAGATTCCAAATAGTCGCTCATGTGGCTCGCCTGGCACAAACAAGAAACGTCAGAAGTGAAATTGTAAAGCGGTAACAACACTTTAGAGTTGAACGTAATTACATGTCACCTCCACTTACAATTATGTGACACGCTTTGCATATCTCCGACAAGCCCGCATTTGAGTAGTACTTATTGTCAAGGAGATCAATCGTACGTGAATTATAGTTGATACACGCACATGCATAATGGGCTTCAATCTTAATGGGTACGAAGATTAAATTAGCCTTCAAGCTGAAATCAGATCCACTGTCTTGTCTAAAGACGTCCCACAAGTGATATAACTTTTCGGTGTTCTGTGTTTGTTGGACAGGGTTTCGTACAAACTCCAAGATTGTTTCCTGGTCAGGTAGAAGTATATGTACGAGAATAGCAGAGGAGTTATAGGGGTTATGCAATGGAGTTGCACCGTAACTCTTATAGCATATTGAAGTATGACTAAATTCATACTGGCTGTTAATAACTTCTCATTACAGAATGTGTAACTCCATAGAGGGTATGTATAACTTTAGTCTTATTTTCCACTGTGCCAGTTTTAAATATCATACCCTCTATGTATAACTCCATAGAGGGTATGTGTAACTCTTATAGCATATTAAAGGACTGATTACAACCATACCATATGACGGATACCGAAGAAAGACGAACGAGAAAACGCGCACTCCTCTGCCTCCAAACGATTAAGCAACATGGACCAACACTCAATCACTGAATCATCCATTGGCATATCAGGGAGCATGGACAACATTTGCAACCTATTCATCGTTGCATGACGGGCATAATTCACCAGTGGTTCACTGTGGTTCAGACAGCAGGTGTTAATCAGGCTATAACGTCTACTAAATGGAAAGGTAACTACTATTAAAATGACTGCATAACTTCAGTGATGAAACTTATAACTGCAAATTAAGAATGTGTAACTCCATTAATGATATGTATAACTTTAGTTGGTAAAGTTATACATTTCATAGTTGAAGTTATACAAAGCATAAAACAGTACTCAAGTGGTTCTATTGATTTTAGACAACTCACCCATTTGGAAGTTTGTAGTCATCAAGGAAAACGTAATCTGCCACTTGTTTGCGATACACCGGGATATCCTTAATTAATGCCTTGTTTAACCTCAGCATCTTGGCGACCACTATAAGGTCGCGGTCTGGTTCCCCACAAAATGTGGTGCAACCAAGACCATCGCCCTTACCCCGGGAGCGGCTACTAACAGCTGAGAGGGCCCGACTAGACGGCGTCCGACCCAAGGCTACTTTGGAAGGTGGAGTCCGATAGGATGAACTGACATTAAAGCAAGCGCGTTTAGCAGTACTGTTCTCTCCGCCGATTCCGATACCTCTCTTCCTTCCACTTGTGTTGCCGCCTGACCTCTGTGCCTCAATCATCACCGCCAGTTCACGGTCTTTAACCGCCTTAAAAGTTCTTACCCTAGATAACACAACTTCCCTTTCCAGGTTAATGTCACTGAGGACAAGGGTGGCAGCAATTTCCGCGCGCATGAGGTTATTGCTGTCCTTTGTCCCTATGGTACACTCGAATGGCTCTCCACGGTATAGCAACATATGAACCATGATGTAAAGACCACAATCATTTTCAGAAAACCCTGCTCCCTGCCAGTTGAATTTAATGTTTACAAAATTAAACCCTTCAACTTTCTTCTCTTTGTCGAGCCCTTTGGAGACCATATACTTTCCCATGTCATCAGCCTGGCAGAATTTAGGCAAGGCGTTTAAAGGGAAGATCAATTAACAAAACCATGGGGCTGAAAATTAATCTAGTCACCAGTTTAATAAGTCTTACATTAATACGCGTAAGCCCTCCATATGGTAACGTCAGAAGATCGTCCTCGTAAGATCGATTATCAAGGTACTCGATCTGCTCAGAGAGGAAATTTATGCAAATGTAAGAGTAGTGATCTTGATCGCCAGTGCTTACCGGGACGAAAACCTACAAATATGCACCACAAGATTAGTTAAACATAAAAGGCAGAGGGGTAACACATAATTAGAAGCTTAGAGGTATACATTTTGTGCATACTTGAAGTTATGATATCTATGGTTAGAGTTGTACATTATATGCCTAGAGTTATACATTATATGCCTAGAGTTATACAGTATATGCCTAGAGTTTTGCTGAATAACTTCACTCTATAACTCTAGGCATAGAATGTATAACTCTAACCATAGAATGTATAACTCACTGCACATAATGTACAACTCTAGGCATAAAATGTATAACTCCAGTATGGAAATGTGTCTTCAGCTGATAAACTTCTCTATATTGATAAGTGAACTCACCATATCAGAGTCCAGTTGGAATGGACTAGAACACGATTTTTTCCATTGGTCCCACGAGGCACGAAAGCCTTCCGATTGATCAACAACCACGTTTTTTTTCCTGCCATCCCAAATTGCAATTGCTAGGTCCTATACAAATGATAGACGGGGGTTGTCAGCCTATATCACAAGTTACGTACATATAGTCACAAATTACTTGCGGAGTTCGGAGCACACTTACAGCGTGACCCAGGCCAAAGAAACAGCGCGAACTTGCAACAGCTGCGGTGTTCGCGTGCGTAAGATGATTAAGTAGTACAGACCAACAGTCGATGACATTGCTCATAATATGAAACCCGGGCATCAATGTCTGGAGATCCTCACGCGTTATGCAATTTGGGGTGTTATATGTGACCAATTGTTCCCTATAAAGGATTAGTAAAATGAGACACGCAGCAACTGTCATATTGAAATCTAGGTAAAACTTATCTTTTACTTACACTTTCTTATACTGGTGGAATTGATCAAAGACATAATCCATTACATCCTTCCTCACCCTGAAAATCGTCCTGAAACGTTTCTTATTAAATCGCAACAACTGTGAGCATACGTGCTGGTCAGGTTCGGGTGCCCCACAATCTTCAGAACAACCTAGGTTCTCGGGTACAACGTCTATACACGAAAGAGGGACAATTGAATGCAGTAAGAAAGGATGGTGGATCATGTCACATCGCGGCACATAAATGGGGGGGGGGGTGCAAACCGCTCCACTCTAGCACCGACGTTATCAACTACCCCAACTTCTTTTGCCTCACTACTCGTGCGCTCTTCAACCCCGGCAAATGCTTCATTCACATCTGCCGTGCTCATGAAAGTCAGAGGGATGTGAGAGGCACTCTATTCCGTTGACGGATCCCCCGAAGTGACCTCCGCACCTTCGACAACAACTACGTTTTCACCCCCGTGGATAGATTGTTGTTCCACATTTTCAAATCCAGCCTTTAGTACAGTGGCCTGTATGAAAATAAGTAAAATTAAGCACCATGATTTTGTAAAAAAAGAAGTTCCAAATTGAACAATAAAAGTGATACAAAGAGGTCACACAGTTACAGAAACAATGCATTACAGTTATACATAGAAGGGTAAGAGTTATACACATGTGTGAAGTTTTACATATATGCTATAAGAGTTATACATATTGGCGTTAGAGTTATACACATATGGTTAAGAGTTATACCAAACGGTCATTGCAGTTGTATAGATTGAACAATAAAGTTATAAAAAGAGGCATTAGAGTTACAAGGGCTCATCATAAGTTTCAGTAAAGTTATACCTAATACAGTTAGAGTTATGCAAAATGGTCGTTGAAGTTATACAGATCCACATAACTATTATACCTATTTATAAATTTCACTACAGAATTACTGGAGTTGTGCATACTGTTACCTTATATGAAATTTAAAGGACTAATAGTGTTTAAAAAAAATGAATGTATAACAAATATTTAGCACAGATTCACAAACTTACCTCACCACCAGGACCACTCCCGGCCGCTAGAGGTCCACATAAAGCTTGCTTCATTTCAACAGTAGAAAACCTACACTCCATCAATTCTTGTGTATCCATTGGCAACGATGGGACCGTAGATTTTTCCATCTCCTTATCTGACGGTTGATTGTCTGACAATCTTTCAACATTTTCTTTCATTCCCTCTCCATGTACTTGGTCATTCACCTCATCACCTACCCCAGGCCGAGTTTCGGCTGCCTCTGACCGTCCATAAGCTTGCTCAATTTCCTCCACTGTGTACTTTGCCTCCAACAACAGCTCTGTGTCAGTTTGGACGGGGCTGTGAACAACTTGATCCTCTAACCCTGGGCTAGCATCTGACAACGGGATAGAATCTACAGTAACACCTCCCACTTCCTCCATAATCTGTGACCATGAAACTGCAACTGATTTCGTTGGCGCGTCAGCTTTGTCAGACTCTCCATGCGACTCAACGCAAGGCTTGCCACCCCTGCCACCCCCATCATTGGCCAGACTAGACAGAACTTCCCTTATTTGACGCGTAGATGCATCGATTCCACCATCTTTTTGTGGGGACTCACGATCTACCTCTCCAAATGCAGGTTCATTACCAACAGAAACCTTCAGCCTTTCTGCAATATGTTCTACATCAGCGATGTACTGTTGAATCTTTTCACCCTCAAAGAATTATTGGGAGGCCTGACTAGGTTTTAGGCCAGTCGGATCACTAGTTGCAGCTTTGATCCTTGCGGTTACATCTGCGTACCATGAATAGAACACAATAGCGTTCCTTTGCATCTGTAGATAAAGCTCGTGAGTACGCTGCATTGAAGAAGTACAGTAAGTTAGTTATATTATAATAGATGGGTTCGTTCAGTTGAAACAAAATCAATCTGCAAAATATATAATAGATTGAACTTACATCGACAGCCCTAGCTTTCAATTCCTGGTCATCCTCGACACCTGCTGGTAGTTCAATCTGAATGAACTTCTTCTCAGAAGTTGAGCAGGAGAGGGGGGGGGGGGGGGGGGGGGGGCGATAGCAACAGTAGTTTGGGTTCACGAGGGTCGCTGAGGGTGATACTGTCCAAACTCTTAATCTAAGAGGGATCTTGAAGGCACCTCGGATACTTGGTCTTAAACAAAGTTAACCTACCCAATCCCCCTTGAGACACCTCAAATTTTAGCCTTTCTACAAGATATTTTTCATTCCAATTCTTAATCAGAGGTAGATCGTGGAGGCACAGCCTACCCTTGTAATCAAATCGCTGAAAGTAGGTTATCATGGGGAAGGGGATACAACCACCCAACATCGTTGCCGCCTTTTTACAATCTGTCCCCGCTTTCACATAATTTCCAAAATATAAGAGCACCAGTCAAAATGCGGAATGGCTTTAGGGTCTTCTAAAGCCCTTAAAAGCTTTAAATCTATCCCGTTGTTTGGGGTGGGTGCGAGGAATAAAGACATAGAGAACAAAACAAATAGCCGGCAAAAATGATCGCCCGCCTCCTCGTACTCCATAAGTTCCTTGTGAACTTTCCCTGAACTTATTGAAGTATAAGCTTTATCCACCCCGTAAGCTTGCCGCCATTTGTCCTTGAGCGCCTTATTTTCGGGATCATTGGACCCCTTCTGCGGGCCAGTAGGTACCAACGAGAGAGGGTTGGGTCCAAAAGGTATAAAAAAACAGTCATGCACGTCATGCTTACTGATCATAAACTCCTTCCGAGAAGCCCTGAACACATATGACCCATCAGAGAAGGACTCAAAAATAGGCGAACGTGTGCAAGTGGGAAGCTGCTAATCTTAAGCTCCAAAAGGCCACTAAACCCAATTTTCTTAACAGCGGCCACCTGATCCTCATTAAGCTTTTCAATGAGAGAGACAAGCCTTTGAGGTCGACACGAAACCATGATTTCGTGCACCCTCTTTACCCTTGGCTTGGCATCAGCCATCTGGGGAAAAACAAGGACAACACCCAAAATTAGACATACTGTAGTTGCAGTTAGAGATATTTGCAACAAAGAAATAGACATACTGTGAATTAAAGTTATACAATAAATAGTCAGAGTTATACAAAATATAAGTAAAGTTATACATTATGATAGTAGAGATAGTCAGAGAATATCAAGAGTTACACGGAATAAAACTAGAGTTATATATATAATAACAAGAGTTATACATTCTGAAAGCAAAAGTTATTCAAAATGTAATAAAAGTTATACAACAAATAACTGCAGTTATAAGAAGTCAAACTTTTAACCTTGGAATCAAAAATTATGCATATATTTAGTTGAAGTTATACATAATTCTATAAGAGTTATACAAAAAAGAATTTTGAATGGTTTGTCATCT
Organism: Silene latifolia; assembly: GCF_048544455.1. Classification (NCBI taxonomy): domain Eukaryota; kingdom Viridiplantae; phylum Streptophyta; class Magnoliopsida; order Caryophyllales; family Caryophyllaceae; genus Silene; species Silene latifolia. Next base: position 25,963,116 of record NC_133537.1, on the reverse strand, counting down.
CTTCTTTTCAACCAAAATTCTATAAAATCCAAAATTCTTTTCACCATTCAAAAGAAGAGATAATCAGAAGAGTTATACGGAATAATAGTAGAGTTATACATATAATAACAAAAGTTAGACATTCTGAAAACTAAATTTATATAATGTATAACTCTAACCATAGAATGTATAGCTCTAACCATATAATGTATAACTGTAAGCATATACTTTATAACTCTAGGCATATAATGTATAACTCCAAGTATATACTGTATAACTCTAGGCATATACTGTATAACACTAGGCATATAATGTATAACTCCAGGTTTAAAATGTATAACTCTAGGCATATACTGTATAACTCTAGGCATATAATGTATAACTCCAGGTACAAAATGTATAACTCTAGGCATACATTGTATAACTCTAAGCATAGAACTAAATAGAAGTAGAGTTATACATATAACAATAAGAGTTATACATTATGAAAGTGGAGTTGGTCAGAGAATCAGAAGAGTTATACAACGGAATAAAAGTAGAGTTATACATCTAGTAACAAGAGTTATACATACTGAATACTAAAGTTATTCAAAATGTAAGAAGAGTTATACAATGACTGTCTGCAGATAAATAAAAGTCAAAACTTTTAACCTTGGTATCAAGTCCCTTGTCAATACTTTCTACAACATCCATCTGTAGATGAAAAACAATTGGGATTCAAATTATGCATATATTTAGTTGAAGTTATACATCATTCTATAAGAGTTATACAAAGAAGACGAGATTTTTTTACCTTTGATTCAGGTTTCTTGGCAATTTTCTTGACAAAAACAATTGTTAATTATCAAATGAACTCGTATTTCGTCTGCAAAACCATAATTAACAATTGAACAAATCAAGAGCAGCAAAACCATAATTGAAAATTGAAAAATCAAATGAACTCGTTTTATGATAGTTTAGCAAAGGCAATAATTGACAAAAAACAAGTACAAATCACTAAATAAGGAATGGAAAAAATACCTTATAAAAAAATGGAGACAGGCGAGTTTCCAGCCGAGTTGGAATTAATTGGTGGAGATGAATTGTGAGTTGGAATTAATTGGCGGAGATGAAAATGGCGAGTGGAGTTATCAGGAATGTGAAGAAAGAAAAAGGAAGATGAAATGACAGAAAATAGAGGGGAAAAAACGGCAAGTTGTTTTGAATTCTATGGGAAATGAGGAGGGAAATGATGACAGACTGATGGACATAACAGTAGCATGCATGGGTTAGTGGGTAAGTGGAGAGAGGTAAATATGAAATATATGCTGAGTGGGGTTTACTGCGCTTTTTGTGTGCAATCTTAGCCATTGGTTTGCTTGATCCAACAGCCCACATTAAGACTTATGGACTTAATATGATATAAGGGACTTAGTTGATCTCTTCTATATATATATATATATATATATATATATATATAGAATCGGATCCTCAGTCTTTAACCAAATTACGGTGCGAACTGCAACTAACTCCTTCTCAACCCTTAGATCAAACAAATCAAAGGCTGTTATTAGATGACTTATTACTCCTGCGTTTCATCTTTCTCCAAACACATACACTAACCCCACAACTCCTTCATCCTTATTGATCAGACCACCACCACCATATCATCACCGGAGCTCCGACGTCGACGTCGCCGGCACACCACCATTGCTCCTCCATCAGATCTCACTTATCGGCGGCGCTTCTTTCCATCCCATTTTCGTCCCTCTCTCTTTCCCCGCAGATTTAATCACCATCGCTTGTTTTCGCTCGTCGCCGGCGATAATAAAATCGACTAAGAACATTTTCTGGCTCCAAATTGTCGATTATGTTGCTGGAAAATTACTTTGTTGAAATATTGCTTTGTTTTTTGTAGATCTAACAATTAAATCGGGTTAAGAAAACTGAATGGCTAGTGTGGGTTTAATAACATCGACTAAGACATGTTTTCAGACAGAATCCAAAGCTTCTCGGGAGAGATTGCGCATAGAGAAGATGAATGACAGGTATGTATTTTTTTAACCTAGCAATACTTTTGGCTCATATAATCTGGTCGGTAATGACAGGGATGATATTGGTGCTGCAACTTTACCTTTGTTTTGAGCATTACACAAAGAACAACTCAAAATTAACAAAGCGGCTGCTAACATAAAATTTACGCTCTTCATGGTTTTTTTTTTTTTTCCGGAAAACATATGCTTCTGAAAAAGTTTTTCTTATAGATTTTACCAAAATGTTTCCGAATTCCTGCAATTTAACCCAAACCCATCAAAGATTAGCACTTTAGCAGTCGGGTTTGGCAACAAATATCACTGAGAAGTAATCCAGTCATGGCAGACGATGTTATTAAAGTGCCAAAAATGGTGGAAGCAGGTTCTGAGATTTCACATTTCAAATAATTGAGTAATTTCGGAAAGCTGGCATCCTTTTTGGCCCAAAGTGAAATTTCTCCTGTTTCGGATAGTCACTAAATTTGTTTGGTTTCACTGTCATGATATTATGCTCTGGTATAGTATAAGTTCGCAGAATTGAGAAAATTTCTGAATCCCGAAAGCCCTGCAAAAAGCGATAAATCTACTATACCTCATGATGCAATTTGTGTTTTATATAAGTTGGAGGCATCAAGAGCTGAAACAAAGGAAGAAAAAACTTCAAGATGTCAAGATGATACTCTAAACCTGAAGGTGTATATCATCAAATTTAGTACATAGGCCAGAATTGCTGTAAACCTGAAGCTTCAACTCTACGTCAAATCTTATAGTGAGTGAGACCTTCTTAACATTAACGCATGCCTTAAGATCATCGGGTACCTTCCTGTTGTTCGCAGGGTTCTCAGTCACTGGACTCATATTCATATACTTGGTAGTGCCTGAAACTAAAGGGCTGCCTATTTAAGAGGTGGAGCTTATGCTGGAGAAGGGTTTTAAGCCAAGCCTGTTGGGTGGTCCAAATAGTAGTAACAAGGAGACTAAAGCTGCTGAAGCATGAGGTTTATGGTGATCATCTTGAAGAGTTCAACCTAGTTTTTGACGTTTGATTCCCTACTTTAAAAGCTTTACTTTGGGAATCACTCAAATGTCTTGAAACGGTATAGATTTCCGATTTTCAGGTCATTGTAATTCACTAAAATAGTCTCATCTTCAACTTTCTGGTATCCATTACAGGTCACTGTTGATCAATCAAATGTCATATTGTCATGCATGTTCTGAAATTTATTTATGTAATTAAAATTCAATCAAATGTTAAAACTAAGCTGGGATTTTAAGTGATCATTCTGTGTAGCATAAGTTTTCAATTCAGTCAAACACCAAAATCAAATTGACTTGAACCCTCGGGAGTTGATGATATAGTTCTGTTTGACAACAATTTAATCATATAAATTTACTCCTCTAATAAAGGATCAGTAATGCTTAGTTATCCATACTTATTAATCATGACTCAAAATGACTCATTCAACACACATGCTTTATAATAAGCGTACCCATTTCCGCTTTCAATTTTCTTTTTCCATATCAGAAATCCAAAATATAAATAAAAATGAAATAAAAAGGAGGGAATAATGTAGGCAACATTAGACATAACACTGAAGTGAAAAGAACGGTATTGCCTGGAAGATCCCTTTATATATTAAATTAAGCCCCTCGTCATTTTCAATCGTGTGAACCGTACAAATTACCAAGACACCCTTAATACTACCCTCGGATACACATCGTATTAGTACCGGACACACATGGTATTACTACTAGATACACAAATTAATTTGTGCATCCAGTAGTAATACAATGTGTACCCGGGTTAGTATTTTCTGTATCCACGAGCTAAGGTTCAGAAACGCATAAAACTACAATGAAATTCTCATGAAAGTTGAAAGTAACCAACATGATACGAAGTACATGATAGATCTGCACCACCCTAACCTCCCAATATACGATAGGAAAATGCGGAGAATAAATTAAGTATAGAAATGACAGTGTCTGCACCAAGATCTTCTGATCATACTTCCATATTACAAAACTCAGGCATCTTCTGTGAACTATTGAAAAATCAAAAACTTTCAGCCATCCGGGCACTATTTGCTCTAAGTTTGGAGTAAATTTTGCCAGCAGGCGATCCCGTTATAAGACTACAAAGCAAACTCCGTGCTACCTTGATGCTTGTAGCAGATCCCAAAATATGAATTTTTGAGTCGGCAATCACAATTGCACTTGTGCCTTCATCTTCAGCTCCTTCAACTTCCATATCGCTATTCCAACTTCAGCTCCTTCAACTTCCATATCGTTAGTTGCACTTGTGCCTTCCATTTTGCTATCCCTCTGAGAACTGAAAATTACAGCAGATGAAGGTCGAGTGCAAGTATTAGAAATGCACAACATCACTCAAATTGAACCAGTGGAAAGAGAACTTGTTATTACACAATCCGTGACCATGAAAATCTGTTTGTTCAAGGTTAAACTGATACATGTACTAGGCAGAATAATTGGCATCTACTTCTACTATACAACCCATCTCAATGATTGCTACGCCCGATATAAGTTTAGTTTGCAAGGATATTTATAAGCTCTATAACTTTTACTAGTTGCAGACTTCCTAAAACATCTCTTCCAATACAAAAAGAAAAGGTCATTTGTAAACAACAAGTGTTATTTCAGTTTCACATGTAACGAATTCAGTCACCTGAAAAAAAATACGATAGCAAGTGGACACTCATTAGTTCGGGATTTGGGTTGGAGGAATAAACACCAGATAGGTCCATTCTAGTAAAAACTAAGTGCGCAACGGTCAGTTCTAACTTTTACAGTCAGTTCAAGGTGCACAGTACAGTTGTTTTCGCCCACTAAATGTTAAGAAAGTAGGTATCTTATCTTAGTTATGCCATATTTTGAAGGGTACATCACATAATCTCACAGGGGTGTTATTCAGCGAACATGAAGGCGGCTTTCTTTCTTGGAGATTGGAAGTAAATATCGTTGATTAACTCTTAAGTTTGATGAACTCATTTTTGTGCTAAATGAACCAGTGTGTTTTCCCAAAAACCCTGCCATAACTAACATCCCCAATTCCTTTCCCAATGAATCCCACAACCAGCAGCCCCACTGACCTCGATCAGCTGACAAATCACGCAGTCCACTAAACCCTCGCTATTGATCTCAAGGACAACATCACCCTGATGCCCTCTATTCCCACATCACGGTCTAATAATAAAGAGGTAGGGACATGTGTAAACCCGATACATGAGGGGTACCACACGAAAATTACACCACATCAAAGGTACCTTGGTTAATAATAGCTCTAACAAGAATGACTTCTTATTGCAAAATGTCAGTATTTTAAGGATTGATATAAAAGAACGAAGAAGATCAAAAGCATGTGCAAGCAAAAGAATCACTATAACAAGGATGATAATTACTACGGGATACACAAATCGATACAATAGATACATATGGTATTACCACCGGATACACATGCTATTACTACTAGATACACAAATCGATTTGTGTATCCAGTAGCAATACATGTGTATCCGGACTGGTATTTCGTGTATCCACGAACTAATTATCAATTAGACTACCAAACTGTCTTTCGTGTATCTAGCAAGGTAAAAGTATGTATCTAGTAACTCAAATGGGTGTATCTAGCAATCTGTCATTGTGATCATTGTGATTCCCCTTCTATCAATCAAAGTGTGAAAATGTCTGGACATACCCAAAAAAGGTTTCGTCCATATCCACCTTGCGGTTCTTCGCTTCAGTCACAACACTCAAATCAGCAACCCTTCAATTGCAAAAATTTAAAACATGAGTCGTTGCAGAAAATAGGAGTTGGGACTTGAGCATGAGAAGTTTATAGTGCAACCATATAATCAAACATACAAACAACCACCAATAACATAACCACCATTGTTTATTAATTGTTCAGATCTACTTACCGTAAATCTAAAAATGAAAATCATATCCCCTCGCCGTCGTTGGTCACCCTTCTCGCTCCAGAAATGAATCAACTGTGTGAGAGTAACGTCGCTGGGGATGTTAGGTTCGGTGACAACAGAATCAGATGGTGGTGGTGTTCTCCGGTGGAGAAAAGGCAGGGAAAAATGGAGGTCATGGTGACCGAAGATACGTACCAAAGAACGAGATGCACCGACACTGGTCGCCGGTGATGCGCCGGCGTCATCGTATCTCGCCGGCGGCGGCGACAACAGGTGAGGATAAGTGATGGGAGAGGAGAGTCAAGGGAGGTCGGGGGAGTATGGAATAGGAAAGGAAAAGGAGTTAATTTTATAGGTGTTAACTGTTTGCGTGAAATAGAATGTCATACCCTTAGTTCGTACGGTTCGTACTAAAACTTGGTTCGCACGGGATCCCGCCCTATATATATATATATATATATATATATATATATATATATATATATATATATATATATATATATATAGAGAGAGAGAGAGAGAGAGAGAGAGAGAGAGAGAGAGAAAAGGGATCATGTAAGTCCCATATATATTAAGTCCATAAGTCTTATAGAGAGCCATTAAATTGAGGGAAATGGAGGGATGAGATGAACTCACCCAAAGGTGATTAAAAGCCTAATAAACACTACTCACTAATCCACCTAATTAATCACTAATTTACTATATATTTGTTTTCCACCCACCCATTTCTCTCTCATCTCACACATTTCACTCTTCTCTTCTCTCAAAACCTCAATAAAAAAAACCAAAAAATCCAAATAAATAAAAAACCCAAAAAATCCAAACAAATAAAAAACCCCAAAAATAAAAAATCCAAACAAATCAAAACCCCTCTTCCTCATACACCACCACCCCACCCGACACCTCCACTCCACCACCCCACCCAACACCACCACTCACCACCACCACCGCACATCGAGTAAGTCAACGTTTTTTTTTTTTTTTTTTTTCAGATTGTGTGTCTTTTTTTTATCGTCTTTTTTTTGTTTTTTTTTTCGATTTTGTATTAAATTGTTTGTTTGGAGTTGTTTTATTTCTATTTGTTAATATTAATCTTAAATATACTAAAGTTACTATAATTCATATTTTGACATTTTAAAAATCGTCTTGTTTTTTATTAATCTTAAATCTCTTCTTGTTATACGTTTTTTTTTTAAGATTTCGGGTTTTAAATCTCGTTTTTTTCTGTGAGATACTTTTTTTTCATCTAAGATTTACTAAAATATTTTTCATAAAATTTGTTGTTTTAATCTTAGCTATATAAAAATTCTTATAATTTGTTGATTTTAAGCTTATATTTCACATTTTTATATAAAAATGATATAAAATGACTAAAGTTACACAGTTATGGGTAAAAGTTATACTGTTATGGACTAAAATTATACAAAAATGGACTAAAGTTATACAAAATTTGCCTAAAGTTATACAAATATGGACTAAAGTTATACAAATAAGGACTAAAGTTATACAAAAATTGACTAAAGTTATACAAATATGGACTAAAGTTATTCAAATAAGGACTAAACTTATACAAAAATTGACTAAAGTTATACAAATATGGACTAAAGTTATACAAATAAGGACTAAAGTTATACAAAAATGGACTAAAGTTATACAAAAATGGACTAAAGTTATACAAAAATTGACTAAAGTTATACAAATATGGACTAAAGTTATTCAAATAAGGACTAAAGTTATACAAAAATGGACTAAAGTTATACAAATATCTACATTAGAAATGTGTTGAACTTTTTTTTTTTTTGGTCGAAATGTAAGTCATATATTACCAAACATCAAAACGATACAACTCCAATCGACTAGGACATAAGCCTCCCAATCAACCGAGCGTTTTTCACTTGCATTTTGCTACTTACAACTTTCCTTACTCTAGTACAAATTACATTCTTAATAGCTTGAAAAACAACTTTCTGCATCAACAACACCTGATCATGTAAACACCTATTCCTAGCATACCATATTTGATAAAAAAGAGAACAAATGGTTGCTCCAGTAATTTTCTTCAGTAACAAAGACCTGCATCGCGTAGACAGCCACCATGTGACAGTATTCTATGCAGGAATGTCAACACCAAGCCAGCCAGACACTAACTGCAAGCACCTGCAACTGAATGCACAGGAGAAAAAAAGATGAGCATGCGACTCATCCATCAAACCACAAAGCAGACAACCACTCTCCCCTGGCACCCATCGTATTAATCAATCTCTAGTCATCAGCCTGCTCTGAACCGCAAGCCAAGCAATAAAATTAACTTTACCAGTTCCAATTCTCGACCATACCAAATGATGCCAATGCATCTCAGACCTAGTAGGAAGCAGCCAATGATACCCAGCTGTAATGATATATTCCTGACCCAAAGTGATCCAACTGTTACCAATGTACCCTTCTTTGAGAATCTCTTTCGCCTTACAAAGTTGCTTCCAAGACCAGCTAGCATTAAGAGAAGGAAAATAACTCATCCAATCCTTCTCTTTAATATAAATTGCATGAACCCACTTCACTCATAAATGGACTTTCTTATTTATAATCCACCAAATATACTTACCCATAGCTGCAATATTCCACATCCCAGCATTGATGAGTCCAAGCCCTCCATACTTCTTGGGCATACACACCTTCTCCCATGACACAGCAGAAGATTTATCATAATGCTCACTGTCCTGCCACAAGAAGTTCCTACAAACAGCCTCAATACTCCTAATGACCGTCTTGGGCAAAACAAAAATCCTAGCCCAATAATTATGAAGAGTACCAAGAACTGACCTCACAAGCACCAGTCTTCCTCCATAAGAAAGCTTGCGTGCCCCAAGAGCACGAATCCTCTCTACCACTCTCTCAACTAAGACAGCACAATCCAAAACAGATAGCTTTTTAGCTGAAATAGGTACCCCTAAGTACCTAAAGGGAAGCTTAGCAGGTACCATACCAGTAGCCTTGAGAATTTGCTCCCTCATCAAGTCATCTACCCCATTCATATACACATTAGATTTATCCACATTCATTTGTAATCCAGTAGCTTGTGGGAAGGTTACAAACGCATTCAGCATCACCTTGACAGATCCCAAATCTCCATGACAGAACATTAATAAATCATCAGCAAAGTACAAATGGGAGAGTTTAAGTCTCCTACACAAGGAATGATATTTGAAGTCCTGTTGCTCTTGAGCCACCATTAGGAGTCGGCTAAGATACTCCATACATAATGTAAAGAGTAAAGGAGACAAGGGATCTCCTTGCCTTAACCCCCTCCTACCTTTAAAGTGACCAAACACCCCTTCATTAAGAGAAATAGAATAAGATGGTGTAGTAATACATTCCATCACCCTGTCAATAAAAACAGTAGGGAAGCCTAAAGCAACCAACATATCCCTCACAAACCCCCATTCAACAGTATCATACGCTTTTTGGAGGTCTATTTTCATCATCACTCTAGGGGTACAATTTTTCCTATTATAAAATTTCACCAAGTCTTGACATATCAAAATGTTCTCAACAATATCTCGACCTTTAACAAAAGCACTCTGATTATCACTAACAAGCTCAGGCAACACATCCATTAACCTATTGCAAAATAGTTTTGTAATGCATTTATACACCACATTACAGCAAGCTATAGGTCTGAATTGAGTCACTAGCTTGGGCATATCAACTTTTGGAATTAAAGTTAGCACAATATGATTAACCTGCTTCAATAGCCTACCCTGCTCAAAAAAAATCCATAACTGCCTGAATGACAGTGCCACCAGTCACCTCCGAAGAATCTTTAAAGAATTGGCTAGAATAGTCGTCAGGGCCAGCTGCTTTAGTTCCAGGAATGGAGAACATAGAAGCTTTAATTTCTTCAGGAGTAACTGGCTTCATTAAAATTGCAGAATGAGCAGGCTGCACCATCCTCCCAGACTGGACCACACTTCTATCAACATGCTGAGTCTCCTTAGCCGACCCCAGCAGCTCCATATAATACAGTTCAAAAGCCTTATTAATACCATCAGGTTCCTCATGAAGCACCCCAGTGTTATCACTAATTTGAAAGACCTTATTAACAACTCTTCTTCTTTTAATAGAAGCATGGAAGAAAGCTGTGTTATCATCACCATCCTCAATCCACTGCATATTAGCTTTCTGACTAAGAAACTGATGCTTAGCTTTAAGAAGCCTTGCAACCTCCTTAGCAATAACTCTTTCATTGTCACACAGCTCAGAGTTCAAAGGAGTACTCTGCATCTCCTCTTGCATAAGTAGCAAAGCCTTATGAGCCAAGCTATAAGTATGCTCAATATTGTGAAACCCTTCCTTATTGAGCCCCTTCAGAGGCTTTTTTAAAAATTTCAACTTATTAGCCAGACAGAACATAGGAGTCCCAGGAACAACTACCTCCCAAGTATGACTAATAACATCTAGGAAATCATCAGCAAGTGCCCACATATTAAAGTATTTAAAGGGCCTAGGTCTCCTATCATGTTGCTCCCTGAGGGTAATAATACAAGGGGAGTGATCATATAACCCCTCAGGAAAGAACTTAGCCACACAATCTGGGAACTCAATTCCCCAATCATCATTCCCCAGGACTCTATCAATCCTGCTAAACACCCTAGAGCCAGCTTCATGTTTATTATTCCAGGTAAAAAAATTACCAATAGTCTTTACATTAACCAGACCACAAGAATGACAAGTATCCTGGAAATGCTTGATTTCAGCCCAACTAATTTCAGTACCAATCCTTTCATCAAGAAATAAGACATTATTGAAGTCCCCAAACACAGCCCAAGGACCTCATCCCCTAGCAGCATGACCTCTCAAAGCAGTCCAGAGATCAGACCTCTCAGCTAACTTATTAAAGCCATAAACCACAGTGAGTCTGAACTTGGTACCCTTACCATTATCCATCACCTCAGCAAAAATAGTCTGAGCAGTAACCTCCAACACATTAATAGTAAACAAACTAGGTTTCCAAATTAACCAAATCCTACCACCTTTATGACTAGAGTTATTAGTGCAAATAGCCCAATCACTACAAACTTTATTATGCACTTTATTCCAATTACTACATCTAACCCTAGTTTCAAGAAGACCAAATAACCCAACATTATTCTGATGAAGAAACCATTTAAGATCCTTCTGCTTTGTTAGGCTATTTAACCCTCTTATATTCCAGAAACCAACGTTAACCATGATCAGTAAGAGGTGTAACAGACCCCATTTCATCCAACTTCCTCTTAGAAATCTGAATAGCAGAGTTGAGAGCATCCATAAAGGTAAATCCAGGCCCCTTAATTCCAGAAGAGCTAGCTTCAGGAGGATCATCTCTAGCCAATCTGGAAAAAATACGGGCTGAAGTAGGGAAATTAACTTTCCTCACAGGGGGAACCACATGAGTAAGCACAGGACTCACCAAAGGCAAGCTCATAGGAGTTTTATCCTTATGTCCCACAGCCTGATGCTGAACCACAACCTGTTTTGGAACACCAGTCTGTCTAACCCCAAGTTTAGGACCAGTAGGCTGTCTGGTCCCAAGTTTAGGATCAACAGGCTTAACAGGTCTAGGTCCCATAGGCTTCCAGACCTTCTTGGGAACTTCCTTCTTTGAGTCAATTTTGCATTGATCCTGAGAATGCCCAATCCCTTTGCATTTATGACAAGAGATTGGAAGCCACTCATAATCAACCTGCACACATTGATCCTTCCCAGTTTCATCCACAAACACAATGTCCTTAGGAAAATCCTGATCCTTATTCACCTCAATAAGCAACCGAGGAAAGCTCAAAAAATTCTGCGAACAGTGTTCTCATCGCATTTAATCACCTTCCCAATACTACCACCAATTTTCTTAAGACTATTCATCCCCCAGAATTTAATATCCAATCCCTGCAACTTAACCCAGATTGGGATGACCTGCACATCATGCTTAACAAGACATGCTTCAGGCCTCCATTCATTAACTATAACGGGTTTACTATCAAACATAAGCGAACCATAATCTAACGCCTTCTGTTGATGCTCTTTCGTCTTAAACCGAACAATAAAAATACCATTTGTCATGAACGATATCTTATCTATCGCAAAACCAGACCAAACCTGCTTGATAAAACCATTAACCACCATCCATGGTGGCCTCGCACCGATAATAAAGCAATACACAGCAGTTGACCAAAATTCAATCTCACCTGAAACATCCTCAACAGAAATTCGAGGTTTCGGCGGTACTGAATGGGAACAACTCGCTGCATCCTGCCTCTTTCCAGTTGATTGCTGAGCAGTTACCAGGTTTTCCTGTAAATCATCCTGAATATCAAGCTCATTATCTAAATCATTCGATTGCAGATCCTTAATTTCAGAAGATATAAACGTATTTTTGTGTGTTTTGAGAATTTAATTTGGGATTATTGTTATGCTTTTTTGTTCGAGCCATTGCATCAGAACCCTAAAAGAAAACAGAATTTTTAGAACTTTCTCTCACTAGAATCTCTCTCATCATACGTATTTTTTTTTAATATAAAAAGCGACATAGGGAATCTCAATGTGTTGAACTTCTACTCAATGAATGTATAACTCTAGTAACGATAGGAATAACTTCTACTCAACGAATGTATAACTCCAGTAGAAATGTGTGTAATTTCAATGAAAGTATAACTTTTGTTTTCTCAATTCTCTTTGTTGACAAATGAAAAAAAATATAAGTATAACAATAAAAAATAACAAATAAAAACCAACACTATAAATTTGAATTTATATAATTATTGTTTGTATAAATTTAGTCCATATTTGTATAATTGTAGTCCATTTTTGTATAACTTTAGTCCATTTTTGTATAATTGTAGTCCATTTTTGTATAACTTTAGTCCATTTTTGTATAACTTTAGTCCATTTTTGTATAACTTTAGTCTATTTTTGTATAACTTTAGACCTTATTTGTATAACTTTAGTCTATTTTTGTATAACTTTTAGTCATTTTCGATAAATTAGTTGGAATTTATATAATTTTATGTAATTTTAGTCTAATTTTTTGTATAACTTTAGTCCAAAAGCGTGAAACTTTAGTCCAAAATCGTATAACTTTAGTCCAAAATCGTATAACTTTAGTCCAATATATAACCGAAGTCCTAAAACCACCAATACTAACTTTAAACCAACAATAACTTTAATGTTTTAAGGGTATAACTTTAGTCGTAAATAGTATAACTTTAATGTTTTAAGGGTATAATTTTAGTCGTAAATAGTATAACTTTAATGTTTTAAGGGTATAACGTTAGTCGTAAATAGTATAACTTTAATATTTCCAGGGTATAATTTAAGTCGTAAATAGTGTAACTTTTATAAAAACCAACAAAAAGAAACGAAAAAAGAATCGAAAATAATTGTAATCCATGATAACGAAAACCCATTAATCTAACAAAAAACACGAATATCTAAGAATAAACCAAATAACAAAAAAATAAACCAAATAACAAAAAAATAAACCAAATAAAAAAAACAAATTAACAATGAAAGCAGCAAAATAAATCTAAAAAACAAAAAAAAGACAAAAAACAAAACAAAACAAGATAAGACAAAAAACAAAATACACAAAACAAAAGCCAATACCAAATATTTTAAAAAAATATGAAAATCTTATAGGAGAGGGCGACGGTGGGTCGCGCATTTCAGATCTGATATGAGAGGAAGAAGGAGGTGACCGTGAGTGAGGAAGGAGGAGGTGGCCGTGGTTGGTGGGGTGTTGTTGTGGTGGTTGCTGTCGGTGGGGAAGAGTGATGGGAAGGTTGTTGCGGTGTTGGTGTTGGTGTTGGTGTTGTGGTGGAGCGGCAGGATGTGTGGGATGGAGAAAATGGGTCGTGGTGGCGTGCGCGGCAGGACATTGGGTCGTGGTGGGTTGTGGTTGCTGCGGTGGTGTCGGTTCGAATGGAGGGAGACGAAGGAGGTGGTGCTGGTGGGGTTCGAATGGAGGGAGGTGGCAGTGGAGATCGAATGGAGGGAGGCGGAAGTGGTGGGAGGTTGGGTGTTTTTGGGTTTTTTTTGTTGGTTTTTTTTTTGGTTTACTGATGAGAGGAATGAGAGAGAATGAGGGTATGAGAGAAGTATTAAAGAATGAATAATGAGGAAGTAGGTAGGGAGATTAGAATGAGGAAGAAGTTATACAAGATTAGAAGAAGTTATACAAGATTAGGGAGAAAGATTAGTGAAGTGCAATTGTAACCCTTCAATGAGATGTAATTCTATATATATATATATAGAATTAGGATAACATGAGTCCACCCTATCTTTTTGAGTCCCGTGAGTCCACTTATGTATCACACGTTGTACACAAAAATATCACGTTTTTTTTTTTAAAAAAAAAAAATTAATAAAAAGTTTTATTTTATTTTTTTAAAAAAAAATTTAAGCTGTGATATTATTTAGTATAACATGTGATATTGTATCTGAGTTTGTGAATCCGGTAAAAGAGTATCACGAGTTATACAAAACAATATCACACCTTATAATAAACAATATCACTGGTTGTACTAAACAATATCACGTGTTATACTATACAAAATCACACCACAAAACCTAAAATACGCCAAACTACTTCTCTAAAGCTTGCACGCTATATCATTTTACAGCGGTACAATGGAAATTTGTGAGCATCTTAAATGATTTTGATAAATTTTACAGTAATTTTTCAGCATAAAATATCATTTGAGATCTAAATAACCACCATAATAAGCATATCAGTGAGTTATTGGGTATTGAGCTGATTGCATATCAGTGAAACTTGATTTTGCATTTGAGTTTTTGCCATCGGTTTGTATGCAACTTTTGTAGGAATATATGTAGGCATAATATCAGCAAGTTGGTGTAAGTAATGGAGCGAACAACCAAGTACAAAATTCATCAGCTGATTCAGCTCACTTGACGATTGATGTATCTCTAAGAATTTCATAATCTACTAGAGAGATAGTCTCAACTCTCAACTCAAGTAGACCCTTAGACCGTCTGAATTTTTATCAATACACTACCCATACAATTACATTGTTCTTGTCACGACTCAATTTAACAATCAGATTCTATTCTTCTATAATTTAGATACGGATCAGTTAATATGAATTAGTCTCATGGTAATATCATCATGAGTCATTGAGACGGGACTAAATGAGAATTACAGATACTTGTAAGCTATATTAATCATGAAATTTACAGTTTCTTAGATTTTGTGCACGCATGTGTGGCCGTGTGGGTCAAGGATAGACTTGCTAATGTATGGAGCACCTTCATGTATTATTCTATTGTTGATTAAGACCCCATATTTTAATCTCATGCTAAGAAGGGCAAGCTTTAAGGGATAGTACCTAGATTTACAATCCCTTCTGAAAAAAATTTCGAAAAAAAAATATTCGTGATATTATTATGTGTAGTGCGTGATACATAAGTGGACTCATGGGAGTCAAATATATAGGTGGACTCACCGGATTTTGTCTATATATATATATATATATATATATATATATATATATATATATATATATATATATATATATATATATATATATATATATATAATAATAATGTTTTATTTTTAAATATTTATGTGTTTTTCAGGTGGGATGATTCGGAGATCAAGCAATATGTTACTTGGTCGTTCACCCGTAACCTCGAAGATGAGTACTTCACTAGATGGGGTGAAGCGAGCCAAGCACAGCGTATGAAGATGTGGAATTATTTTGTGGTAATTAATTTGACACTTATCTATAATTATGTATTTCAATAATAATTTTCTTAAGTATATATAATAATTTGCTTAAGTTTTATATAACTAATTTGACACTTGCTTTTGAAACAGACTCATGTAAGATCCGTCGATCGTGGCCATGATCCTAGGCCTGAGTAGCAGACTAGGGTAACAAGGCGGATTATCTCTCTTATTAATGGATTGAAGTATAATAAGAAAAAGCCAGATTGGGTGTCTGATACTTGGTGGGAGAACCTTAAGACAAGGGAAGAAACCGATCCCGATTTTGCCAAAAACTCAAAAATAAACAAGGTAAATCGGAGGTCGGGTGCTAAAGATGGGAAAGCATTGGGCACCCACACTCTTGGTCGAAAGAGTTGCTCCGATGGTTTTAAGAAATTGGTGAGTATTGTTTATATTGCTTTTAAAAAGTGGTTAATATAAATGATTGGCGAATATACTTGATTTTACTTGTTTTCATGCTACTTTCAGGGTGCAGAGGCCACTCCGTACAAGTTGTTTCAGAAGATGAAGAAAAATAAGAAGGGCGAGTGGGTTAATCCTCGAGCTGCTGAGATAGGCGTAAGTTATTGTATTCAATTTAATGTTTATGTTAATAAATATTTTAGGCATAGGTTAAGCTTTATTCCATCTTTAATTTATCCAATTTTCCCAAATTTTCTCAATTATAATAACCATTTCCTTATTTTTCTCCACTCACAATTGGGTGAAGAAATATTATATTAGTGAAAATAAATTAATTAAAGACATTAATTTGAATTTAGATAAGGCTTATCATATGCCCATTGGACACATTTTACAAAAACCCCATATATATATATATATATATTAAATCATGTGAGGCACCCTCCTTAGGATGAGGCAGCTGAACCATTTCTAAACCATTGGATCTAAAAACTAATGAGCATCAGATACGTCCACATGTCCCGTACATAACCCAATCTAACAAACACAATTCGTGTCATATTCCATCATTTACTCCACCGACTCCACACTCTTCACTTTCTCTCTCTTCATCCCGTTTTCGTCTACAACTCGGTCTTCGCCATTCACTCACATTTCGATCGCCATTTTATCAGTCAACCTTTGATCGCCATTATCAACATAATTTCTTCTCGGAATTAGGTAATTTTGATAAACTAATTTTCACTTCGATTCATCCCGATTTCATTCCGCTTCCAAAACACTAATTTTTGATCAACTTAATTAATCTGTTAAATTTTCGTTTAATTACTTATTTCGTTCTTGTTTTGCAGGTTTTGATCGATTTTCTCCGCTTCTTCGTATGTACCTTTCCCTTTCTTTACTATTTACTACCTAGATTTCTTTTTTTATTGCTTAATCTGTTAACTTTTGGTTAGAAACTTATTTTATTAGTTTAATTACTTTGTTTTGCTCTTGTTTTACAATTTTCCTTCACTCGATTTCATGTATTTCTATGCGTTTCTATTGTGCTCCATTATGCTCGCAATTGGAGCTTCGTTGTTATTGTTCATTGTTAGTTAGGATCGATTTCATGTAACCTAGGTTTGTGACGAAACACTCATTACGAAATGTTGAATAATACCTAAGTTTATTAGCATAAATAGTCTATGTTGTTGTTTCATAGTTAATTTTAGTAGCTTCACCTCTATTTTGCGAGTTTTTGGATGCTTGAGTACAAATTTTTGTGATTACCTTATCGTTCTTTGGATGTGTGTTTCATTATGGATCATATATTCGATAAAGTCCTTACAGTCGCTTTAGTTGTATGGTATTTAAGGTTATGTTTGAAGGTCATCGATCATTGCACACCAAATGTACTGGTTTTACTGTGTATGTTCCTTTAATATTTTCATATGTGACGCCTAACACAGCAACAACCGTTGTTTCATTCTTGCATTTGCTTTTGTCACAATAATATTGGTCAATCACAATCGGTAGCTGAACCTCGGTCATTTGAATGTTTGAGAACATTATTCCTTGCACATATCCGGAACCACCCTGGAGAACAGAATAGTTGGAGGCATAAAAGTTAAAAACGATATAACATACAAGTAATTTTTCTATGATATAAAGTTTATTACACAAATGTACTGCTTGAGGTATTGTTACTTATTTCTTATGCACTGATGATATTACTCAACTTTTTATAAGTAATATTTGTCGTTCATCTTCTACCTGCCATGTCTTTATGTGGACTCCTGTCATCGCGCCTTGCATACTAACGTCTCTGACGGTGACATTAGACACACAAGCATTAGTGCTGAACCTCCTTAGACTACCAATGTTGCTGCCATGTCTAGGTCCATAGTTTATTCTGGACACCGTACTAATTATTTATGAATAAAGACTTTTATTGTTGAGAATATGAGTAAAATGTCGGCCATTACTTTGACCAGTATTTACGTAACCTAAGTTTATTCTTATGCAGCCTGCAATACTTCATGTCCAGATCTTGCGCATTGGACAGTTTGTTATCCTTAGTGTACCTTCAGGTAGTGGCTCATCTACTTTACTTGTTTCTACGGTTCTAGGGAAATTTTATTTTGTGGCTCATCAATGTTCTTTTACCTTAAGAGTTCACCATAATGGTTGGTAGGCGCCTTCGTGATGTTGTCAATTTCAGTCACTTTAGGTATATTTTATGTCACCTTAGGCCTATTTTTAGTCATTCTATTTTTTGTCATTTTTCGAGTTATAATTGTCAAAAGTGAGATTAGGTGGTGTAAGATTTTGTGAATCTTGGAGCTAATATTGTGAACCTTGGAGCTAGTTTTGTGAACTTTGTACCTGATTATATAAAATATCGACTTGATTTGTGAAGCTTGATTTTGTGAAACCTGGATTTCATTTTGTGAAACCTAGATCTGATTTTGCGAAACCTCGACATGATTATGTGAACTCTTGTAATTTATATGTTTTCGGTCATACGATATCCCTTTTCGGCAGTTTGCTTTTCATGTAATTTATATGTTTTCGATCATAGAGTATCCCTTTTGAAATGCACTCTTGTCATATAAGTGTGTGTGTATCTGTTTCGTTTCGTTTTCTTTGTGATTGCAGAATGATAGAACATTTAGCTTACTGCTGACTGCATTTAACTATGTTGTAACTTATTATCCTACATCCTAAAGTTATGCTTGTAATATAAGTTAGTTTTGGTTACTTTATTAGGCTACCATTATAATTAAAATCATAGTTTTGATTGTGTAGGCGGGGGTAAAGATCAATGTCAGTGTAAACTGTTAAGTTCTGGTTTTCATTCGACTCATGTGAACTACCTTTACACCCAACTGAAATTATATTACCTAATCAAATGTGGGATTTTTTTTTAATGGAAGGGCTCAACATGCATTTTTGTTGAGTCAATATTACGCAATTGCGGCTTCAGTACAGGGCTTTTTACATCTCCCCATCTCATTGATGTCATGGAATGATTTTGAATAAATGGGTGAGCGAATATAGCTTTTGTCAAAAGCTTTTCTTGTTGTATTATGCATAGTTATTCTGTCTTGTATGTAGAAATCTCTTACATGCTTATATTACTTTCGTGATATGAAAATATTGAAGACTACCTTTGTCTTCTGTTTCTTGTCAGTTTACTTCTATTTTTGTGATGAGTTTTTATTAAGAAGGCCAAAGGCGAAAATTTTAAAAAAGGATTATAACTCACCTGTCATTAGAGTACAGCTCTATCGACATATCTTATCATGTTTTCTGTGTTGTGGAGATTTTTAATCTCGTCTTCTGTTGACCAAGTTATTGGTTTTGTTGATGAAATATTTGATCGCGGCGTCAGTAGTGTTGAAGGGTGTTGGCAGTCTTCTTTTTGCTTTTGGAAGCACTATGGGAGCGTATGTCCTAAATACACAAAATAAAGACCCAGTTTCACAAAATTGGATCCGAGATTCACAAAATTAAGTTCAATATTCACAAAATAATCCCCAAGTCACAAAATTAGGTTCCGGATTCGCAAGACTAGCTCCAAGATTCACAAGATTAGGTCCAAGATTCACAAAATTAGGTTCAGAGTTCACAAGATCAGGCCCGAGATTCATAAGATTAAGTCCTCAAGGTTCACAAAATAAGGTTCAAACATAGACCTGTTTTTGTGAAATCTGGACTTGATTTTCAGAATCTTGGAGTATATTATGTGAACCCTAAACCTGATTCTGTGAAACCTGATTTTGGCAAACATAACCCTGATTTTGTGAAACCTGGACTTGATTTTGTGAAGCTTGGACTAGATTATGTGAACCCTAGACCTGATTTTGTGAAACTTGATTGTGTCAAACTTAGGCTTGATTTTGTGAAATCTAGACTTCACTTTGTGAAGCTTCGTACGTTTCTTTCCGTTTCTTTACTATTTCATACCTTGATTTCGAATTTGGTTTATTACTTTGTTAAATTTTGGTCGTAACCTTATTTATTTAGTTTAATAACCGAGTTTCACTCTTGTTTTGCACGTTTTGATCGATTTATCAGCTTGTTTGCTCCACATTGTTACTCTGTATGCTTCTTTCCGATACTTACTCTTGATACATATTGTTTAAACAGTTATTACTCTTTACTTTCTTGGTTAGTTACTAAATTTACATTCTTCGTGATTCAGATCGAGTCTCGTATTTTTCCTGTTCATTTCCTTACCTGCAAATTTTGCGTTCCTTTGGAGCACGTTTGGATCTTTGAATTTTAAGTTTTCCCTCTGTTCAATTAATCATCTACGGTAGTGTTTCTTGTGTTCTATGTCTATCTTTTCGCCTTGGTGTACTTCTTTGCTATACTATTACTTTGTTCGGAGTGTGTTTTTAATTGCACACTTCACACATCTAAAACATGAATTTTCTTTTTACTTAGCTTTACGTAGATAAAATGGTTGTGAGTCATATTTTACCTTTTGTGGAGTAACATTTTGTGCTAGAGGCTAGAGACTAAAGAGTGTTTAACCATCATATTCTGTCTACCTTAGCTGCCAATGAGTCTAATTGTGCCGCCAATGAACCATATGCGATAAAACCGAGGATATGTTAGCTAAGACAACTTCTTGATAATGTCACTCTGTCAGTCGAAATGTTCAGATCTAATCATTTTCCATTGTTCTAGCATTCAAAGAATAGTGCTGATCTGATGATGTCTCTTTGACATAACCGCATAATTTGATCCCCTCTTACCCTACCATTCACATCATTAATTTGTAGCACCTTGTTTTAGGCTCTCCTCAGTTTCATATAAAAATGAAGCCTTATATTCCATAACGTTAGGTTGTGAATATGATATATTTCTCAGGGTGATTAGGTGGTAGTAGCAACCGAGGTAGAAGGAAAAGGAGAGGAGAAGATGTGATCCATCCTCTCAAGGTGTCCCTCGACGACCTTTATGATGATACCACAAAGAAACTCTCTATGTCTCGTAATGTAATCTGCTCAAAGGGCAGTGGGTGAGTATTCTTCTTACATTAGTTTTGTATTATCAATGATTCAGTTGATAAGTTGTAGTAGTATCCGCCTGACTTTGATTGTCAGCCAGCCCTTACAAGTTATATCAACTCTTATTATTCCCGATTAATTTTGATGGTCAACCCCTTTATAAATTTTGACATCAACGACCTTATGTATCACTGAGTTCTCACTCCCTTCATCCATGGATAAGCTTCATGGTCTGTTTTGCATGGAAGTAAATCAACTTCCTAAGATGTTAGGGAAACGTGAGTCGATAAAAGATGTGAGATTACAAACCATATTGACCACTAACATACATAAAAGTAAACATTTTAAGTAGGAAATTTATTCAAGGAGACCCATAGAAACCAGGAAGTTTATTCATAGACGGTAGTTTATTGCGTCCGACTGTATATTGCATGAACGTTCACAGTTGTAAAGGTGTTGAATTTGTTTTTTCTCTGATTTTTGTTGTATAGATCAATTCAAGGCAGTTGATGACGAGGGTATGCTAATCTACCAGAGGCCATTCATGAAGGATAAGCTATACATCCACTTCTCTGTGGAATTATCCGAGTCACTTAATTAGCCTTGACCAGGTCGCAGCTTTGGAGGCAGTTCTACCACCCAAGCCATCAATGCAGCTCTCGGAAATGGAGTTGGACGAGTGTGAAGAGACCACAATGTATAGCATTAACATTGCGGAATAAATGAAGAGGAAGCAAGCTCAGGCCCAACAAGAGGCAGATGATGCAGATGATGACGAACCCCATGGTAGCCAGAGGGTCTAATGTGCTCAGCAGTAAGATGTGGTTCATATTTGTGTAATCTGAATACCTAATAGCAACAAATGCTAGTTTTCGTATCTCGTTCATTTTTCTCGTTGAAAATGTGATTTACATCATGCATTTCTGAATATTTCGAAGAAATATGTTTACTTTTTAGATCGCTTGAATCAAAAGCATTGAATTTATGCTTCTTATCACATGATTTATCAGGGGTTCGATATGTTTTGGATTGATAATCGAATCTTTCATCCCCTCGCGAAGAGGAGGTAACAAATTTGCCATTATTGTACATATGAAGTGGTAGCTTTATTTAGGAAAATTTATCGAGTACTGGTTCTTGTCACCGCTTTTCCACCCTTACTATGGCCTTTTATACTTGGATAATTGAATGAACTTTCAATTGTAACAATGTACAGGAAGAGTAATGATAGTACAAAACTATGTACCTTCTAGTTTCACAAAATAAGGTTTAGGATTCACAAAATAAGAAAAAAACAATTTCATAAGTAACTGATTTCACACATTAAGCTCCAAGTTTCACAAAATCGCCTTCTAGTTTCACAAATTAAGGTGTAGGATTCACAAATAAGAAATTAATTAAGAAAACAAAATCACCTTCTACTTTCACAAATTAAAGTGTAGGATTCACAAATAAGAAATTAATAAAACAAAATTACTTTCTAGTTTCACAAAATAAGGTCTAGGATTCACAAAATAAGAAAAAAAAACAATTTCATAAGTAACTGATTTCACACATTAAGCTCCAAGTTTCAGAAAATCACCTTTTAGTTTCACAAATTAAGGTGTAGGATTCACAAAATAAGAAATAAAGAAATTTCATAAGTATACGATCTCACACATTGAGCTCTAGTTTCACAAAATCACCTTCTAGTTTCACAAAATAAGGTCTAAGATTCACAAAATAAATAAAAACTTCATAAGAAACGATTTCACACAGTGAGCTCCAAGTTTTCACAAAATCACCTTCTATTCATAAAAATTTCGTTAATTCAGTCATAAAATTTCTTCGGTATTTATGCCCACCTGGTTGCAACACCATTCTGTATATATAGTTCAAGGGAATAGAGATTATAGGACACGTACCAAACCAAAGCAATAAAACTAACAATAATCCTACTCATATTCATATATTCATTCATCAATTTTTCAACCTTTGTCTTATATTGCTTCTACACTCGCAGCCTCCACTTCTTTGAAAAAAAAATGGTGGATATAGGGGTCAGTCATGCTTGAAAACCATTTTGTCTACTCTGACAAGTGCATTCTAGTAATTAAACAAACTCTTGCTTGAACTTTCAAGTTATGGTATCCATGCACGAAGATATTAACTGAGCAGATATTGTGGGGAAAGTGGCCTTGAATTGATAGTCGTCAACCCATCGTTTATCATTGGCTCGTTGCTTGCACCTCATTCCTCAACCAACTAGCACAAGCACATTGCTAGTAGTGCTTGGAATCATCAAAGGTAAAACCTATCAAAAATTGATCTTCAAAATCAGATGATAAAATTTTGCCATTAGTAACAGATTGTGTGTTAGTTATTTAAGATAAAATCATATTGTAGAATAAATTCGTATAGACAGCCGCTA
The DNA here is from genome assembly GCF_048544455.1 of Silene latifolia. NCBI lineage: Eukaryota > Viridiplantae > Streptophyta > Magnoliopsida > Caryophyllales > Caryophyllaceae > Silene > Silene latifolia. The sequence continues at coordinate 25,939,591 of NC_133537.1, read as the reverse complement.
AAACAGAGAGTACTAACTATTACAAGGTTCACAAAATCAAGTCCAGGATTCACAAAATCATGTCCTAAATTCACAACTCTCTGCTCACATATAGGTTGTAATTTTAATATTCAAGAATCCGCATCAACTCTCTACTCACATATCTTCACGATTGAAGACGACAGGACTCACAAAAGCAAGTAATATGTTTTTGCAGACAAATGACCCTATGCAACTCAGCCAAGATTTGGAAGTGTTAAAATGTTAAGACTCATATTTATAGACATACCCATGTCTTACTTGTGTCTTCGTCAATGGTGATAATAATATGATTCTCCCAATTTTCATCATTTTCTTCAAAATCTAAATCGAACTCGAGAAGTGTTAAAAAATTACGGATATGGAGAGTAGTTAAAATGTTGAAAATCAAACTTATATAATTAACTTTATACCATGATGAAGCGGCTATTATAAGGTTCACAAAATCATGTCTAAGATTCACAAAATTAGGTCCTAGATTCACCACTAAACAAACATATATGCATCATAAAATTAACTTTTCACCTTGACAAAACGACTATTATAAGGTTCACAAAATCGTGCCTAAGTGATGAGTAATATTTTGGTAGCTTTTACCCCGCGCTTTTACTCTTATTTAACTCGATTTTGTGTGCATTAAATGTTTAAATAACTCATTTTTTAGTTTTATTAGTTAATTAGTATTTAGTAGTTTAATTCTATTTATCGCGAATAAATATATTTGTATGTCGGAATTTAGTTTTAGCTCATTTTATATGTTAATTAGTAATTATTAGTTTTATTGTGATAATTGCAAATAACTGTTTTTATATGAGAATTAGTTACTGCGATTAGTTGTGTTCATTTTGTAGGGAACGGATTTGTAAATTGTTTTAGCAGGATTTTCAGTGATCTAGAGCGTCCTGCCAGGAATTTATATGTAGGGTGATCTAACTCGAATAACTTGCCTGATTGGTATAATTAAATGTAAAGCAAACTAACAAATAATGACACAAGGATTTTATACGTGGAAAAACCCTGGGAATAAGGGAAAAAACCACGGGCACCAAGCCAGGAGTGATTGTTACTATGATTTTGGATAGCCTGACAGAGTATTGTTATATCAGGCGTGACAGGCGAATATATTGCTTAAGAATACAAAGTATTTGAGTAAAAGTGATGGTATATCAGATGATCCTTCTTGTCTTCCCTTTCTTTCTATTTATAGGTGGTTGCTTTCAATCCCTTTGTGCCGTTTAGGTTTTCCTGGTAAATAGGGAATGTGCCCTATTTACCCGGAGATGGTTGCTTCTTTCTTAGCCGTTGCTTTGACTTGCTCCTATATCTTTGCCTTCCTGAATTGGTCTTCCTTTTTTATAGGGAACATATGAGACTGCTTGTTTGTTGCTCGCAATGGCCTGGTGCTTTATCTTTTCAGTGCTTTGGTTATTTCTCGCTTTGTCTTCAATCAACTCCCGCTTAGTGCCTGTCAATCTTGGAGTAATGCCTGGTTTTAGATCTCTAGAGCCTGGAAGTTGTCTTTGGCTTTGCCTGGCCTATATCAGTCGAGGCGGATAATTTAGGGCCCAACAATTGCCCCTTATCTTCTTATTCCTTTATTGGGTCCGGCCAGGAATGAGGAGATAAAAATTTGGGCTGAAAAGTGATTTGTGCGGGGACTTTCTATCGGATTCAGAATTTGAGTTTGCTTCAACTTCTTGTAACGGTTACTTGCCATAAATAGGGTAGGTTCACAAAACCCTAGGAGAGTCATGATTGATCTTAACCACTTGCTTTCCTAGCCGTTATGGTTTTGCGGCTATAAATATCTTGTTTGTTTCGTGTATGTCTTCACATTCCAATCTCTAACTTTCTTCTTTCTCTTTCTAAAAAATTCTTCCTTTGCAAAAATTCATCTTTTAGAAAAAATAATATATGGCTGGTGGCGGAGAAGGACAGCGGACTTCAAAAGCTCTGCTGAGGTTGAAAAAGTTCTGTTGAAGTTGAAATGGCCTGCTTTGAGGTTGAGGGGTCCCCAAGTCATTCCCGAGGATGACGTGGTGGAGGTTGTTCCTCCTCCGGAGGTTCTGTCCATGTCTTATAAGGGGTTGAGTATTCTCCTAATAAGGCTTTAGCGATCTCTTTCCATGAGGCTAATCAACTGAAACCCTTTTTGAGCATTATATAAAGGGCGGGGGTCTCATTCCTCATGGGGTGAGGTTTGGATTCCCGAGAATGGTCCTATCGGGGCTAATTGGAGTAGCCGGGTTGGTTCTGTATTTTTGAGTGGGCTTTCGGGGTGGTGGTCAACTTCCCTTTCTCCTTTATGGCCGAGGTGGTTAGGGCTATTAGGGTTCCTCCGTTTCAACTCATGCCAATGGTTTGGAAGATTGTCCATTCTATTGAGCATTTATGTTCTAAGCATAAGTTGGTTATTACTCTGGATGATTTTAAGAATGTTTATCATCTGAAGAGTCATTCTCTTTGGGAGGTTCAATTTTCGAGTCGGGTCAAAGATGGCTCACCTGATCACCAATTTTGATTCGGGGGATGATAAAGGTGGGCTCGGACTTATATGTTTATCAAGGTGATTCAATTGCCCCGACTGGACTATCTCAATTATCCAGTTGTTGAAGGAGGTAATCTTTCTTTCCTGCATAATTTTTGTTTTGGTAATAGTATTTTTTGGAGAGTTTACTTACTTTGCCCGTGTTTTCTTTTAGTAAATGATTGGGTGAATGATCCCGATCTTTGAGGGTCACTGACCGGATAGCAGCGTTTATGGCGTTGCACGAAGAGGAGAGGGCTTGGCCTCGCCTGCAGGGGCAAGCCGCTATGCCTCGTTTTAAGAAGGCTAAGTTGAGCACTTATAAGCCTGTGAAGAGCACTAAGGTTCCAGGGGCATCTTCATCAGGGAGTAAGTTCTTTTGCTTGTTTTGTCATTCTGTTTTCTGTATTGGATCCATGCTTTTATTGCTTGATTTTAGAAACTCGTCGTGCGGCTACCAGGGCTTCGCCAGGATTGCTAGTTTTGGTCTGTCTTTGGTGAAGGCGGGGTTTCTCAAATTACGGGGAGAAGTCAAAGAGCGGTGAGGCAACGGGGAGTGATAGTCTTGTTCAAATTCGGGAATCGTGCGGGGAGCTCGGTTGGTATCGCTGAAAAGGTTGTGGATGAAAGTGATCGTCCTGAGAAGAGGAAGAGAGTGGATGAGTCTTTGGGAGGAGTTCATGAGGTCGGGGGAGTCGGGGCTCGTATGGATGAGGTCCATTTGCTAAGGATCAAATTCAGGCTCGGGCTTTTGTGGTTGATGATCCTTATTTCAAGTATCGAGCAGGAGGCTTCTGCTCGTGCTTTAGCCGCTATGTATCGTTCCGGGGATTATCTTTGCCAACCTGGTTTCCATGCTTCAGGAGGTATATATTTTTTGTCTTTGTTTGTTGTGGGTTTTTGTGTGTGTTTTCTTTTTTTTGTGGCTTAGATGGGCATTTTCTTTTGTTTTTAGAATGTTAATGATGTCTTTGAGGAGTGCTGTCAACTGGAATCGATTCATGGTCTAAAAATGCCTTGGATTGGGAGGTACAAATCTTGAAAAAAGATGCTTTGACAAGTTTAAAGGCGATTTGGAGGTGTCCAAGGCTGAGAATCATTCGTTGAAGGAGGATAATGAGGCGGGGAAGGCTCGGTTCTTTGGTGGAGTCTGCTAAGTGAAATCTGCTCAGGATGCTTTGAAAGCTCTTCGAGGCCAAGTTTGATATTGCCCAGGAGGAATTGAAGGTGAAAAGCAGGCTATGCGGGAGCGATTAAAGGTAAATGAAGAATTGGCTGTGGAGAGGGACGAGGTTCGGGCCAGTATAAAGATCTTTGCTCTGTATTTCTTTGGCAAGGGTCGTGTGGATGCTATGAAAGAGCCTGCTGAAGTCGGCCTTTTGGAATCCCGATCGAATTGGTGATCTCAATACCACGTATCCTGAGCTTTGTAAGTTGCATGCTGATGAGGAGGTGGATTCTCCTCCATCCAAAGGGAAAAATAGTGATGTTGAAGGGGATGGAGATGAAGAAGAAGAGGCTGCTGATGAGGGGATTGGTTCTGCTACTGTGTCCAAGGTGGGCTAGTTTGAAATATTTTTTTTTTTTTTGTTTGTGTTGTTTTGGCCTATTCAGGGGGGGATGTTCCTTGAACAAATGATTTAGGATTTGTTTTGGTTTTTGTTGGCTTTGCCTGAATGAACGGTGTGTTCTTTTTGCCTGGGAAGGATGTATTCCTGGGTAGGTTTGAATATATATGTCCTTTCCCTTCTTGATTTTTTTGCTGTTTTTGACTGGAATTTGTACCTGTATATTCATGTGATATTTTTGTTAGAATAATGCCTGTCAGGAGGGCTTATGGCCCTCATTCCTGTGTTTATGGGGAATGGTGGCTTTTTCTGCCTGTCAGGAGGGCTTTTAAGAATGAGGGTGGTTGCCGGTCAGGAGGGCTTATGGCCCTCAGCCTGTCAGGAGGGCTTTTTTGACAAGTACTATGGTCTATTCCACCTTTGTACTTGTCTTTTTATGTACTGAGCTCAGTTTATTTTTCGGGTCAGGCAGGCAGGTGCCAAATTAGAGCATTTTTAGAAATGCTGTTCAGGTTGGGTGGAGTGGCCCTCAATCCTGAACATTTGTTTAAGCCTAAAGTATAACATATAATAAGTAAAAAGAAGGCGTAAAACAAGTTTTCAGGATTTGAAATAAAGTTTTAGGTGAAATTAAGAATGATAGGCAAGTAATTTAGCACATAGCAGGTATGAAACTTAGCACATGTATATAGGGTGAGTAGTTTTACCTGCTTCTCAGATATGAAATAGTTTTAAGTGGAGAATGTTCCAAGATCTGGGGATCATTTCTCCTTCCAAAGTTTGTAGCCTGTAAGCTCCTTGTCCCACTATTGAATCAATTAAGTACGGGCCTTCCCATGTAGGGGCTAGTTTGCCTGCATTCTTTTCTCTGGTGTTGGGGAAAACTTTCCTTAATACCAGGTCTCCTTCTTTGAATACTCTGATATTGACATTTTTGTTGTAACTCCTGGCTACTGTCTGTTGGTAGGCGGCTATCCTGACTTTGGCTGCATCTCTCAGTTCCTCTGTTAAGAGTAGGTTATCTTGTAATAGGGGTCTGTTTTCTTCTATTGTGTTCAGGCTGCTTCTGGTAGTTGGCACATGAATTTCAGCTGGTATTACTGCTTCACAGCCATAGACCAGGGAATATGGTGTTTGGCCTGTGGTCGCTTTTTTGGGTGTGGTCTGTCGGCCCATAGAACTAGGGGAGCTCTTACGCCCATCTTCCTTTTCTTCTTTTCAGCTTTTTCTTCAGGCAACTGATTACTACTTTGTTGCTTGATTCTGCAACGTTGGCTTTAGGGTAGCCTGGTGTAGATGTGACTAAATTGATATTCCATTGTGCACAGAAATTAGCTGTTCTTTTTCCCACAAATTGTGTCCCATTATCACAGACTATTTCTGAAGGTATTCTATATCTACATATGATATTTTTTTGATGAATGATATGACATCTTTTTCTTTGACTTGCCTGTAAGAGTCTGCCTCTCTATCCATTTGGAAAAGTAGTCGATCATTGCTAGCATAAAGACTTTTTGTCCAGGCGCCTGAGGTAGCTTTCCTACTATGTCCATGCCCCATTTCATGAATGGCCAGGGGGCCGAGATGGAATGTAGTAGTTCTGATGGTTGATGGATATAGGGGGAATGGATTTGACAGGCTTCACATTTTGAGCTGTATGCTATGCGATCGCTCTCGGGGTTGGCCAAGTAGCTGTCCTGAGAATTTTGCTTGCCAGGCTTCTTCCACCTTTATGATTTCCGCAGTAGCCATTATGTATGTCTTCTATAACCTGGCTGGCTTCATTTGGTTCCAGGCAACGTAAGTAAGGTCCAGCCTGAGACTTTTTAAACAAGGTGTTATTTATAATGGTATAAGTGGATGCTTTGATTTTCAGGGCCCTTGCTTCGTTTTTATTTGCAGGGAGTATCCCCTGTAGGAACCAATCATAGTAAGGTTTAGTCCAGGAATTTGTATCTTCCTGAATAGGGCAAATTCGTTCAGGCTTTTCTATGGTTGGTTCCAGCAGGTGGACGATGGGTATTTTGTCAAACACAGCAGGGCTGAAATTTGATCCCAGGCTGGCTAGGGCATCCGCCTGGGTATTTAAGTCCCTTGGTATTTGGTCAATGTCAAAGGTTTTGAATTTTTTGCAAAGGTTTTTGACATATTCCAAATAGAGTATCATTTTTGAATCTTTTGCAGCATATACTCCTTTAACTTGATTGGAAATTAAAAGAGAGTCAGTTTTTACCTTGAGGTTTGCTACACCGAGTTCTATACATACCTTTAATCCAGCAATCAGGGCTTCATATTCAGCCTCATTATTCGTGGCTTTGAACTCACAACTAACAGCCTGTGCAATCAGGTCTCCCTGTGGTGATTTTAGGACTAATCCTAGGCCAGTGCCTTTCATATTTGTTGCCCCATCTACATGGAGAATCCATTCATGATCTGTTTTTTGTGTGTCAAGAAGGTTGACCTCTTTTATGAGGTCTGGTTCTAGGGTAGGACTGAATCCAGCCACGAAGTCTGCTAGTGCCTGAGACTTAATTGCCGTCCTGGGTTCAAAGGTTATATCATAGGTGCTGATTTGTACTGACCATTTTGCCATTCTGCCTGACAACTCAGGCCTTCTCAGGACAGATTTGATAGGCAAGTTGGTTCTTACAATGATTGGGTGACTTTCAAAATAAGGTCGAAGTTTAGTACAGGACATTACTAAAGCAAGTACATATTTTTCAAGTAGGCCATACCTGGTTTCTACATCTAGGAGACTTTTGCTTACATAGTAGACTGGATGTTGTTGGCCATCAATTTCTTTGGTCGGACTCCACTTATTCTTTTTTACTGTGACGATAGGTAGACTCGGGGGTTCTCCTTTGTCTGGTTTGGCAAGTAACGGAGGTGTAGTCGGTATGTTTTGAGTTCTGGAAGGTGACTCATGTTCGGCAACCATTTGAATGCTTTGTTCTTCCCGAGTAGGTCATAGAATGCCTTGCATCCGATGATGATCCGGAAATGAATCTATTCGGGTCGCAACTCGTCTGTCGGTTTTTTGAATATCTTTGACCGACTTGGGGATTCTAGTTCTAGTATGGCTCTTATTTGTTCTGGGCTAGCTTCTATTCCTCTTTTGGTCACCATGTACCCCAAGAATTTTCCCGAGGATACCCCGAAATGGCATTTGGATGGATTGAGTTTCATATTGAAATCTTCTAGGATTTTAAAGGTCGTTTCCAAGTCCCGACATGATCTTGACTTTCTTTGATTTAACTACCATGTCATCAATATAGACTTCCATGGTGTCCCCTATTTGATCTTTGAACATTGTGTTGACCAGGCGTTGGTATGTCGCCCCTGCATTTTTCAGGCCAAAAGGCATTCTTTGTGTAGCAAGATATATGCCTCTTTCTGTGATAAATGCGGATGTTCCCCTGATCAGATGGGTGCATCTTGATTTGGTTGAATCCACTTGAGGCATCCATGAATGTCAGGAGTTCATGTCCTGCTGTGGCATCCACCATTGCATCTATGTGTGGGAGTGGAAAAGGGTCTTTTGGACAGGCTTTATTGAGGTCTGTGTAATCTACACAGACTCTCCACTTGCCATTCTTCTTTTGAACCACCACTACGTTGGCTAGCCAGCTGGGGTACATGACTTCTCTTATCATCCCCATGTCCAGTGGTTTGTCTACTTCTTCATTGATGATGGCATGTCTTTCAAATGCGAAAATTTTCTTCTTTTCTCACTGGACAGGCTTATAAGACTCATCAACATTTAGTTTATGTGTAATAATATTGGCATCTATTCCGGTCATATCAAAATGTGACCAGGCAAAACATGAAGATTTACTTTTAAGAAAACTTACTAATTCTGCCTGATATTGTCGGGGACATCGAGATCCTACCAGTACATGCCTGTCGGGGTACTCGGGTCTAAAATTACTTGATCGGTTTCCATTTTGGTTTCTGCCACATGAGTTGTCCCGACAGGGGCACTCGTAATTGCTAGGCGAGGGACTTACCTGTCTTGGAAGGTTTCAATGCCTCGGTATAACATTCCCCAGGCAGATTTTTGTTCACCTTTAATGGTTGCTACTCCCCATTCTGTTGGTATTTTGATGCATTGGTGATAGGTAGAGGGTATGGCTCTTATGTTGTGGATCCATGGCCTTCCCAATATAGCATTATAGGATGACAGTACCCAGGACTCCAAATCTTTCATATGAAGATACTCCTTCCACATATGTGGGTAGGTGTATTTCTCCTAGTGTGTTTCTTGTTTCTCCACTGAATCCTACTAGGACATTAGACTTCTTTATGATTTGGCTCTCATCAATCTTCATTGCTTTAAGGACATCGAGCATGATCAGGTTTACTGAACTGCCTCCATCTACCAGGATTCTCATGACACGTGCAGTCCCTATTTGCATGGTGATTACCAGGCTGTCATGGTGGAGGTCTGGAATGCCCTGCATATCAGTGTCGTCAAAAGTAATTTGAGGTAAATTGATAGATTTAAAAGGAGATTTCATTTTTGACTCCCTGGCAATTTTCTTAGCAGCTGAACTGGTCAGGCCACAAATTTCTGATCCTCCATTGATGAATTTGACTTCATAAATGGGTGGTGCGAGGGTAGGTCACGTTCTTTGCCTTTCTGTGTTTCTTCTTGTTCCGTCATCTTCCTTGTTCTTTGTTTGCATCAAGTCTTTCAGGTATCCTTTCTTTAGCAGGTAAGCCACTTGTCTCCGTAATCCCAGGCATTCTTCTGTTGTGTGACCTATGTCCATGTGAAATTCACACCACCTGGTGGTGTCCTTTCTTGAGTTGGGGTTGTCTGACTTCTTTGGCCACTTGACAATGTCTCCCATATGGTCAAGCCTCTTGATTAATCCTGCAATGTCAACAGAGAAGTTATATTCCTGGACAGGAGGATAAGTATAGGAGTTACCTCGTTGTTCATGTGTATAGTTGACTTCTGATCTGTCAGGTCTTGTGTAGGGACATGGCCTGGAATTGCTTCCTTTGTTGTTAAAGCTTTTCCTGTTGGTTTTGTCATATCCTGAGTTATTGTCAGCATTGTCTGCCTTGTAGCCTTTGTCTTCTTCCAGCCTGATATAGCCTATGGCTAATGCTTGGACATCTTCAAAGGTATGACAGGGCTTCATGGTCATTTCATCATAAAAGTCACTGTCCAGGGGTAGCCCTTGCCTGAAAGCTTCAATGGCTGTTCCAACATCACATCTGGGGATTGACACTTTTTCTTTGTTGAATCTTGTCATGTATGATCTGATTGATTCTCCGGCTTCGTGTAACCCCGTACAGGTCACTTTGGATCTCTTCTCTAGTTCCCTACTGGCAAACCGATGATTGAAAGAATTGACCAGTCGTCGAAAAGGACTTGATGCTTCCATTTGGCGAGTTTATGTACCATTGCAAGGCAGGTCCATTTAGAGTTGTTCCAAATCCCTTACACATGCGAGACTTGACGTAGTTCATCGGGAATTGATGCTTTGCCAGCATTCTTTGCTTGTAATAGGCAACATGGTTTTGTGGATCAGTGGTTCCATCATAGATTCTCATTGAGGGAATCACAAACTTCTTTGCAGTCTGTTTTTTGCTATTTCATCCACGAAGGAGAATCAAAGCATAGCTTTCTGGATTTGCTTCTTCAATTGGGGTAGGAACTCCTGGGATCTTTTCAAATCTCTCATGAAGTTTTGGATTTCTGGAGCATAGCCATCATAATGGCTGTGTTAGTCTGATCTTGGAGTTCTTGATTTTGGAGTTCTCCTGAGTCCGTTTCTTCTCCTGCTTTGGATGGGGTTGGAGTACCAATATTGGAGAAGTCAATGTTCCTTATGATGGAGGAGAATGGTGTGCCAGGCTGGACTTTCAATTTTGATCCTGAAGCTTTTTCTCCCAATGTATTTTTAGGCGGATTCGATTCTTTCAATTTTGCCACTTGACTTCAAATGTATCATTTTTTGTTTCAGTTGTTCCATCTCCAACAATCTGTTGTTTGCAATGACTAATTGTTGCTCAATGCTATCTCCTGCCATTTTTTCTTAGTTTTTTTTGGTATTTTGATGGTGGGCTTTTGATTATTTTTGAGTTAGATGCCCCACGGTGGGCGCCAATTGTTTTAGCGGGATTTTCAAAGATCTAGAGCGTCCCCGCCAGAATTTATATGTAGGGTGATCTAACTCGAATAACTTGCCTGATTGGTATAATTAAATGTAAAGCAAACTAACAAATAATGACACAAGGATTTTATACGTGGAAAAACCACGGGAATAAGGGAAAAAACCACGGGCACCAAGCCGGAGTGATTGTTACTATGATTTTGGATAGCTGACGAGTATTGTTATATCGGGCGTGACGGCGAATATATTGCTTAAGAATACAAAGTATATGAGTAAAAGTGATGGTATATCAGATGATCCTTCTTGTCTTCCCTTTCTTTCTATTTATAGGTGGTTGCTTTCAATCCCTTTGTGCCGTTTAGGTTTTCCTGGTAAATAGGGAATGTGCCCTATTTACCCGGAGATGGTTGCTTCTTTCTTAGCCGTTGCTTTGACTGCTCCCTATATCTTTGCCTTCTGGAATTGGTCTTCCTTTTTTATAGGGAACATATGAGACTGCTTGTTTGTTGCCTGCAATGGCCTGGTGCTTTATCTTTTCAGTCACTGTTATTTCTCGCTTTGTCTTCAATCAACTCCTGCTTAGTGCCTGTCAATCTTGGAGTAATGCCTGGTTTTAGATCTCTAGAGCTTGGAAGTTGTCTTTGGCTGTTGCCTGGCCTATATCAGGTCAGGCAGGATAATTTAGGGCCCAACATAAATAAAGGAAGGCAAATCTTGATGTAAGGAAGTCAAGACGGGTCAATGCAAATCACATAGAGCAGCATCCAAGGGGAGAAAAGTAAAGTCAAACTTTGACTTTAACCTATAGAAACAAACTCCCTGCATTTCGTCTTCACCGACAACACCATCATCATCATCAACTCAACTCATAACAACAGCAGCAAAGCCCGACTTCACCATTATCACCTCCAATCCACCATACCAGCCACCATCTCGCCACCACAAGTCGAAACCCAATCAGCCGGACAACCACAAGCAGCAGCTCCGAGCACGGCATCCCGACATCGCCATCAACTCACATCATCGATTCAATCACCTTCCTCCTCGACCTCAACCCAGAAATCAGCCTCCATTAATCTCCACCACGACTCCAACCCAACTCCGTCTGCTCCTCTGCCTCATATCACCACGCGAGAACTCAGGCCAAACCCGAGTCCTATTCATCCATAAATCAAATCACTTGCATTCATTTCACCATTATCACCTTCATCAATACAACTAACCACCATTTTTGCACTCTCCTCTGACCTCCAATCAAAACTCAACCTCAGTCACCACAAATATAAAACCCGACACTTGCAGCCACCGGTTCAGGCGAACCCAGATCCGCCGCCTCTGTCAACTCGAAGCCAATAACAACCAAGCCACGAGCTGCTTCATCACCTCCACCATCATCGCCGTTCGACACCAGCAGCGACGGGGCATCAAAACCCGCATCAATCTAATCTCGCAAACAAGACGCTCTGAGCCGGCCTACCGGCTGCCGCCTCACCGGCTCTCAATCCGCAACAAATCTCAAGATGACTCTCAGCCGGTCAATCGTCTGCCGACACCCTCACCGGCTCTAAATCCTATCAATTTCACCACAATTTTACAGCGGGTTTTGTGCTTGGTCACGCTTTAGCGGCTTGGTTAACCTATGGACTCCCTTGTCTGCGATTTTGCCTTTTCCCCTTCCCCTTTTTGTTTTGCTTTGCAGTAATTGTGTCGTTTAGCTTGTTATTTATGTCGTGTCTTTTGATTATTATTATTATTATTATTATTATTATTATTATTATTATTATTATTATTATTATTATTATTATTATTATTATTATTATTATTATTATTATTATTATTATTATTATTATTATTATTATTATTATTATTATTATTATTATTATTATTATTATTATTATTATTATTATTATTATTATTATTATTATTATTATTATTATTATTATTATTATTATTATTATTATTATTATTATTATTATTATTATTATTATTATTATTATTATTATTATTATTATTATTATTATTATTATTATTATTATTATTATTATTATTATTATTATTATTATAAGATGCGCGCAGCTTTCATTAAAATAAAAATAAAAGTTTACATGAAATTGGTGGGGAGCCGAGATACAATCTGGGCTCCCACACCCTTAGCAATAGCAAAGCTAAGTCTAGTAAAAATGTAAGCGGCCACCCGAACCCCCGCATCCTGAGATACCGAGAATTTCTGGATCCGCTTGAGCAAGGCAACAACATCCGAACCCGGCTCCCCAAGTGAAGAGAAAGATAAAGGAAGGAAACTGTAACCCGCCACCGCGCACAAATCCCCATACTTAGCACACTTTCGTTGAGCAGCATCAGCGACAACCCGGCCAGACACAAAATCCGCCATCCCAGTCTGAGTCAAAGGAGACTAGATTATTATTATTATTATTATTATTATTATTATTATTATTATTATTATTATTATTATTATTATTGTTATTATTATTATTATTATTATTATTATTATTGTTATTATTATTATTATTATTATTATTATTATTTTTTTTATTTTTATTATTATTATTATTATTATTATTTTTATTATTATTATTATTATTATTATTATTATTATTATTATTATTATTATATTATTATTATTATTATTATTATTATTATTTTTATTATTATTATTATTATTATTATTATTATTATTATTAAGTTGTAGTGGTATATTATTATTAGACTACTTTACAATATCACCACACACTTTACCCACACACTTTACCCAAACACCACACTACCAATTAGATTAGAATTAGACTAGAAATTAGACTAGATTATTATTCTCTCTCAATATTTTTGTAACACCCCCATACTCCAAGTGCCTTACCAGGACCACTCAGGTATAAGGATACTACCATCTCGGTTGCCCGATGCAATGAATATCATAAGACAATAAAGAAACGTACTTTTAAAGTAATTATAGTTTAAGTGATTACATGTTCAAAACCAAAACTAATAAAAGGAATTATAAGGTTCTCAGACGGTCTACTGCTAAAACTATCAAAGCTACTAGACATCGTCGACACGTGAAAGACTTCTAATCGCCACGTGATGACTCATCCCAGCTATCCCATACGCGTCATATCATACCGCTCAATAATCGCTCACCACCCCGAATGGATCACCACAGTTTTTAAAACATTTAAACGGGGTCGGTACTAATCACACAATTCAATATATATATCAACAATAAGATAAACAGACGACTTTAACTGTCACACACACACAACCAACCAATTCCAATCATCTCAATCACGATCGTCCACTTGGACCAGCCCCCGCCAGTGGGGGACCGCAGCCGTACCAACCAAATCCCCGCTCCACCAAGTGAGCGATAACCCTGTCCATTAATGTGCACATCCCTTCTGTGGCGGGTTCCACAGAAGGCGAAACTAGGGCGTGAAGCCACTCCCGCAAGTGACTCCACTCAGCCGAGACCACGCCTCGCGAACCATCAACAACGATCACAACCACCATCACAGTACAATTATTATATCAAACAACCAAATACAATACATCAACCAATATCCCATTATGGGACTAATACTGAGTAGGAAATCCTACCTGGAAAGCACAACAATTAGACGGTCTCAACAGCTGTATCAAAAAGCCTCTTCTACAAATCCTCCTCCTATCATACATACACATAATCACTACCAATCATTATCTACAACAAAACCCCCAATTCCCCATATTAGGGTTTAACCAACTCTAACGAAACAGTATAAAAATTATATGTAAAGCTTACCCTCGACACAAGGATCACAACGGTGTAAAGAACGATGAAATCCGACACCTCTAGCTCCAGGATTTGCTAATGATGCGATAACAGACAAACTACGTAACTCCTTTTCTCCTCACTTAGGTTTTAGAAAAGATAAAAGAAACTAAGAAAAGTGACGGACAACCTTTTATACTTATCTCGCATCATTTAACAAAACCCGACAAAACATCCCCCGTAAACCGGCTACTCGATCGAGTAGCTGAGGTACTCGATCGAGTGCCCCCTTACTCGATCGAGTATCTACGTTACTCGATCGAGTACCCAACAGGTCAGAAACTATTTTAAAACGCAACACACCCTTACTCGACAGAGTAAGGCCTACTCGATAGAGTACCCAGAGACTCATAAAACCGTAGTATTACAATTTTAGAACCCTAATATTTCCTCTCATTTTCATTCAATAAAAAGTTGTAATCTTTCTTCAATTATTAGTTTAATTCTTCCTTTGTTTATGCAAGTTCTTCAATTCTCAATAGTTTACAATTAGTCATTTGGGTTGTATTTGGAAGATAGGAAGAAATTCATTTCCATTATTATTCAAGCTTGTTACTTTAATCTTTGTTGGTATAATTCTCATCTTTTATTTACATTTACTTCATTGGTTTACATCTTTTATGTTGGTTAATTGTTATTCCCTCAAAGTTACAATCTTTATCATGTTTACCATACTTGTTTGTATTTTGTTCCATTTTATTGTTGGATTTTCATTGCTAAACATGTGTGAGTAGTTCTCATCTAGGGCTTAGGGGGATCTCAGGTCTATAATGGGTATGATTTTGGGTTAGAATTATAAGGATTTGGGTGTTTTAATGGTTGTCACTTTCTTGCACATGAGGTGTTTGTAGAATTGCTCCTATGAAAGTTTGAGTATTTTCTCACATGTTTGGTTATCTTGGTGTCTATACTAGTGCATGAATAATCTTGGTATGTAGACTATTGGATAATCTTTGTGTATGTGTGTGACGAGTTTTAGTTAATCACATGAAAGTGGGTTAATGAATTCTAGATGTCCTGAGACACTAGGCTTAATTCCTTGACTATTTGAATCACCTATTTCCTATTTTTGCCTTGTTTCATGCCCAATAACCCGAGTGAACCCGAAATCTCTAGTCTTTCTCATATTGATCAATTACAATCTTATCTAGTTAAATTTTATATT
Source organism: Silene latifolia (assembly GCF_048544455.1). Taxonomy (NCBI): domain Eukaryota; kingdom Viridiplantae; phylum Streptophyta; class Magnoliopsida; order Caryophyllales; family Caryophyllaceae; genus Silene; species Silene latifolia. Next base: position 25,924,359 of record NC_133537.1, on the reverse strand, counting down.
TATTGGCACCTTAGTTTACCATTAATCAAACCTCCTTCATTTATTAGGCTAAATTGGGACTATAACATACTAAGTATACACCCCCGCCATCTTTGTGTTCGACACCCGACTAAATACTACTTTTATTTGGGTTTATAAATTGTTTTTGATAAGGGAAGTGACGACAAATCCCTTATATCAAAATGGCGCCGTTGCCGGGGATGGCGTTAGGTTATGCTTAGTTAAAGTTTCTAGCTTTAGTCTTTAGTTGTTGTTTGCTTGTTGGTGTAGTTTGTGTAGTTTGTGTGCTTCTTGTAGAGTGTGTGCGATTTTTTCCTTACCCTAGTGTGTAAAAGCACTAGGAGTCTTACGGTTTGTCAAGTTGTATGCCTAGGAGGAACCACCAAACTTTGCTCTGTGACTCCGATCCCGAAAGGCTTTTTAGAGCCTTAAGGAATAGACCATTGCAAGGGTTAGAACCTCTTTTCAAGCAACCATAAACCAAGCAAATCCACCCATACAACCTCTCATTGAAAACACAACTCAACAACAACCAAACAACACAATTGAGCCTCCATTAGAAAATCCATTCCACAACTTCCAACTTCCAAATAGCCCACCTCAAACACCATCACCTCATATACCAAACCCACCGTACCACCACCAATGGCTTTACGTGACCATAACCGTCCTAACCACAATGATGCTTGTGACCCAATTAATTTTGGCGCCTTGGCTCCCAACAACTTTGAGATGCACCCCGCCCAAGTGGGGTTGATTGAAAAAGATTTGTTCGGGGGGCATATTGAAGAAGATGCTCATGCTCATCTAAGAAAGTTCAAGAGAAAGGTCTCTATGATGAAAAAGAATGGGGTATCCGAAGATACACTAAGGATGATGTTGTTCGCATTCTCCTTCACGGGTAAGGCGGACCGATGGTTGAATGTTCACCCTCCGGACATATTCAAAACTTGGGACGCTTTAGCCAAGGCATTCATGGCCAAGTACTATCCATCATCAAAGACCGCCATGCTCCGAAATGAGATCCATACTTTCCATCAAGAGGATGGAGAATCCTTGGGTGAGGCATGGGATAGATATCAAGACCTTATTGCTAGTTGCCCTCACCATGGAATTTCGGTTTGGTATGTCACACAAACCTTCTATCAAACCTTGTTGCCAAGAACAAAAGAAATGGTGAATGCCTCTGCGGGAGGGGGATTCGATCATTTGGGTGATGAGGAGGGCACTACTCTAATCAAGAAAATGGTGGACTCCGAGGCAAACTATGGCATAAGAGTGAATGTCTTGAGAAGAAGTAAGCACCCTCCCGAATTCTTAGTAAATGTGGAGACCAATGCTAAGCTTGATATGCTCACCAAAAAGCTTGAAGAGTTGAGTAAGAAGAAGCAAGTGAACCAAGTGAATCAAACTACCACTTCTCATGGACCATCAATGGAAGAAGTGATGCAAAGATCAACTTGTGAGTCATGTGAAGGTATGGGTCACACTTATGAAGTATGTACAAATAACCACCTTAACAACTTTGATAGGAACAATGTACAAGAGGTGAATGCTTTCCAAGCATTTAACAATTTCTCCAACCGTCCACCTAGGCCCTCATTCAACAACAACCAAGGATCCAACTAAAACTTTGCCAACCAATCTCAAGCATACCAATATTATGGAGGCAACCAAGGTAATCAAAACTTTTACCAAGGAAACCAAGGAAATCAAGCCAGCCAAGGGTTTGGTCAAGGATTCAATCAATGGAACAACAAAAATTGGAACAATCAAGGATACAATAATAATCAAAGGTACAACCAAGGGCAAAATTAAGGGTTTAATCAAGGGTACTAAGGGAACAACCAAAATTCCAACTTTAGAGATCAAGGATATGGCTTTCCTTTTCCAATTTTCAACCAACCTTTAAACCAAGAGCCACCACCCCAAGCTATTAATACCATGGGGTATGATAAATATGATAACTTAGTGAAGTTGATAGGGGATTTGGCAAGTAATACCCAACAACAAATCAAGAGTCTTGAAGCTAAAGTGTCTTCCCAAGCTCTCATGAGTTCTCAAAAACCACCGGGTGTATTCCTAAGACAAGAGCAAAATCCAAGGGACCCTATGAAGGCAAAGGAAGTTAATGCTATCATGGTCGGATTTAAAGAGGAAAAAGAAGAGTTATTTGGTTTGCCAAGTCAAGAGGAGTTATCATACACTACTCCATTTTCCATGGCTATGGAAACATTTCAAGAAGTTGACCATGAGCCCGAAGAAGAGAGCATGGGAGATTATGTGCTTGAGCAAATAATAACAATTCATGGTACAAGCTTGGATGTTAAAGTCGGCCCGGATAAGGGAGAGATGGTTATGACTACCCCAACCACTATGAGTGAAGAAATTGTGCTTGAAGAAATTGTGGAAGTACCAAATGTGATGGTAGAAGTTGAGAAGAACCCGGAAGAAAAAGATATGGTGATGGTAGAAGAACACTCTTTGGCCAAGCAAGAAGAGGCCTATGATACTTCAAGGTATGACAAATTTATGGACTTGGTAATGAAAATGGGGACCTGCAATCCACCTTTTGTGGATATGCCTCATTATTCTGAATCCCTTGAAGAAGTCATTTCTATAAGAGTGGACATTAGTGGACATGAGCTTGATGCCTCAAGTGAGGAGTGCAATGTGCTCAAATCTAAAGAAATCCCCATCAAATTTGACGACCCCGGGAGTTTCTCAATTCCATGTACCGTGGGTGACCAAAAGATGGATAGTGCTTTGTGTGACTTAGGGGCAAGTGTGAGTGTGATACCACTTGTCCTTGTGAAGAGGTTGAATATTTCAAGCTTAGCCCGCACTTCCATTACAATCAAACTTGCCGACGGGACAATCAAATCTTCAAATGGGATTCTCAAGGATATCATGGTTCAAATTGGTGAGCTTTCAATTCCTACTGATTTTGTTGTGTTGGACATCCCTATGGGAAGACGCTCTCGTATTATTCTTGGTAGGCCATTCTTAGCCACGGGAGGAGCCACCATAGATGTCAAAGAGGGACTATTGTCATTCAAAGTTAGGAAGGAAAAAGTTGAATTTAAGCTACCACATGCTTCAAAGAAAACCGTGATTCAAAACATGTTTGTCGTGGAAACATTAGAACTCCATGAGAATGAAGATGAGAACATGGAGCTCTTGATTGCTTGTGAGTTGAAAGTTTATGATGAGCCACCGGCTAAGTTCCTTGAAGAAGAAGTGTGGGGAAAAGGGTAAGACTTGGAAAACCGAGTTCAATTCTAGCACCAATGCCCCTCCAAAATCAAAACCGGGAATTGAAAAGAAGAAGCCAAAAAGATGGAGGAAGAGATCGAAAGGAAAGAGGGTATGTGACCCTAATGTTGACAAAAAGACTAAGGAAAAGCTTGAAGAAGAAATGAACCGAAAATGGCAAGAGTTTCAAGATGCCATGAGTAGGTTACATGATGTGATGACAAGGGTGAAAGGCTCTTGTTTTGTTGGTAGCGAAAATGGTGGAAGGTTGGTGGGATCTCGGGATATTGATCCCGGTTGAATGAAGTCCTTGAATGAAGAGGTTTGGTGGAGTTACATAAGAACCACCGCAATGTATATATTCTCTTTCTCTTTAATTAAGTTTTTACCGCATTTTGCATTTAATGACATGATTCGAAAAGGAGCTAATCTAAATTAGCTCTCCTAAATTAGCTCTCTTTGCATTCATATAGTATAGCTTGCATCGTATTTCAATATTGCATATAGATTAGATCATGCATTGCATACTTATTTGAAAATCACTAAAAATTTGAAATATCAAAAATCAACAAAAACATGTATTTAATTTCCGAATTTCCTCCACACATTTATTTCCATTGGAAATATGTAAATAAATAAGTGTGGGGAGGAAATTCTATCATTCAAAAATACCAAAAACATGTTATTTACTTTCAAATATTCAAAAATTCCAAAAATATGTTCTTTAATTTCGAAAAATTCAAAAACCACCAAAAATATGTTGTTTATTTTTTCTATTCTCTCCCTATACTTTGTTCCATTGAGGACAATGTAAATTTCAAGTGTGGGGAGGGAAATATCCACTTTGTGAATATTGTCTATATTTGTACATATACTATTATCCTTGTAAATTTCAGAAAATTCAAGGAAAATGCCTAAAAATCGAAAAAATTCAAAAATTATAAAAATATTGCATTGTATATATTTTTTTGCTAACCTTTGCCATAGGCATTGACCATTTGAGGTAAAAGGAGCTAGAAAACCGTTTGGCAAACTCGTTCTAATTAATCTCTTGCTCCTTTACCGTTCTTTCTTTATATATCTTGTATATTTGAAGGAGGATGGGATTTTCTGCCTTGGATGTCCCTTTGGGGGACTTTTGGATTGTTAGTGTTGATATGCTGTTAGGTTTAGTAAATTTGTTGCACGTCTCCTTTTTGTCATTTCCATTTCTTGCATGCATTGTCACATGTATATATATGTCTTGTTTCCTTCTTGTTGCACTTAGTTTGTGTAAAATGTTTTGCTTGAAATGTGGTCAAGGGAGGGAAGCATATACCCCAAGGATGAGTCTTGTCCCAACCGTGCCTTCCTCCTCCCCGTGGCTTGCACCCATGTCCATAGGTTAGCCGTGGGAAATTTGGGACCCGACTAACGAGTCTAGGCCGCCCTGTGAGACCATTTACCGTATGCTAGACCTAAGTCTCGACCTAACTACTCATATGTGAGGATTAGAGCCTTCTAGGGTTGGTACATTCATACCCAACCCTCATTTAGGATTGTGAGTAAGTGTCTTCGCGGGACGTGTTATGTCTAGACGCATAAGTGTGTCATTCCGTCCTTAGACCATGGTTTGCATTTCATTTTTTGTGCACAAGTTATGAAATAAAATTTATTTTCACATGCATATGAACCTCACATAGCCAAATTGCCTTGTTTTGCCCCTTTCATTATCTCCCCTTTTGATCCACCCCCTTTGAGCCTTAGCCTTTCCGTTTGACAAACCCACTTAATGAGCTACAATCCATAACCACCCTTCCTTGATCAAGAATTGGTCGGTTTTGTAGTAGTGTTGTAGGGGATGACTTGGGTCGTAGTGGTGGACAATATACATGTCCACTTGGGTCAAACGTTTGGTGTACTTGGCGTTGTATATGAATAAGAGGTATTAATGTCGAAATGAAAAACAAAATAGAAAAGTGAAAAAGTTTTAAAAAATTCAATAAAGAAGTTAGTTGTGTGTGGACGCGGGCCCACGGGGGCGCTTGGGAAACAAGCGGCATTTGTGGAGTCGCCACCAATTTATTGTGGAAAATTGGAAACCGTTCGAATACCTCGTGCCATGTCAAGACACAAAGTAGTGACATAGACACCAAGAACTCGTTACCCTTAGCATTCTATGTCTAGAATGACTCTCGTGGATGCCAATGAACACGGATGTTCACAGAGATCTGGAGTAAGGTGTGAGGGTACATATTAGGAAGCTCTTTTGATCGAACACCTAATCCCGCCCGCCTCGATAGCGGCTTCTACTAATGATTAGGGAAAATTGTCTATACTCGATATATTGTCGAATATATGCATGCAATGCAACATCCAACGTTTTAATCCTAGCATGTGAGAATTAGACTAAGTCGGTAGACACGTAATTTAATCATACAATTGCGTCAAAGTAGGGATTTAAGTTCAATTACATGTGAAGGCATACAAGTGATACAAGAAATACAATAATGGAATTACAATAAAGAAAATACAATAATTACATTGGATTAATGATTTATGTCGAAAGTACATTTAAAACGGATAATTTAAGAAAGAAAAAATGAATAAATTAACGAACAGGAATTAGGGTGATAATACGAATAAGTTAATTAAATACGTAATTAATAAACTAGGTCAAAGCAACAACGGAAGTTCAGAGACAGAAATCAACCAGGAACAGGCGTAGCAGAGCTGCATCCCTTGGAAGAGGCACAACACTTGCTGCGTCCGTTCCTTGGCTCAGTTCTGGCTGTGAAGCCGGAATTGCAAATCGTTAATATTCGTTGGTGAATTTAATGATCGATTAATATTATTTGACTCGGATGAAAGTGATTAGCAGATTATTTACACGCGATTAATGGTCATAAAAGCAATAAACATGGATGAAACCGATTAGGGCTAATTAATACAAGATTAATGGATTATTAACAAATTAAACAAACTAAATTATTTAGGTTAAACAGATTATTAGCGACGAATTAACGATGGTGACGATGAATAACAGATGCAACTATGTCAAAGATCAAATTCCGGAGACTCAATATTAATGAATCAAATCTCTAAAACCCGGATTGACTTTAATGACGAAAACCCGCAAATATTGGTTATAAGGGATTTAAGTCGAATTAATTAACAATGGATTATGAATAATATATTACATGTTAGAATTATTATGCTATTATATCAAAGAACCGAAGAACAAACGAATTAAAAGAAACGAATTGACAAATGACGAAGGAAGAAGAAAGGAAGCGAGAATCGCGGCCTCACGAAGAGGAGCAAAGAAAAGTGCTGCGTCCCTTCAAGAGGCGCAACGATTCTTTGCGTCCTTTCTCGATGGTCATCTTCTGGTAATTCGTAAAAAAGGATTTAAAGCATGGTTTTATAAATCGGTTTTAGAAATACTTTCAACATAAACCTTACATTATGATTACAAAAGTAAAGAACAATAAATAAAATAGGGATTAAACACCCTCAGACTTACATGTTTGACGAAACGAGATGAACTAAGTATACGTTTAGTGATGCTCGACTCGAATGTAGACGAAAGTGCCCTCGTAAGAGGAAATTAAACAGATTGATTAAAGTTGATTATGGTGGAGTTGGTCAAATTGGTCGGTCATGCAAAACGAGGCTGTTACTCAGAAGGATCCGAGCTTACGTGGTCGAAAGTTCAAGCACGTAGACGCCAAAAAGTAAGAACGTGGTCTAGAATGCAAAGGGAGAAGAGAAGGGCGGACACTCACGTCAGAAATATGTGAGACCGAAGGTCTCTATTTATATTAATCACGTGGAGGAAGTTAGGGTTTTCGGAGAAACTTTGGAAGTGAATCTCGAAAAGATATGAAAAGATACGAAAAATACGCAGAAAAGGACTTGGGAAGAGGCGCAGCAGGCATTGCGTCTCTTGGAAGAGGCGCAGCACCTGCTGCGTCCTTTCCCAAGTGGTTTCCTCCTGCGGAAGAAAGATTTCCGTGTTTTGGTTATGGAATAACGGATTAATCTTGTTTTCCTTAATATTTTGTGTGAATATTACGGGAAATTATTTGCCAAAGACTAAAAGATTGCGAAATATGGAATAGAAATATCCGGAACATTCCAGAACATTCTGACTCGGTTTTAGAAAATGAAGACGATTTTTTGACCCGGACTCCAAATGTACTCTAATTACTGCCAAAACGACCGTATTGGCACGTAGATGACAATTAAGAGGTAGACATAAGTGTTTGAGCGATCACTTGATGATAAACTTACGAACTGTCACAAATCATTCCGCGTACCAAACATGCGGCCCAATCATCACCGGGTGTTTTGCGGGAGGTGCAGAAATGAGGTATCTACAGAGCCTCCACTTTGACTGAGGCTTGGACAAGGCGAAAGTCAAAGTATAGCCATCAGGTCAATTGAATATTACAACCTGACGACTATGGCGACGCGAGGCGGCTCAAGGGGTCTGAGCCAAGGACCTGTCGTCGGGAACATTTTAGAGTCTGTCGACTATCAGGGAGGGTCGTTTAAAGTCCATTAGACTACATAAGGAGGCTCGCCAGCCATAAGAAGAGACCATACCTGAAATTCCGTGAAACTCCAGGGGAAACAAAACGCGATATTGGGAGAAGACAACATGACATATTCTGGAACTGCTGGGAGAAATCTGCTTGTGGTCAGCTTCAAACAAACTTCGGAAGAGCTTGGGGTCGATGTTGATCTCCATTTCTCGAGAGAGAATGGCTGTCGGTCGTGAACTCTCGCTGGGGGAACATAATCGGGAACTGATCTCCATGTCTCGAGAGGGAATGTCTATCTGTGTACTCTCGCTGGGGGAACATAATCGGGAACTGATCTCCATGTCTCGAGAGGGAATGTCTATCCATGTACTCTCGCTGGGGGAACATAATAGAGGTGTGTCGAAACACCTGTCAAAGAAGGAACGCTCATTGTGACAAGATATGTCTTGGATAAAAATAATATGTGGCAGTTTGTAGTTGGCTTGAAAATGGGGGTCCAGGCGGAGAATATACGTCAAATGGATCAAATATATGATATGGCATCAAGGAAGAGGCGCACCAAAGATGAGCCAACGAAATAACGAACTCATAACGAACTTTTGAAAATTCGTATGAAGGGAAGCTGAGGAAGAGGCGCAGCAAGAGCTGTGTCCCTTGGAAGAGGCGCAGCACCTGCTGCGTCCATTCCTGGGCGTGTCTTTCCTGCGTAAAAACCCGATGAAATAGAGGGTTCATTTCATTTATTCGAAACACAAACTCTCAATTTCTCTCTCAAATTCCAACCATTTTCGTTAAAATTTGATCCAAAAGCTTGCATTTGCCATGAGTAATCGAGGTATGTGTATTAATCTTGCATTTATCTTCCGTATTTGATCGAATGGGATCGACAAAATTAGGGTTTTTGACCCTAATTAGTCGAAAATTTGGGGCTTTTCTCCCAAACGATTTTGCCTTGCAAAATTGGCTTTATAAATGGTTAATTGGTAGTATAAGGATCATAACTATGTGTTTGTTTCGAATTTTCGTTGAGTTTTGAGCATTTGAGTGAAATTGAGACGGTTTCACAGCTAAACCGTAAATCGCTTCGAAAAAAGCCTTAGGATTGCTCATTTGTGGCGAAACTTGATATTCAGAATCCTTGTATGATGGGTAAACTTCCTACCATATCGGAATTTCGATTAGTGACGGCTTTTTCAGGACACTTTCTAGGGCATAATCGCCGTTATAACGAAATGCTGTCGAAATTACGACTCGAACCCATAACTAGGCTTCAAATTAGGCTGGACTTGACCCAAATTACCACATGAGCGGACGGGTTTGTGGGAAGATTTGCCAAAGATGGCAAGAAAAGAGTGATTTCGGAGCTCCGAAAACTCGAAAATCCCCTAATCAAGGCTTGTCGTCACTTGACGCGACCTAAATTTACTTTAATGTTGCAGGTGACAAGGCTTCTACATCTGGGAGAGATCCCATGGACGTGGACACTGTTGTTGACCCCTCTCAGGTGCTTGAGGAGGCGTTGGAGGAGGCTTTCACCGCTGCGGTGACGGCTGCCGAGGACGAGGACCTAGAGGAGGAGGTTGTTGAGGACGAGGATGGCACGAGACGGGCCAACGTTAGATGGGGTGGTCTCCAGCTGAGGGGAGCACCTGCGTGGGCTGAGACCTGGGACAGTAGGCACCTGCTCTGGGATGCAGAAGGTCACCTATCCTACAGGACGGTGAAGAGCTTGGTAAATCGGATTCATCACCCTTCATTCATCTTGTTTCATTTCTATTTGTCCTTACTTTTCTTCTTCATCTGAACTAAAGATAGCTTTTGTTTCAAATCAACATAGGAGGCCGGGAACATCAGATCGTTCTCGGGCTATACGACGGCGATGGGGTGCTACGAGAGGCTGTCGGCTGAGGAGCGAGCCATGATCGAGCAGGGAGCGTTTGGTGCTTTGGTGCAAGCTTGGAGGGATATCACGAGGAGGAAGCTTCGAGCTAACCTCAGTCTCATCTGACCTTTCTTGGACCTGTTTTGGGACACGACCTCCACGTTTCACATGCCTTTTGGTGAGGTGGGGGTCACGTTAGAGGACTACAGCATGATTTCTGGTCTGCCGTGTGGGATTGAGGTGGTGGAGTGGCCGGAGACAGCCATGAGGGTTGATTCGACTGAGGCTAGGAGGTTGATCGGCTGGAACTTGGCGCCGAAGGCGGCTGCGGTACCTGGTTTGGTGCCTAGTTCTTACGTTCGAGACTACTTCGCGGGGAAGACCCTGATGTCGGTGGTGATCGAGGGGAGGGAGACGGCTCCTCCTCCCTGCACTGCAGAGCAGAGGGTCCGTTTGTGGCTCTGGTGGTTTCTGTCTTCGATCTACCTCGGAGACAAGGGAGAGAGGCTTTCGACGAAGCTCATTCTCTTTTTTCTGACCTAAGCTCCCTGGGCCATTGGGAAAGCACTGCTGGTTTTGCGGTCCTCATCCTCTTCATGAGGGTCATGGTTCGTCCGGAGTTGATGGAGAAGGGGACTTCTCCTGCTGCTGTCGGCCCTGGACTATTGTTGGAGGTATGAACCTTCACTTTATTTCATAAAAGAACGTTTCTTTTTTTTATCGAATCACGAAAGATCGTTGCTGATTATCTCGTTTTACAGGCGTGGGTATAGTCCTACTTTTCGGGCATCGCGCCCAAGAGGACGGAGCCGGTGGAGAAGGCCTATCCCGTTGTGAGGGATTGGGTGATGTGTCGCACGAGGAGTCGGCGTTCCTTCCACGATGTCTGTCGGCGGGAGGTGAACGCTCTTCAGCTGGACGACGTGAGTATTTCACCTTGTATTTGTTTGTCTTCCATCTTTACTTTAGAACTGATCATGAGAATGACCCTTCGTTTACTTTTCTAGTGGGTGCCCAGGCCCTGGGAGGAGTACGCTGGCACTCCTCCTTTCGTGGCTGAGGTCCTTCGACCTAGGAGCTCGAGTCGGCTGCTGCTGAGGACGTCGATGGGCCCTGTGTGGTACTTGGGTGAGCGCTTGGCTTGTCAGTGCTCTCGGGATGTCTTGACGGTTCCCATTGATCCTCCTCGGACGATGTTTAGGGAACCTTCTGAGGCTGAGAGGGAGGTTGACCTGGCTGGCGTCGATGGTGACGCCCTCCTTCTTCCGGGCGAGGACTACTCGGCGTTCCTCTACGGGAGGTTGGCATACTGGCCGGTTGTGGTAAGTGCTTTATCCTCATTCACTTTTGATTATTTGAGAATACGATGAACGATCATCGGTTAACGAAAATCATTTGACTTTGCAGGAGGTCGAGGCGGCGGGCATCGAGGCCCCCGAGACCCTTGAGTACACTGACACGACGGGGATGACAACGATCTCCGAGCTACGTGACTTTGACGTGGCGGTGAGAGATGCTAGCTTGGACGAGTGGCATCTGATTCGGAGGGTGAGTCTTCTAACTTGTATAATTTTGTGTAAGAACACATTTGATTGAGTTTGTCCAATCGTTAAGAATTTTGCTTTTGAAATGCAGGTTGCTCCATCCCGGTTCGTAGCTTTATGGAGGGTAGCCAACCGGCTGCGGGCTACTGCTGTCACTGGAGTATCTTCCTTGGATCCTACCCGATCTGTTCTCATTCCTGGCTTGGAGTTTATGATATGCATCTTCCCGGAGAGGTTGATAAGTCAGGTTGGATTGAAGCAGATGATCCCGAAGCTTGACACTGTCTCGCAGACTACTGTGACGCTTACTACTGAGAGTCGAAGAGAATGGGCCATCAAATGGGCTCAGAGAAACATTTGGTTCTTGAATTCTTCTGTCAGTGCTCTATGGGTGTCAGATTTCTATCTGCGGTGGAGGAAAGCTGCTACTCCGGAGGAGCGCGAGAGATTAAGGAAGCGCGAACCTGTTGACTACAAGGTTCGTGAGGTGGAAAAGGAGAAGGAGAAGCATCTGACTGAGGGAGAGGAAGAAGCCGGGTTTCGAGTGGTTCATCCTTCGAAGAAACCGAAGACTTCTCCTGCCGTCGAGATGGTGGTTGACAAAAATGGCAAAGCAAGACCACGAGAGAGACCCTTGATTATTAGGTCGGAAGTGGCGCAAGAGCGTCCGGCTCGAGGTCGGGACAAGAAATTTGACAGAAAGGACAAAGGCAAAGGGAAAATGGAAGAGTAGCCTGTCTTTATTATTATTTATTATTATTATTATTGTAATAAGAAGGTGGGGTTTTTAGAATCCTAGCCTATTTACTTTTATTATGTAACGTACTATTATTAGAAATGAAATAAAAAAGGTTAAATGGTTATGAAACCGTTACGATTTTCTTTGCATTATTCTTGTCGAATTTCAAATGCATTCGCAAATGTCCATCTATTTACAATTAAGATAATTAAATGGGTTGTATCCTGTGAATGATTGCCTACATATTCATTTAGAAAAATGAAATCAAACCCTTGCGCGTAGTTCAAGTAAATGTAAAAGAATAATTGTTCTAAGCAAGAGCTTGTAATGAACTTAGAAAATAAGAATGAGCTTTACTTACTCCTAAAATGCAATTTATTTTATTTGATGATATGAGGATGACAAATTGTCAAAGTGCAAGAGCAAGATGACATTAGCTTAATTCACCTTGGCCAGGGGCCGTTTATTTCGTGCCACAAAAGCGACACGTGAGGTTACGCGAGGCGCGTTTTTTGCTCCTATTCTAGGCATAGTAACGTTTCAGTTGGTCAAAGTTTGTTGGGTTGGCAAATTCGTTCCCATCTAGGTCCGTGATCCTAACCGCGCCCCCTGCAAGTATGGACTTGACTAGGAATGGCCCGGCCCAATTGGGTTTGAATTTTCCTCGTGGATCGACAGGTAAGAGAGCCCTGATTGATTTGAGGACCAAATATCCTTCCTTAATGTTCCTTGGCTTAACCCTTTTGTTGAAGGCTCGTTTGATACGCGCCTGATACATTTTCACATTATGTAATGCACGTAACCTTCGTTCATCCAGGAGGATGAGTTCTTCATATCTATCCCCCTTCCATTCGGCTTCAAGGATTAGACTTTCGAGTAAACTACGCAAGGATGGTATTTCTAGCTCGACTGGTTGTACGGCTTCCATGCCGTAGGTCAAGTAGAAAGGAGTAGCCCCGATGGGCGTCCTAACAGACGTACGGTATCCCCATAAAGCAAAGGGTATCTTGCTTGGCCAATCTCTATAGTTGTCAATCATTTTCTTGAGGATCGTGACAACATTTTTGCTTGCTGCCTCTACCGCACCATTGGTTTGTGGTCTATATGGCGAGGAGTGGTGATGCTTGATTTGGTACTTGGCTATCAATTGTTCAGTCTCAGCTTGGAAATGTGATCCATTGTCGCTGATGATCTCATGCGGGCAACCATATCGACAGATAATGTTGGTTTGTATAAACTTTGCCACGTTCTTGGCTGTAAGACTAGTGTAGGAAGCCGCTTCTACCCACTTGGTGAAATAATCGATTGCTACTAGGATTAAACAGTGACCTCCTGTTCCGGCAGGAGTGATCTTGCCGATGATGTCAATTCCCCAAGCATAAAAGGGCCAGGGAGATGTCATGGTGTAAAGCAATGAAGGAGGGACATGTTGCACGTTCCCGAAGATTTGGCAATTATGGCAATGTCTTACATATTTGATGTAATCAGATACCATCGTGGGTCCACTCATGTGAGGGCCACATTCTCCATCATGGACTTCTTCCATCACTTTCCGTGCCTGTGAATGATCAAGGCAACGTAGGATTACACCAACAGGTGTTCTTTTGTATAGCTCTCCTTGCATGAGAACGTATTGGGAAGCTAGCAAGCGGATAGCGCGTTGTCCCCTTTTGTCCATTTCTGGTGGATAGGTGCCATTGAGCTTGAAATTTAGGATTGCTTGGAACCAAGGTTCCTCCGCAATTTCCTCTTCATCGGTGATTTGGTGCACATAAGCTGGCTCTGATCGTCGTTCGATGCATAAAGGCATTTCTACCATGTTATCCGGCATATTAATCAAAGATGCAAGTTTTGCAAGAGCATCCGCAAATTGATTTTCTTCTCGAGGTAGATGTAGGTAGGTCACTTGATCGAAGAATTGGGCTACTTGGTCTATTCTGGCTTGATAAGGTGCCAAGCTTTTGCTTCGGATTTTCCAAGATCCCGTAATTTGATTGATGATCAAAGATGAATCCCCATGTACTCGAAGATTCTTGATGCCTAAACTTACTGCCGCTTGCAATCCAATGAGACAGGCTTCGTATTCTGTAGCGTTAGTTTATCACCTCGAAGTCGAGTTTGACAGAGATTGGTGTATGCTCGCCTTCAGGAGAAATGAGCAACACTCCTATTCCAAATCCTCTTTAATTTGATGCTCCATCAAAATAGAGGTCCCAGGAGTCTACATCCGTTTGCAGTATATCCTCATCCGGAAACGACCAGGTGTCTATCGTTTGTGTATCATTGATGGGGTTTTCGCCGAAGAATTCGGCAACGGCGCTCCCCTTTATAACTTTCAAAGGAACATACTTGAGATCGAACTCTGAGAGCATCGAAGTCCATCTTGCTAAACGTCCATTGAGAACGGGTTTCTCGAAGAGGTATTTGACAGGATCCATTTTGGAGAATATTTTGATGGAGTAGCTAAGCATGTAATGGCGTAGCTTCTTCATTGCCCACACAAGAGCGAGGCATGTCTTCTCGAGTGGTGTGTATTTGCACTCGTACTCCAAGAACTTCTTACTAAGGTAGTAGATGGCTCTTTCTTCTTTTCCTATAGTTTGAGCTAGCATGGCGCCTATGGCCGTTTCAGTTACCGTGAGATATAAACCAAGAGGTTGATCTCGTTGAGGTGGCATGAGCACTGGTGGTTTGGCTAGTATTTCCTTGATTCGATCGAAAGCCTTCTGACAGTCTTCATCCCACATGGTGTGATCCGTTTTCTTTAAATTCTTGAAGATAGGTTCGCAGATCATGGTGAGTTTCGATATGAATCGACTTATGTATTGAACCTTGCCTAGGAATCCTCTAACCTCTTTCTCTGTTTGAGTTTGCGGCATTTCAATTAGAGCTTTGATCTTTGAAGGGTCTATTTCTATACCTCATTGGCTAACAACGTATCCCAGGAGTTTGCCAGATGTTACTCCGAATGCGCATTTATGAGGATTAAGCCTCATGTTGTACTTCCGTAGCCTTGAGAAGAATTTGAGAAGGTTCACAATGTGTCCCTCTCTTTCCTTGGACTTTACAATCATGTCATCTAAGTATACCTCAACTTCTTTATGCATCATGTCATGTAAGAGCATAGTTGCGGTGCGTTGGTATGAAGCTCCGGCGTTGATTAACCCAAATGGCATAACCGTGTAGCAATAGGTTCCCCATTGAGTGACAAAAGCGGTCTTATGCATTTCTTCTAAGGCCATCTTGATATGGTTATATCCTGCGTATCCATCCATAAAGGATAGCAACGCGTGATCCGCCGTATTATCCACTAATATGTCGGTATGTGGTAGAGGAAAGTCATCCTTAGGACTTGCTTTGTTTAAGTCTCTAAAGTCAACACAAACACGGATTCTCCCATCCTTTTTGGGTACGGGTACTATGTTAGCTACCCAGTCCGAGTACTCGGAAACTTTGATGAACCCGGCTTTGAATTGTTTATCGACTTCTTCTTTGATCTTGAGAGCCCATTCTGTCCTCATTCGACGAAGCTTCTGTTTCACGGGTTTGAAACCTGGTTTTATTGGGATTCTATGCTATGTGATGTCCCTGTCAATCCCTGACATATCTTTGTAGGACCAAGCAAAAACGTCTTTGAACTCGTGTAGGAGGTCTAAGAAATCGGCCCTTTCGATGGGGCTCAAGGTTGTCCTTATCCTATGTTCTTGGGGTTCGGGTTCAGTTCCTACGTTGATGGGTTCAGTATTCTCTATCACTGGTCCCCCTTCCCCCTCTTGTAATATTTCTTTGGCTATGTAGGGAGGTATTTCGATTGAGTTTGGGTCTGGGTCATCCTCATCATCATCGTAAACAGAATTGCAATCAAGATAACACGAAGAGTAAGCAGAACCTGATTTATTCATATTAATATTTGAGAAAAGTTGAAACAAAGAAGCCATCTGATCTGTAGTCAGTGGCGGTAAAGGGACAGCGGTTGGGACATTTCCCAAACTACTGTTGCTATTTGACACTAAGCTAGGAGAAACGAGGGGAGTGGGAATGACGACAGGAGGAGACTCTCTAGGAACTTCTCTAGACTTCGACTCTGACTCCGACTCTGACTCTGACTCGAATTCATCGTCTTCTGGTTCTCCTTTGAACATCTCTCCTTCTCCAGTAGTGAGCTTGAAGAGTCTTCCTTGATTGTTTGTCCACTTGATCGATTTTCTCCATCCTTTCTGCTGATTGATGTTGGTTTCTTTGATTAACGCGGTAGGGTTGAAGTGATCGTCTTGAAGTATCATGGTAATGATCTCATCCTGCGCGGCTCTAACAAATCGATCTTCTCCAAATAGTAGACTCACAGCTTGTTCGTCTAGGCAAGGTGCTTGACGAGTCTTGACGGTAGGAACCGTTTCTGGAGGAATGAAGTAGCAATCGTGAAAGATCTCGATTCCGGCTAGCTTCCTTTCGAGATAGTGCCAAGGCTCAGGAAATCCGTGGAAGATATCTTGACTTCCTTCCCTAACGAAGTATCCATTTACGGTAGGGAGGTAGGGTCGCATTTGGATTCCCACGTTCTTACGGTTTTGAACTTGAGCGAGCATCTCGAGAACTTCCTCTTTAGTGGGTTTGTATCCTAGTCCAAGGGGTATTCTTTGTGAGTTACCCTCTTTGTTGGGTGCAAAGGTGTTTCTTCGGATAGGATTCAAAGGCATTCCCGGGAAGTATCCCTGGGTTTTGAGTATGTGGTTGACCACTAAGTTAGAGAAGGGATTGAAGTATAAGGGTGCCAACTCACTTTCTATGACATTTATGATATGGAAGCCCCCAAGTTCATGTACTGGATCTGGAAGGACTTAGTTACTTGACTTCTTTTCGATTACTGCCTTGATGGGCGACGAAGTGATCGTCACCACCTTACCATTTAGTGGGATTTTGATTTTCTGGTGGAGCGTGGATGTTACCGCTTTGGAAGCGTGAATCTAGGATCTTCCCAGAAGTATGTTAAAGGATGCCTCAATGTCCACTATTTGGAAGTTGACCTTCCGCTCAATAGGCCTGTGGCTATAGCTAGGTCAACAAGTCCTACTACCTTTCGTCGTGTACCATCATATGCGCGAACACCTTGGTTGGTAGGGGTCCAATCCGACTCTTTCATGCCTAGTTTGTATGCCGTTTTCAAGGGTATGACATTGACTGCGGAGCCATCATCTACCAGAGTCATTGGCACATTCTTCTTCAAGCAAATGACAGTGATATAAAGAGCCAAGTTGTGACTAGCACCAAAGGGTGGCAAGTCTTCATCCGAGAAAGTAATAGGATTACTTAGCTTTGGTGATTCTTGGAAGACCAAGTTGACCACGTCGTCGGGTGTAGAGTTATGTGCCACATTTAGTTTGGCCAAGGCTTGCAGTAAAGCTTGGCGATGTGGGAATGAGCTTGCCACTAGTTGCCAGACTGAAAGATCAGCCTTTGCCTTCTGTAGTTGCCTTAGCAAATGGTCGGTAGAGCCTTCTTCATTATCATTTGGTATGACCACATTGGTTGGACCGTTCGCTATGAGACCATTTTGAGAAGTGTTTTGGTATGGGCGTCCCGAACGAGTAAGGTGGTCTACATCTTGATCTTCACAATTTTGAACTATTTCCTCACTGACTTTGACTAGTGTTGGGCCCAAAATTATCCTACCTGACCTGACATAGGTCAGGCAACAGCCAAAGCCGAGTTCCAAGCAAAAGACATCTGAAACCAGACATTGATCAAGTATAGACAGGCACCAAACAGGAGTTGATGAAAGACAGGCGAAAGATAACCAGTAGCTTGAAAGGGAAAAGCACCAGGCTATTGCAGGCGAAAAACAGGCAGTTTATATATATTCCCTACAAAAAAGGAAGAACAATTCAGAAAAGAAAAGATACAGGAAGCAGTCAAAGTAATGGCCAAATAAGATGGCAACCACCTCCGGGTAAATAGGGCACAAGCCCTATCTACCAGGAAACCCTAAACGAAAGAAGAGGAGGCTAGAAGAATAAGTATAAATAAAAGAGAAGATGAAATCAGAAGGATCATTCCACACACCCTTATTCTTACTTACACTTTTGTATTCATAAGCAATATAATTTAGCCTGTCACGCCTGATATACGAATACTCTGTCGGGCTATCTAAAATCATAGTAACAATCACTCCTGGCTTGGTGCCCGTGGTTTTTTCCCTTATTCCCAGGGTTTTTCCACGTATAAAATCTTTGTGTCATTATTTATTAGTTGTTATTTCACTTAACAATACTAGTCAGGCGAGTTGTTTGAGTTAGATCACCCTACTTATAAATCCCTGGCAGGATATCCTAGATCAGTGAAATCCCTGCCAAAACAATTGGCGCCCACCGTGGGGCATCTAGCTAAAAAACAATCAAAATCCATAACCTAACACCACAAAAACTTGAGAGATGGCAGGAGATAGCATTGAGCAACAACTGGCTGCCGCCAAACAACAATTGTTGGAAATGGAACAGTTGAAACAAAAAATGGCCCAGGCTAAAGCAGAAGTTGCAAAATTGAAAGAGTCAGAATCCAGCCTAAAACTAAAGCTGGGAGAGAAAGCTTCAGGATCATAGTTGAAAGTTCAGCCTGGCACACCATTCTCCTCAATTATCAGGAATATTGATTTCTCCAATATTGGCACTCCTACTCCACTAAAATCCAAGAGAGGAGAAGAAACAGACTCAGGAGAACTCCAAAACGAAGAAACCTCTCCAGATCAAACTAATACGGCCATTATGATGGCTATGCTCCAGGAAATCCAGAAACTCCATGAAAGATTTGAGAAGATCCCAGGAGTTCCTACCCCAATTGAAGAAGCAAATCCAGAGAGCTATGCTGATTCACCCTTTGTAGATGAAATTGCAAAAATAGACCTGCCTAAGAAATTTTTGATTACCTCAATGATAATCTATGATGGGACCACAGATCTACAAAATCATGTTGCCTACTACAAGCAAAGGATGTTGGTAGCATCAATTCCCAGTGAACTACGTCAAGTCTGCATGTGTAAGGGATTTGGAACAACCCTGAACGGACCTGCCCTGCAATGGTACATAAACCTGCCAAATGGAAGCATCAAGTCCTTTGCTGACCTGGTCAATTCTTTCAATCATCATCTGCGATGAAGAGCAGGAACTAGAAAAGAGATCCAGTGACCTATACAGGATTAAACAAAAGCCTGGAGAATCAATCAGATCCTACATGACAAGATTCAATAAAGAAAAGGTTTCAATCCCCAGATGTGATGTTGGAACAGCCGTTGAAGCTTTCAGGTAAGGGCTACCCCTGGACAGTGACTTCTACGACGCAATGACCATGAAGCCCTGTCATACCTTTGAAGATGTCCAAGCATTAGCTATAGGTTATATCAGGCTGGAAGAAGACAAAGGCTACAAGGCAGACAATGCTGACAACAACTCAGGATATGACAAAACCAACAGAAAAAGCTCTAACCATAGAGGAAGCAGTTCTAGACCATCTCCTTACACAAGACCTGACAGATCAGAAGTCAACTATACCCATGAACAACGAGGTAACTCCTATACTTACCCTCCTATCCAAGAATATAACTTATCTGTTGACATTGCAGGGCTGATCAAAAGACTTGACCACATGGGAGACATTGTCAAGTGGCCAAAGAAGTCAGACAACCCCAACCCAAGGAAGGATACCACCAAGTGGTGGGAATTTCACATGGATATAGGGCACACAACAGAAGAATGCCTGGGACTGCGCAGACAAGTGGCTTACCTGTTAAAGAAAGGATATCTGAAAGACCTGATGCCAACAAAGAGCAGGGAAGATGATGGAACAAGAAGGAACACAGAAAGGCAACAACGTGATTTGCCCCCTGCACCACCCATCTATGAAGTCAAATTCATCAATGGAGGATCATAAATTTGTGGCTTGACCAGCTCAATAAAAGAAAAAAATTGCCAGGGAGTCAAAAATGAAATCTCCTTTTAAACCTAGCAATTTACCTCAAATTACTTTTGACGACACTGATATGCAGGGTATTCCAGACATCCACTATGACAGCTTGGTCATCACCATGCAAATAGGAACTGCACGTGTCATGAGAATCCTGGTAGATGGAGGCAGTTCAGTAAACTTGATCATGCTTGATGTCCTTAAAGTAATGAAGATTGATGAAAGCCAAATCATAAAGAAGTCTTATGTCCTGGTAGGATTCAGTGGAGAAACAAGGAACACATTGGGAGAAATACACCTGCCCACATATGTGGAAGGAGTATCTTCATATGAAAGATTCGGAGTCTGGATCGCTGTCATCCTACAATGCCATATTAGGAAGACCATGGATCCACAACGTAAGGGCCATACCCTCCACCTATCACCAGTGCATCAAGATACCAACAAAATGGGGAGTAGCAACCATAAAAGGTGAACAAAAATCTGCCCAAGAATGCTATGCTGAGTCACGGAAGCCTTCCAAGGCAGGTAAGTCTCTCGCCTAGCAATTACAGTACCCTGTCAGGATAACTCATATAGAAGAAACCAAAATGGAAACAGATCAAGTAATTCTAGACCCTGAGTATCCTAACAGGCACGTACTGGTAGGATCTGATGTCCCTGATAACATCAGGCCAGAATTAGTAAGTTTTCTTAAAAGTAAATCTTCATGTTTTGCCTGGTCACATTTTGACATGACCGGTATAGATGCCAACATTATTACGCATAAACTAAATATAGATGAGTCTTATAAGCCTGTCCAGCAGAAAAGAAGAAAGTTTGTCGCTGAAAGAAATGCTATCATTAATGAAGAAGTGGACAAACTATTGGACATGGGGATGATAAGAGAAGTCATGTATCCTGAATAGCTAGCCAACGTAGTGGTGGTACAAAAGAAGAATGGCAAGTGGAGGGTTTGTGTAGATTACACGGACCTCAATAAAGTCTGCCCAAAAGATCCATTTCCACTCCCACACATAGACGCAATGGTGGATGCTACAGCAGGACATGAACTCCTGACATTCATGGATGCCTCAAGTGGATTCAACCAAATCAAGATGCACCCATCTGATCAGGAACATACTGCATTTATCACAGAAAGAGGCATATACTGCTACACAGCAATGCCCTTTGGCCTGAAAAATGCAGGGGCAATATACCAACGCATGGTCAATACAATGTTCAAAGACCAAATAGGAGACACAATGTAAGTCTATATTGATGACATGGTAGTCAAATCAAAGAAGGCTGAAGATCACGACAGGGACTTGGAGACAGCCTTTAAGATCCTGGAAGAATTTAATATGAAGCTTAACCCATCCAAATGCCATTTTGGAGTCTCTTCAGGCAAATCCCTAGGTTACATGGTGACCAAAAGAGGAATAGAAGCCAGCCCAGAACAAATAAAAGCCATACTAGAACTGGAATCTCTCAAGTCAGTCAAGGACATTCAAAAACTGACAGGACGAGTTGCAGCCCTGAATAGATTCATTTCCAGATCATCAGTAAGGTGCAAGGCATTCTATGACCTACTCAGGAAGAACAAGGCATTCAAATGGTTGCCTGAAGACGAGACAGCCTTCCAGGAGCTCAAAACATACCTGACTACACCTCCACTACTTGCCAAACCAGATAGAGGAGAACTCCTGACGGTCTACCTATCTGTCACAGAAACAGCAGTAAGTGGAGTCCTGACCAAAGAAATTGACGGCCAACAGCATCCAGTCTACTATGTAAGTAAGAGTCTCCTAGACGCAGAAACCAGGTATGGCTTACTAGAATAATATGTACTTGCTTTAGTAATGTCCTGTACTAAACTTCGACCTTATTTTTAGAGTCACCCAATTATTGTAAGAACCAACCTGCCTATCAAATCTGTCCTGAGAAAGCCTGAGTTGTCAGGCAGAATGGCAAAATGGTCAGTACAAATTAGCACCTATGATAAAACCTTTGAACCCAGGACGGCAATTAAATCTCAGGCATTAGCAGACTTCGTGGCTGAATTCAGTCATACCCTAGAACCAGACCTCATAAAAGAGGTCAATCACCTTGACAACCATAAGACAGACCAGGAATGGACTCTCCATATAGATGGAGCAACAAATATGAAAGGCATTGGCCTAGGACTAGTCCTAAAATCACCACAGGGAGACCTAATTGCACAGGCTATTAGTTGTGAATTCAAAGCCATGAATAATGAAGCTGAATATGAAGCCCTGATTGCTGGACTAAAGGTATGTATAGAACTCGGTGTAGCAAACCTCAAGGTAAAAACTGACTCCCTCTTAATTTCCAACCAAGTCAAAGGAATATATGCAGCAAAGGATTCAAAAATGATACTCTATTTAGAATATGTCAAAAACCTTTGCAAAAAATTCAAAACCTTTGACATTGATCAAATACCAAGGGACTTAAATACCCATGCGGATGCCCTAGCCAGCCTGGGATCAAACTTCATCCCTGCTGTGTTTGATAAAATACCCATCATCCACCTATTGGAACCAACCATAGAAAGGCCTGATCAAATTTGTTCCATCCAGGAAGACACAACCTCTTGGACTAAACCCTACTATGAATGGTTCTTATAGGGGATACTCCCTAAAGATAAAAATGAAGCAAGGGCCCTGAAAATCAAAGCCTCCACTTATACCATTATAAATAACACGTTGTTTAAAAAGTCTCAGGCTGGACCTTACCTACGTTGCCTGGAACCAAATGAAGCCAGGCAGGTCATAGAAGATATACATGATGGATACTGTGGAAATCATAAAGGTGGCAGAAGCCTGGCAAGCAAAGTCCTTAGGACAGGCTATTTTTGGCCAACCCTGTGAGCTGATTGCATAACATATAGCTCCAAATGTGAAGCCTGCCAAATCCACTCCCCTTATATCCACCAACCATCAGAGCTACTACATTCCATCTCAGCCCCCTGGCCATTCATGAAATGGGGCATGGACATAGTAGGCAAATTACCTCAAGCGCCAGGACAAAAAAGTTTTCATGCTAGCAATGACTGACTACTTTTCCAAATGGATAGAGGCAGACTCTTACAGGCAAGTCAAAGAAAAGGATTTCATATCATTCATCAAGACGAATATCATATGCAGATATGGAATACCTTCAGAAATAGTCTATGACAACGGTACACAATTTGTGGGAAAGAGAACAGCAAACTTCTGTGCACAATGGAATATCAACCTAGTTACATCTACACCAGGCTACCCAAAAGCTAACGGCCAGGCAGAATCAAGCAACAAAGTAGTAATCAGTTCCCTGAAGAAAAAGCTGAAAAGGAGAAAAGGAAGATGGGCAGAAGAGCTCCCCTTAGTCCTGTGGGCTAACAGGACCACACCCAAAACAGCCACAGGCCAGACACCATATTCCCTGGTCTATGGCTGTGAAGCGGTAATACCATCAGAAATTCATGTGCCAACCACCAGAAGCAGCTTGAACACCATAGAAGAGAATAGGCCCCTACTGCAAGATAACCTGCTCCTAACAGAAGAATTAAGGGATGCAGCCAAAGTCGGGATAGCCTCCTACCAACAGGCAGTAGCCAGAAGTTACAACAAAAATGTCAACATCAGAGTATTCAAAGAGGGAGACCTAGTCCTAAGAAAAGTATTCCCCAACACCAGAGAAAAGAACGCAGGCAAACTATCCCCTACATGGGAAGGCTCGTACCTAATTGATTCAATAGTAGGACAAGGAGCTTACAGGCTACAAACTTTGGAAGGAGAAATGATCCCCAGATCCTGGAACATTTCCCACTTAAAACTATTTCATATTTGAGAAGCAGGTAAAACTACCTACCCTATATACATGTCAATAGAATTTCCTGCTATGTTCTAAACTGCTTGCCTGTTATTCTTAGCTTTATCTAAAACTTTATTCCTACCCTGAAAACTTGTTTTACACCTTCTTTTCTCTTGTTATATGCTACATTTTAGGCTTAAACAAATGTTCAGGATTGAGGGCCACTCCACCCAACCTGAATAGCATTTCTAAAATGCTGTAATTTGGCACCTGCCTGCCTGCCCTAAAAACTAAACTGAGCTCAGTATATAAAAAGGCAAATACAATGGTGGAATAGACCAGAGTACTTGTCAAAATAAGCCCTCCTGACAGGCTGAGGGCCATAAGCCCTCCTGACCGGCAACCACCCTCATTTTAAAGTCCTCCAGACAGGCAAACAGAGCCACCATTCCCCATAAACACAAGAATGAGGGCCATAAGCCCTCCTGACAGGCATTACTCTAACAGAAAAATGCTACATGAATGTACAGGCACAAATTTGGTCCAGCACAGCAAGAAAATGAAGAGAAGAAAAGATATATATATTCATACCTACCCAGGAATATACCCTTCCCAGGCAGGAAGAACAATTGTTTACCCAAAAACCAACAAAAACAAGTTCTAAACTGTTCGCTCAAGGAACATCCCCCCCCCCTGAATAGGCCAAAACAACACAAAATTCCACAAAATAAATAAAAAACAAACTAGCCCGCCTTGGAAGCGAGGCAGCCAATTCCCTCATCGCACCTCTCCTCTTCTTCATCTCCCTCCCCTTCAGCATCAGTATTCTTCCCTTTGGATGGTGGAGAATCCACTTCTTCGTCAGCATGTAATTTACAAAGCTCAGGATAAGTGGTATTGAGATCAGCCAACTCCTGATCAGGATTCCAAAAAGTCCTGACTTCAACAGGCTCCTTCATGGCATCCACATGACCCTTGCCAAATAAATACAGTGCAGCATCTTTGTACCTGGCCTAAACCTCATCCCTTTCTACAGCCAATTCTTCATTCACCTTCAACTGCTCTTGCATAGCCTGCTTTTCAGCCTTCAATTCTTCCTGGGCAATATCAAATTTGGCTTGAAGAGCTTTCAGAGCATCCTGAGCAGATTTCAGCTTAGAAGACTCCACCACCAACCGAGCCTTACCTGCCTCATTATCCTCCTTTAAAGAATGATTATCAGCCTTAGACACCTCCAACTCAGCCTTAAACTTTTCAGCATCGTTTTTCAAGATTTGTACCTCCCAGTCCAGGGTATTTTTTAGGCTGTGGACTGATTCCAGTTGACAGGCGCTCCTCAGCATATCATTGACATTCTAACAAAGAAAAAAAATGCCTATCTAAGCCACAAAAAAGAAAACACACACAAATATCCATAATAAACAAGTCAAAAACAAAGAATATATACCTCCTGAAGCATGATAATCAGGTTGGCAGCATAGTCCCTGGAACGGTACATAGCAGCCAAAGCACGGGCAGAAGCATCCTCTGCCTGATACTTGAAGTAGGGATCATCAACCACAAAAGCCTGAGCTTGAATTTGTTTCTTGGCAAACTGGACCTCATCCATACGAGCCCTGACCCCCCAGACCTCATGAACCCCTCCTGAAGACTCGTCCACTCTCTTCCTCTTCTCAGGACGGTCACTCTCATCCACAACCTTCTCAAAGATGCCAATCAACCCCCGCACGGTTCCTGAATTTGAACAGCACTATCACTTCCTATAGCCTCACTGCTCTTTGACTTCTCCCCTATAATTTGAGAGACCCCTGCCTTCACCAGAGATAGACCAAAGCTAGCAATCCTGGCGAAAGCCCTGGTAGCTGCACGACGAGCTTCTAAATCAGCAATATAAACACGTGTCCAATACAAGAAATAGAATGACAAAAGAAAGCAAAAGAACTTACTCCCTGACGAAGATGCCCTTGGAACCTTAGTGCTCTTCACTGGCTTATATGTACTCAACTTGGCCTTCTTAAAACGAGGCACGGAAGCTTGCCCCAGACAGGCAGGCCACGCCCTCTCTTTTTCAGGCAATGCCATGAACGCTGCTATCCGGTCAGCCGACCCATCGACATCAGGATCATTCACCCAATCATTTACTACAAGAAAGCATGGGAAATGTAAGTAAACTCTCCAAAACATATTATTGCCAAACCAAAAATAATACAGGAAAGAAAATTACCTCCTTCAACAGCTGGGTAATTGAGATAGTCCAGGTTAGAGGCAATTGAACCAGCCTTGATAAACATATAGGTTTGAGCCCATCATTTATCATCCCCTGAATCAAAGTTGGTAATCAGGTGAGCCATCTTCGACCTGACTCGAAAATTAAACCTTCCAGTAGAATGACTCTTCAGGTGATAGACATTCTTGAAGTCATCCCGGGTAATAACCAACTTATGCTTAGAACACAAATGCTCAACAGAATGGACAATTTTCCAGACCATTGGCATGAGTTGAAACGGGGGAACCCTGATAGCCCTAATCACCTCAGTCATGAAAGGAGAAAGGGGAAGCTGACAGCCACCCCTGAACGCCCACTCAAAGATACAGAACCAGCCTAGGCTACTCCAATTAGCCATGACCGGACCGCTCTCAGGAATCCAAACCTCAGCCCCATGAGGAATAAGGCCCCTGCCCTTTATATAATGCTCAAAAGCATGTTTTAGTTGATTGGCTTCATGAAAAGAAGCCGCCAAAGCCCTAATAGGAGAATATTCAACCCCCTTATAAGACATGGACAGAATCTCTGGGGCAGCAACAACCTCCGCCACATCATCTTCAGGGATGATATCAGGGACCTTCTCAACCTCGGCAGAAACCATCAGCAGGAGCTTTGGAAGCTGCTGTCCTTCTCCTACCACCAGTCATATCTTATTTTTCTGAAAAATGAATTTTTGCAAAGAGAGAATTTTTTGAGAAGAGAAAGAAGAAAATTGGAGATTGGAATGTGAAGACAAACACGGTAAAGGCAGGATATTTATAGCCGCAAATCTAAAACGGCTTGAAAAGCAAGTGGTAGAGACTAATCATGACTCTCCTAGGGTTTTGTGAACCTACCCTATTTATGGCAAGTAACCGTTACAAGAAGTTGAATCAAACACTAATTCTAATCCGATAAAGAATCCCTGCACAAATCCTTCGCCTGGCCCAAATTTTATCTCCTTATTCCTGGCCAGACCCAATAATGGAATAATCAGATAAGGGGCAATTGTTGGGCCCAAAATTATCCTACCTGACCTGACATAGGTTAGGCAACAGCCAAAGCCGAGTTCCAAGCAAAAGACATCTGAAACCAGACATTGATCAAGTATAGACAGGCACCAAACAGGAGTTGATGAAAGACAAAGAAAGATAACCAAAGAGCTGAAAGGGAAAAGCACCAGGCTATTGCAGGCGACAAACAGGCAGTTTATATATATTCCCTACAAAAATGGAAGACCAATTCAGAAAAGAAAAGATACAGGAAGCAGTCAAAGTAACGGCCAAATAAGATGGCAACCACCTCCGGGTAAATAGGGCACAAGCCCTATCTACCAGGAAACCCTAAACGAAAGAAGAGGAGGCTAGAAGAATAAGTATAAATAGAAGAGAAGATGAAATCAGAAGGATCATTCCACACACCCTTATTCTTACTTACACTTTTGTATTCATAAGCAATATAATTTAGCCTGTCACGCCTGATATACGAATACTCTGTCAGGCTATCTAAAATCATAGTAACAATCACTCCTGGCTTGGTGCCCGTGGGTTTTTCCCTTATTCCCAGGGTTTTTCCACGTATAAAATCTTTGTGTCATTATTTATTAGTTGTTATGTCACTTAACAATACTAGTCAGGCGAGTTGTTTGAGTTAGATCACCCTACTTATAAATCCCTGGCAGGATATCCTAGATCAGTGAAATCCATGCCAAAACAACTAGGTAGTGTTCAGTGAGATACTCGTCTTCATCATCATCGGCCCGTATTCCATTGACAGTAACAAGTTCCCTCATTCTCATGATTTCAGTCTCTAATTGGATAATTTGGTCGACTAGTTCATCAACCATGGTTACTACTTCTTTCATTGTGGTGTTTTGAGAGAAGACTAGTGGTGCACGTTCTTTAGGTGTGGCGTTGGGATCACGTAGGGTTGCCACTGCACTCCCTAGTTCCATGACTTGCCTATTCACACTCTTTGCCCATACGATGAAATCAGTGATGGTTGGAGAAATGGTGGAGTAGTTCCCTTCATTTTCTACTGCATGAACTTCATTTTCGACTGGAGAAATGAGGTGTGAACAATATATGGTAGATTCCTCACTTGTAATCACTAGAATTCCAAGAGGATTTTAAGTGTTGTTAGGCTTACCTCCAGGTGGTATTGGTAGGCGGCCGTCTTCAATCATATCTTGAAGTACATTTTTCAGCTTGTAGTATTTTTCTGTGCCATGTCCCTTACCTTTATGGTATTCGCAGTACGAATTCTCATCCCAGAACTTGGATTTCTTTTCTGGTTCGGGTGTAGGGCCTATGGGTTGAAGTTTACCCAGCTTCATCCACCTTTTCAGAACGTTGGAATATGTGTCCCCTAGATTTGTGAACTTCTTTGGAGGGGTACTCTTCTTAGATGGCTCGAGAAGGTTAACTTCATCAGATTTGCTAGTAGATCCGTAAGAACGACTTGTTGAGCCTTGATATCTACGACCTATTGTTTTGGACAAGAGCCCTTTACGGATGTCATCTTCGATCCTTGTCCCTAGTACAGTTAAATCTTTGAAGGTCTTGATGTTTTGATACCTCAAATGATTTGCATAGATGGGTTTTAGGTTGTCCACGAACTTCTCCACGAGGGTGGCTTCATCCGGACGTTCAACAAGTTGAGTACTAGTCTTCCTCCACCGACTTAGGAAGTCGGTGAAACCTTCTTTGTCATTTTGGGTAACCTCTAAAGTGCGCATGTTGACTTGGATTTCAGCATTATCTGCAAATTGTTTAGCAAACTCGATTGCGGCATCATCCCAGGTAGCGATTTTCTTGTGCTCTAGCGAATAGAACCATTGCTTTGGGATGGTGTCAAGAGATGAAGGAAAGATCCTTAAGAACATCTCGGGTTTAATGCCTTTGATAGACATATAATCCTTGAAGGCACGGATATGGTTCAAAGGGTTTTCATGCCCCTTGAATTTAGGGATATCCGTCATGTTGAAGTTGGTTGGCAACTTGGAACTCACAGCCTCATATTTGCAATTTTTCTCTCTGTAAATGTCATCCCCTTTGAGATACATCAATTGTTCCTTCAAGTATTGGAGTCGTTTCTCAGCTGCAGTCATACCTATGGGAGGGTTTTCGTCTCTGAAGTTGTTCACAAATTTAACAGACACTTCACTTTCTCGAGGAGGCATCCTTGTTTCCACGGCATATATTCGGCCCTCAATGGTGTCAAGGCGATCATACACTTGGTCTTGAGTAACTTGGAGACGAGCTAGCGCGGCTAGGATTTGATCATTACCATTTTGGAGTTGGTTGAAGTTCACGTCGCTTGTTTCAGGCATCTTGGAAACTGAATAAGAGATCGATGACGAATCAAAACACGATCGACCATTCTAGCACACTTACTCGAAAAGAAATGTTTTGACTCGTGAAGTGGGAGTGTGCCACTTGTGTCAAGTGAGTTTTGAGGAAATGACAAAGTTTGAAAATGTTTGTCCTAGTCAACTTTAGTGTAGGTGTAGGAGTGGACATGAAGTGAGGTTTTGAAATGGGTTTTAAGGCCCGGATTTTGACTCGATAGAGTTTCGACTGATTTTGCCCTAATATTAGGCCCAAGTTTCAAAATTTTTACATTTTAAAGAAGGATTTTGATTTTACAAAAAAATCGCCATGGTTTGTTTTAGAAATGGTGATCACGTATGGTACAAACATTATACAAGCATTATAACGGTATGCTGAGTGCTTTTAAAAGGATTTTGGTTTAAAGGGTGGGTTACCATACCGAACAATCAAACCCAAGGTCTGTGGAGAGGCTCGTACCAAACAAGAGTAAGGCCGATTCCTAGTCCATTTCCACAAGTAGTGAAAGTCCTTGATACAAACAAGAGTAAGTACCATGGTATTGATGACGTCAATCGCTATCCATCCTTAGGCCCAAATAATAATTAGGACCGTTTAGACGGGACGATTGGTCGAATTGGTTGGGTAGGGCCTAGGAAGGCCGAATAAAATGATCTAGGAAGACCGAGTTATGAAAACCGACAATTGTCTTGTACAAACTATTCCCTAACCTTGTTCAAGTTTCACCCTTTTGGCTACACGTAAGTGTATTACTCCCCATCGGAGTCGCCAAACTATGGACGCGGGCCCATGGGGGCGCTTGGGAAACAAGCGTTTGCATTTGTAGAGTCACCACCAATTTATTGTGGAAAATTGGAAACCGTTCGAATACCTCGTGCCATGTCAAGGCACAAAGTAGTGACATAGACACCAAGAACTCGTTACCCTTAGCATTCTATGTCTAGAATGACTCTCGTGGATGCCAACGAACACGGATGTTCATAAAGATCTGGAGTAAGGGGCGAGGGTACGTATTATGAAGCTCTTTTGATCGAACATCTAATCCCGCCCGCCTCGATAGCGGCCTCTACTAATGATTAGGGAAAATTGTCTATACTCGATATATTGTTGATTATATGCATGCAATGCAACATCCAACGTTTTAATCCTAGCATGTGAGAATTAGACTAAGTCGGTAGACACGTAATTTAATCATACAATTGCGTCAAAGTAGGGATTTAAGTTCAATTACATGTGAAGGCATACAAGTGATACAAGAAATACAATAATGGAATTACAATAAAGAAAAAATAATAATTACATTGGATTAATGATTTATGTTGAAAGTACATTTAAAACGGATAATTTAAGAAAGAATAAATAAATAAATTAACGAACAGGAATTAAGGTGATAATACGAATAATAGTTAATTAAATACGTAATTAATAAACTAGGTCAAAGCAACAACGGAAGTTCAGACACAGAAATCAACCAGGAACAGGCGCAGCAGAGCTGCGTCCCTTGGAAGAGGCGCAGCACTTGCTGCGTCTATTCCTTGGCTCAGATCTGGCTGTGAAGCCGGAATTATAAATCGTTAATATTCGTTTGTGAATTTAATGATCGATTAATATTATTTGACTCGGATGAAAGTGATTAGCAGATTATTTACACGCGATTAATGGTCATAAAAGCAATAAACATGGATGAAACCGATTAATACGAGATTAATGGACTATTAAAAAATTAAACAAACTAAATTATTTAGGTTAAACAGATTATTAGCGACGAATTAACGATGGTGGCGATGAATAACAGATGCAACTATGTCAAAGATCAAATTCTAGAGACTCAATATTAATGAATCGAATCTTTAAAACCCGGATTGACTTTAATGACGAAAACCCGCAAATATTGGTTATAAGGAATTTAAGTCGA